>NW_012267329.1:4126181-4171271 GCF_000151885.1 Dipodomys ordii
GTTTGTTTTGGCCAGTCATGGGGCTGAAGTCTGGGCCTGGGCACTGTCCCTCAGCTCTTCAGCTCAAAGCTAGTACTCTAGCACTCGAGTCATAGCGCCATTTCTGGCTTTTTCTGCTTATGTGGTGCTGAGGAATCGAACCCAGGGCCTCATGCATGCAAGGCAAGCACTCTACCACTGAACCACCTTCCCAGCCCTTAAAAAAATTTTTTTTTGTCAGTTGTGGGGCTTGAACTCTGGGCCTGGGCCTTGTCCCTCAGCTCTTCAGCTCAAGGCTAATGCTCTACCACTTGAGCCACAACACCACTTCTGGCTTTTTTTTTCTGTTTATGTGGTGCTGAGGAATTGAACCCAGGACCTCATGCATGTGAGGCAATCACTCTACCACTGAACCACCTTCCCAGCCCTTCCCTGCTATTCTTATTCCCAACATTTTAACTATTTGGTTCAGAGAAAGGTAGTGACTCACCCACAGTTACACAATCAGATAGTATGGGCCCTGGGCCTGGAACTTATATCTCAAAGCCAAGCAACACATCTGTGCTTTGCTTTATCATCTCAGGTTGGCTTTCTCCCATCATCCAGGAAAACTTCCAGGTGGCTTCTTACTACTTTCAGGGCCTCTGAGTCAAAGAATGCATGTAGAATACACTAACCCAAAAGAAATATAGTTGTCCAATCTGCTAAAAAAAAACCAAACAGGTAATTTCCTTTAATGACAATTGTGGATTATTTTTATATATAACATATGAACAGGTAGTTAAAGATGCAGTGTGATACTTGTTATACTAGAAAGATTTTCAAGGAGGGACTAATTAACTCATCCTAGGGGAAATCAACCCTGCTTCTTAAAGGTGGAACATTTGAACAGGGCTGAAAGGATGAATAGAATTTGTTCTGAAAAGGTGGGGAACAAGAAAGGGTACTTTTGTATGTGTGTGCCAGTCCTGAGACTCCTTGGAGCCTGGGTGCTGTCCCTGAGCTTCTTTCTTTTGCTCAAGGCTATCACTCTACCTACCACTTGAGCCACAGTTCCACTTCCATTTTTTTTTAAGTAGTGTATTGGAGATTGAAGTATATTGGAGTCTCACACACTTTCCTGCCTGAGCTGGCTTTGAACTGAGATCTTAGATCTCAGCCTTCTGAGGAGCTAGGATTACAGGCATGAGTCACTAGTGCCTGGCTAAGAAAGTCCTTTCACAAGTGGGAATAGGATTGTCAGTCATGAAAGGGTTCAGCCTATTCAGGAGATAGTAGAGGTATTTGACATGACAATGTCATAGGGTGCATGGCAAGATGGAGATGCAGATGAGACAGACTAGAGGGAAGTAGGGCCAATTTAGAAAGGACCCTGAATGCCATACTGAGGTTTTGGGGCTTTAAGGCTAAGGGAGGTAGAGGATGTGTGGTGAGGTCTCGTTTGATCTATTTCAGTTCTTGTTTTTCATCCTGTTAATGATGCTATGTTACTATGATTAATGTCTGGGCATCTGCTCGCAGAGAGTTGGGAGTCTGTGGTATTTCATTTTCAACAATTAGAGTACCATTTTAGTTTTGGAGGTATTTGGGGTAGGGAGGGTACCCCAAGTGATATCACCTGTGGAGAGTATCCTTCTCTGCTCTGGCCATTGTTCTTGACCAGCAGGAAAATACTTGGGAAATTCCAAGTGAAACTCTGTAGTCAAGTTCCATGGCTCTGCAATGACTGGGGAATTTTTATTTTGGAGGAGGATATTGAACTATGGCTTTATACAGTTAAAGGGTTTTGATTTGTCCAGGTTATAACAGTTAGTTTTTTTTTTCTGGTTGTGGGGCTTGAACTCTGGGCCTGGGCACTGCCCCTCAGCTCTTCAGCTCAAGGCTAGCGCTCTATCACTTGAGCCACAGCACCACTTCCGGCTTTTTCTGCTTATGTGGTGCTGAGGAATCGAACCCAGGGCCTTATGCATGCAAGGCAAGCACTCTACCACTGAGCCACCTTCCAACCTCATAAATTTCTTTTTTTTTCTTTTTCTTTTTGTCAGTTGTGGGGCTTGAACTCTGGGCCTGAGTGCTGTCCCTCAGTTCTTCAGCTCAAGGCTAGCGCTCTACCACTTGAGCCACAGCGCCATTTCTAGACAATTAGTTTTGACTACATAAAAAGCCACCCTAAATCTTAGAGCTTAAAACAATTAAACTTCATTCAGTTTCTGAATGGCAATCTGGCTACGATTCTCTGGGTGGTTCTATGCTAAGCTGAGTTTGGTTAGTCTCGACTTTACTTAGTCCTGTGTCTGCATTAAACTGGAGGGTCACTTGGATGTAGCTGGTTTAGGATGGCCTTGGGGCGCAGGGGCCTGAGATGACTGAGGCCTCTATGACTGTGGTATCTGTCACCTTCTAGCAATTAAACCCCAGCTGATATTTTTCACATGGCAATTTGTAGACATCAGAGAGCAAGAGCAAAATCATAAAGCCTTTTGAAGTCAAGGCTGGGGTTTTGTTCATTGTTGGGGTTTTGTTGCATTCTTTCGGTCTCACTGTCAGACTAGATTCAAAAGGTGAAGAGACCTTTTTGATGGTAGGTTTGTGAGAGAATAGATGGAGTGAGAGGAAGAATTTATGGTCATTTTTTTTTCAAAATTCTGACTATTTGATTTTCATCACCAGAGAAATTTATAATGGTGTTTGTTACCTTACCATGAAATTCAAAGTCAAATTCATGGAAAACTACATGTTTTCTCACATTATCTAATTTAACAGTTACAGGGTCTCTCTGTCTCTATCTCTGTCTCTCTCCCTCTCTCTCTCTTCCTCCCCCTATCTTTCTCTCCTGATGTCTACCTGTCTGTCTGTCTCAGTGTTTTTGAGACAGGGCTTGCTATGTGACCCAGGCTGGATTTGAGCTGACCATCTTCCTATTCCAGCCCTTCCAAATACTGGGATTATAGGTGTGTACCACCTTTCCTAGGTATCACAGCAATTCTTATTTTCCCTTTCTGCTTTACATAGAATAAAAAGGACACAAGGAATTACTTGTTCAAGATCATTGGATAGCCAGGTGTTCTAGTGGTATAAGTCTATAATCCTAACTACTTAAGAGGCTAAGAACTGGTTCAAAGGCAATCCAGGCAGAAAAGTTCCTGAGAACTACCAAAAATGCATAGCTGAAGTGCTAGAGCAATACCACTGAGCAAGAGCTCATAACCCTGAGTTCAAACAGGCAAGCAAACAAAATCACAACAAAAAAGTCACTGGGTATTAACCTTGTATTTGACTTATATTTGTCTGACTAAAAGTCTAGAGCAACTATAATTGTATCATTAACATTTATATTTCGGAGCTGAGCAGAAAAGGTGTGGCAGTTCTGTGGCAATCAGTGTCATAGCCAGTCTTTCAGACCAGCCTCATCCCTGAACACAGGTACCTGCCCAACTCAGGAGATTCATTTCCTTATTCCTAGTGGGCCAACTGCTATTAGTGGGTCTGAAGTGACAATCTCATGCTGCCTACGTCACTCAGAAGCTCACTGTGCTAAGGAATGCCAAAGACTGTTGCATTCCTCTGGGGAGAGAAAGTCAAGCTGTCCACAGCTGTACCCAAAATGGACTAGATGGAGGTAGTCCAGCCCCAGGGGCTGACTGGCCAGTACTGACTACACTAAAAAATATCTACTATATGAACATGTTGGGAGACCCTTTCTTTCTCTGAATGGACCCTTCTGGAACAAGTTCTAGCTTTGAGACCTCTGAAGTAACTGTTCTGGGATAAACAAACTTGTCAGTGGTGGGAGCTGGGCTATCATGGAATGAGGAACTGGGAGCAGCATGAAGGCACCTGCTTGTACCACCAGAAGCGCACAGTAGGCTTGGGCTTGTAGCAGCATGGCTTATGGGGAGGAGAGGAAGGCAGGACCAAAGAAAAGACTGTGAGGAGGCCAGATGGTTTGTACAGCAGGCCTCTGATAGGATGCTCACATTCAGTGTATGGTTTTATTTAGTTATTTATATTTTTATTGTTGTTATAAAGATGATGTACAAAGCCAGGTGCCAGTGGCTCACGCCTGTAATCCTAGCTACTCAGGAGGCTGAGATCTGAGGATCATGGTTCAAAGCCAGCCTGGGCAGGAAAGTCTGTGAGACTCTTAGCTCCAATGAACCACCAGAAAACCAGAAGTAGCGCTGTGATTCTAGTGGTAGAGCACTTGCCTTGAGCTGAAGATCTGAGGGACAGCATCCAGGCCCAGAGTTCAAGCCCCATGACAAAAAAAAAAAAGATGTACAGAGGGAGGGTATACAGTTACATATGTCAGGTAATAAGTACATTTCTTTTTAGACAATGTCACTCCATCCCTTGCTTTCTCCCAGTTTTTCTCTTCCATCCTCACCCACAAGTTATATGGTTCATTCTTAACATAGTGTCTAGTGACTGCTGTACTTGTCACCCTTTGTCCCTCCATTTCTGTGCCTTCCCTTACCCTCCCAAAGACAGATGAATGAACAACAGTCTATGAATGTAAAGAATCCTATGGCAAAAGCAAGTATTGCTACATACCTCTGTTTATGTCTTATGTATAATCTGTTCTGTTGTTTTGACTCTTGTCCTTCTCTTCCCTCCCTTCCTAGAGTTCATCTCCTGTCCTGGGTGTAAGCGAGCATATCTTACCAGGGATGTAACTGAACACTTTTTTCTGCAGCACTTTCCTCCTTGGCAACCCAAAATGGCCAGGGTAAGTCAGGACAAAGAAATAAACAGGTGATCCTTTTTGGGGCCCCTGTCTGTATAAGTCTCTCCACTTATCACTCCTACTTGTTACTCTTCTATCAGTTTTCCTAGTCATCCATCTATCCCTCTATTCATCCATCCTTTCTTCCTTCTATCTGGAAGGAAATAAAAATATTTGAATTAAGAAAAGAAATGTAGGGGCTGGGAAGGTGGCTCAGTGGTAGAGCGCTTGCCTTGCATGCCTGAGGCCCTGGGTTCGATTCCTCAGCACCACATAAGCAAAAAGAAAAAAAAGCCAGAAGTGGCACTGTGGCTCAAGTGGTAGAGCGCTAGACTTGAGCTGAAGAGCTGAGGGACAGCGCCCAGGCCCAGAGTTCAGTCCCCATGACCGGACCCCCCCCAAAAAAAAAAAGAAAAAAAGAAAAGAAATGTAGTTTTTTTTCTATTAAGTGAAAATTACATGCTTTCCACCCTGTTGTGTGTCAGTACTTTTACTGGAAGGTGAATGTGCATTACTTAATTATTAAGCATTGCTTAATTTAGCTAGGTATTTTTCCTCATAATTCTTACTGAAAAATAACAGTAGTGGGCTTTTATGCCCCTTTCTCTCAGGTGAAATTCACATACCATCCTGGATTTAATAGGTTCATTAGTTTTGCCTGTACTTAGCAACTATCATCTTTTGTGCAAGTTTTATATAACTTACTGTCCGATATCTCTTCAGTTTCCCACTCTACTAGGGCATTCTTATTATTTACTTCTTCCTATGTCTAATTCTTATTGAATATCTGTTATACGCCAGGGCCCTGTCCGAGGTGATCGGAAGTCAGAATATGAATTCTACTTCTAGAGAATTTGTAGTTTAATTAGTAAAATTCAGAATCCACATCGGTGTGGTGGATGAGTCAGGCACAGGCAGGTGTAGTTTTTCCAAACCTCCTCTTTTGCAGATGGTTCATATCAACCCTGGCATGCTATGTATTCCCAAATGAATGAACATTTAGATAGGAGAGGAACAAATACTCTCAGGCCAGGCAGATCCCAGGTGTGGAAACTTTAAATCTGAAACTCTCAAAGGTGGTCTATATTTGCTCTTTCTTGCCTGTATATGTCACCTTTTTGTGTATCTCCACATCTGAAGCTTTTCTCCCCTCTCTGTTTTCCCTCTGTTGTAACTCTTCCCTCCCTTGTCTTCCTGGTGATCATGTTTATCGTTCAATAACCAAGTTAAGTATTACCTTTTGGTGAAAACTTTCCTAGGCTGAAAACCTCCTTTTGGTTCTTAATTACTTGTGACATCTTATATATCACAGCATTATCCACTTAAATGGTATCAACCTGCTCAATCTGTATATGCTTTGAGGGCAGATCCTTGGCTTGTTAGAGTATTCAGCTTTAGCATAGGACTTGTGTGAAAGGGCCCTAGGTGGACTCTTCTCATTTAGTCACAAAGGGTGCTTTCCCTCACCAGTACTTCCAGTAGCTTTCTAGTAGCCACACTTTAAAGTCTTGGAGGAACAACCCTTCAGGGCCCTAGTCTCTGTAGCATTAGCATTTGCAACTTGTAGAGGAAGACACAAGGAGGATATGGTCAATAACAGCCAACTTTCTGCTTTTAGAACTGTTCCGAGTGCAAGGAGAAGAGGGCAGCACACATCCTCTGCACCTACTGCAATCGCTGGCTGTGCAGCTCCTGCACAGAGGAGCACCGGCATGGTCCTGCCCCTGGGGGTCCAGTCTTCTCTCGAGCTCAGAAAGGATCTTCAGGTACAGTTCTCCCTCTCCTTACCTGCCTTGGGCTCTAAAGCACATTTGAACTCTAAAAGCTCTCCAAGCTTGTTTCCTAGCTGCAGGAAATAGATAGTTGGAATGGTTTCAGAGCCTTTTGTAAAGGAAGTAAGTCTGCTTAAGAGTCAAAGGAGTGACTCACTCTAGCCTCTCCTTATCAGGATGGGCTATGCAAGTGTGGGTGAGATAGTGCCAGGAGCATAGCATAATCTTGAATCATCATGGAAGCTAGCTGAATTCTTACCTTCCACATTAAGTGACTTAACAGTCTAGAAGAGGACTTACCTCTTTGCCCATCCAGTAATGTCTGTTTTAAATGACAATCTCCTTGACATGTATTTTTCTAAGGCCCTTGAATTGTGGGAGGGGATTTATGTTTGTCACGCCCACAGGAAACAGAATTTGTCATCGATGTGGTCTCTTCTGGAGCCTAGCAAGGCTGAGTAGCTGGTTTCATCCCCATAACAACAGGATCCTGATGAATGAAGAAGTTTAGGTTAATTTTGGAACATACATGCACAGAAGTAGCAAGCTCCTTCTCACCTCTGACATATGGTAGCATGCTAGTATAATGATATGCTATTTTGGGACAGCTGAACAAATGAGCCAGACTAAGCTAGAATTCCAACTTGTACACCTGGATCCTTCCTGTCCTGCAGGAAGACACTTCTCATTTGCACCCCTTCTCCTGCAGTGTTATTTAAAGACCGAGGTCTGCTCAGTGGACTCTTGAGTGGTCTACATGGCAGGAGAAGCCTACATTCTCTATTTTCTCTGGCAGGAGTGAATGGTGGTTCTGGGGACTTTGCTTTGTACTGTCCTCTACACACACAGGAAGTGCTCAAGCTCTTCTGTGAGACCTGTGATGTGCTCACATGCCATAGCTGCCTAATGGTGGAACACAAGGAACACAGGTGAGTTGCTTGAAGTGAGCTTGGGAAGGCTCTGAACTACATACGTGGAGAGTGCTGGGCTACCAAGGCATCAAGAACCTCTCCTGGAAGCAGAGCAAGGTGGCACATACCTGTAATCCAAGCACTTGGGATGCTGAGGCAGGGGGATCATGACTTTGAGGCCAGCCTGGCTACATAATGAGACTCAATCCCAAGGGGGAATAATTCTGTCTCTGCCTAAGCCAATCTGTAGCTCTTTGTTGCAGTTGTGTGACTTCTTGAAAAGACTCAATAGGAAAAGAGTCTGCAGTGCCTTTGACTATCTCCAAATGTAATTTATGTACTCTGGGGGCCTAGCTGAGACAGTGCAGTGAAAGTAGAATTCTTGCTTGACTTAGGATAGGAATAATTTTTTTCTCAGCTTTTGCTTTTGTCTCTTCACCCTAGGTGCAGACATGTTGAAGAAGTTCTACAAAACCAGAGGATGCTTCTGGAAAGTGTGACTACCCAGGTGGCACATAAGAAATCCAGTCTACAGACATCAGCAAAGCAAATTGAGGACAGGTAGCTTAGGCAAATGCCTTGCCATTACTGTAAATGTTTTGCTCCCTCACATCCTGAGTTCTAGGACATGTGATTAAGCAGGTGTGAGCAGATGTTCTAGAAGGCCTACAGCATGGCCTTAAGAGGACTCAAGGCCAATGATGGGTCTTCCAGTCACCAGTTGGTGACTTGAGGACAAGCTAGTTCAGGTTGGGCCAATGTACATGCCTGTGAACTAGCCAGAACTGAGTGTCTGAGAACAAGGGTGCACAGTACAGGTACAGTTTATTATGAGGCTGTAACAGGTTGCTGGTACTCTGACTTTGATCACTTCTTTTCCTAGGGTTTTCCATGTAAACCTACAAGTGACATGAAACCATTGGTATTTTATATAGAAAGAATAGGAACTAGCTGGGCATTGTGGCTCACACCTGTAATCCTAGCTACTCAGGAGGCTGAGATCTGAGGATCATGGTTCAAAGCCAGCCCAGCCAGGAAAGTCCATGAAACTCTTTTTTTTTTTTGTCAGTTGTGGGGCTTGAACTCTGGGCCTGGGCGCTGTCCCTCAGCTCTTCAGCTCAAGGCTAGCGCTCTATCGCGTGAGCCATAGCGCCACTTCTGGTGTTCTAATGGTTTATTGGAGATAAGAGTCTCACGGACTTTCCTGCCCAGGCTGGCTTTGAACTGCGATCCTCAGTTCTCAGCCTCCTGAGTAGCTAGGATTACAGGAGTGAACCACCAGCACCCTGCCCATAAAATTCTTTATCTCCAATTAACCACCAGAAAACCGGAAGTGGTGTTATGGCTCAAGTTGTAGAAAGCTCACCTTGAACTGAAGAGCTAAGGGACAGTGCCCAGGCCCAGAGTTCAAGCCGTACTACCCACCAAAAATAAATAAATAAAAGAATAGGAACTATAAACACATCACACGGGAGAACAACATTACTTTTTTTCAATTCTTTAAAAAAATATTTTATTTTTATTTTCTAATTTTTTTGCCAGTCCTGGGGCTTGAACTCAGGGACTGGGCTCTGTCCCTGAGCAGCTTTTTTTTTTTGGGTCCGGTTGTGGGGCCTGAACTCTGGGCCTGGGAGCTGTCCCTCAGCTCTTCAGCTCAAGGCTAGCACTCTACCACTTGAGCCACAGCACCACTTCCGGCTTTTTTCTTTTTGTTTATGTGGTGCTGAGGAATCGAACCCAGGACCTCATGCATGCAAAGCAAGCACTCTACCACTGAGCCCCCTGAGCAGCTTTTACTCAAGGCTAGTGCTCTACCACTTGGGTCACAGCTCTACTTCTAGCTTTTTTTGTGTAGTTTATTGGTGATAAGAGTCTTATAGACTTTCCTGCCCTGGCTGGCTTCAAACCACAATCCTCAGATCTCAGCATCCCGAGTAGCTAGGATTATAGGTATGAACCTCCGGGATCTGGCTTCAATTCTTGTAATAGTTTCAGTAAGGGCTTTCTCTATTTTACTGATGAGGAGGCCAAGGTTCAGAGTATAGATAATTTAGATAACATAGCTAATAACATAACTGAGCTAGTTTGCAAGCTAGGTCTGTGGAGACTTCAAGATTTCAAAGTCTTTCTTTTTAAAATAGCTTTATTGAAACATAATTTTTATATGCATAAAATCAACATTTTAAGAATGCATAGCTGAGCACCGGTGGCTCACACCTGTAATCCTAGTCAGCTGAGATCTGAGGATCAAGGTTTGAAACCAGCCTGGGCAGGAAAGTCTGTGAGACTCTTATCTCCAATAAACTACATAGAACAAGCCAGAAGTAGAGTTGTGGCTCAAGCGGTATAGAAGCTACCACAGAGAAGCTCAGGAACAGAGCCCGTGCCCTGAGTTCAAGCCCCAAGACTAGCAAAAAAAAAAATCATAATTCTTTGGTCTTTTGGTACGTCACAGAATTGTGAAATTGTTTATATAATTATTGTCTACTCTTAAAACATTTCATCTCCCCTCAAAAGAGACCCCATATACATTGTCACTCTTTTCCCCCTTCCACCACCTATGGTCCTCAGAAACCTCTAGTCTTTTTTTCTGTTTCCCTCTGCTATTTTTACCTTTTGACCCTTTTTTGGGAACATCCTCCTTTTTTTTTTTTTTTGGTCCATCATGGGACTTGGACTCTGGGCCTGGGTGCTGTCCCTCAGCTCTTCAGCTCAAGGCTAGTACTCTACCACTTGAGCCACAGTGCCACTTCTGGTTTTCTGGTAGTTTATTGGAGATCAGAGTCTCATGAACTTTCCTGCCCTGGTAGGCTTTGAACCATGATCCTCAGATCTCAGCTACCTGAGTAGCTAGGATTACAGGTATGAGCCACCGGCACCCAGCTGACCATCTTGAACATCCTTTTTTTTTTTTTTTCCCCTGTCAGTCATGGGGATTGAACTCTGGGCCTGGATGCTGTCATTCAGCTCTTCAGCTCAAGGCTAGGGCTCTACCATTTGAGCCACAGCGCCACTTTCGGCTTTTTCTGTTTATGTGGCTAAGGAATCGAACCCAGGGACTCATATATGCAAGGCAAGCATTTTACCACGGAGCCACCTTCCCAGCCCCACATCCTCCTTTTTAAGAGAGTAAATGACATGAAATCATATACCTAACTCTTTGTTTGGCCTTTCATACTGTGTCAGTTGGTAAGCTCTTCTGGGTTGCCCTGGATGTGGACTTCAGGCTTACCTAGAAAATCCATGTTGAACTTTGAGCCATTGAGCCATTGTCCCACTCAGATCAAGGGGACTAAGTTGTAAAGGGTGGTGATGGAGGAAATTTTCTTTTCCTTGTCTGGAATCTGCTGGATCCTGATCTTAGCAGGAAGCTTTCAAGTTGTTGGCTGTCTCTCAGTTCTCAGGGGTCATGAGGGAAGGGCTCATTGTATTTTGTCCCATTTGTTTACAGGATTTTTGAAGTGAAGCATCAGCACAGAAAGGTGGAAAACCAGATCAAAATGGCCAAGATGGTTCTAATGAATGAACTGAACAAACAGGCCAATGGACTCATAGAGGAGTTGGAGGTATATGTGGCTAGATGGATTAGTTCTCTGCTTTCACTGGGACAGAAGCCAGGCACACATAAAATTAGTCCTAGGGCCAGAAGCAGCATAGCTAGAATTTAGATATTTGGTTTCCACAGCTATCTGCTTTTTTTTTTAAACTTAATATTTCCATTCTGATTTTGGGGGGGTTAATGGTTAGAAACTCAATTCATACTCTTATCACTGCAATGACCCTTAGGCAAGTGCCATTCTCAACAGAGCAGATTTTTAGTCACAAAACACCCCACCTTCTCCAATAGGTTATGCCTAAGAGATGTAGGCATTCACTTATTTCTCCATTCCTTGTCCATTCTATATTTGCACTACAGTTTCTCCACCACCTCTCCCTCCTTTTTACATCTGTCAGAAGACCATGGCAGCACTCTGTCCTGCTGTCTGGCACTCAGGGGTGCAGTCTCATCTGATTCCATCAGTGTTCTTGCTGATACAGACAAGACCGTCCGACTTCCCAACGTCCGTGAACAGGATTAGGTACTCTGTCTTCTGTCTCTGTGCATAGGGCATCACTAATGAAAGAAAACAGAAGCTGGAACAGCAGTTACAGAGCATAATGGTTCTCAACCGTCAATTTGAACATGTGCAGAATTTCATCAATTGGGCTGTTTGCAGCAAGACAAGTGTCCCTTTCCTTTTCAGCAAAGAGCTGGTAAGATAAACTACCCTTCAGCCTGCTCTTAAAGCAGATTAGAACATTGCCTGTGTCACAGAGGCAGTGAGTTTGTCCTAGGAGGTGCCTTTTTTTTTTTTGAGGAGTAAGATAGCAATTCCATCCATCCTTCATACTCAATCACTGCTTCTGGGTTAGTAAGTAAACATCATCTTTTATCAAATCCTATAATACAAAAAACCAGGTTTTGAAATGGTCCTGTCCTCTTCCAGGTAACTCAGCTGGAAATCATGGTCCTTTGTTTAAATCATGGATTTGGATAATAGCCTGAACATAAGTAGTATACAGACATACTATAGAGTTACTGATGTTTAAGTGGAGGCCTAAGAGAAAAGGAGGAATTAGAAAAAGATATAAAAATGTTGTGCTTATGAAGAAGATGATGCCAAGGAGAAGGAGAAAGAATTTTGAGAGAGGTTTAATAGGGTCTGTATTTTTGAATGCCTTTGGACATCCAAAAGGAGAGAACCAAAAGCCAGTTTGATGGATTGCTCTGGAAGTTAGAAGAAAAGTCAAGGCTGGAGATAGAGAAGTAGGAGACAGGGATATTATGTGAAGGAAGAAGAAAGTAAATCTGGAACCTAGGGACTATAATCAATTCTACACAGACAGAGGAAAGAAATGAGTGAAAAGAATGACAAACAACAATCAGAGGTTAGAGAAGTGAAGAGTGTAAGACACAGAAATTTAAGTGGTCAGTTTTATCTACGATATGTGGGTGTAAGAGGATGAATAGTAAAGAGAAACTGAGATCTAGGAATCAGAAAGTCCCTGTTAGTCCTTTGAAAGAAGTTCCTACAAAGTAGAAGAGTCAGAAACCAGAAAAAGGAAACTGAGATGGGAGGTGAGGAAATGGAGATAGGGAAATTAAGTAGCTCGGGAAGGAAGCAGAGTTGGGAAAAATGCTTTTTTTAAGTTTGGAGAACATTAATGTATAGGGAAGTTGACAACAGAGAAGACAGATGAATGGTGGAGTGAGCATACAGAAAATACAGGAGAAGGTGGGATTACAGTGAACTAGTTGACTTCAAAGGAGATTCCTTTCTTCTGAGATCAAAGGAAAGAAAGTAGCTGTATAATATAGTTCACTTTAGAGGAAGGATAGAATACATGTTTTCTTCTGATCTTTTTTTTCCTCTGTGAAGTAAAAGGTGATAATAGGAAGATTAGGTATTGGTTGAGTAGCATTGAAGTGAAGATTTTAAATAGTCACTAAAGGGGCTGGGAAGGTGGCTCAGTGATAGAGTGCTTGCCTTGCATGCATGAGGCCCTGGGTTCGATTCCTCAGCACCACATAAGCAAAAAGAAAAAGCCAGAAGTGGCGCTGTGGCTCAAGTGGTAGAAGGCTAGCCTTGAGCTGAAGAGCTGAGGGACAGCACCTAGGCCCAGAGTTCAGGCCCCACGACCGGACCCCCCCCCAAAAAAATAATAAAATAAATAGTCGCTAAAGATAGTGAAAGAAGAGGACAAGGTCCGACGGTGCCTCTGTAATTAATGATCATTTATGTGACCATAGATAAAATGGCTTTATTTTTCATTTTAATTTCATTTTTTTGCCAGTTGTGGGGCTTGAATTCAGGCGCTAGGCACTGTTCCCTGAGCTCTTTCGCTCAAGGCTAGTGCTCTACAACTTTGAGCCACAGCCCTACTCAAAGTTGTAGAGCACTAGCCTTGAGCGAAAGAGCTCAGGGAACAGTGCCTAGCGCCTGAATTCAAGCCCCACAACTGGCAAAAAAATGAAATTAAAATGGTGGTTAATAAGAGTCTCCTGGACTTTCCTGGCTGGCCTCGCTTTGAAAGGCAATCTTTAGATATTTGCTTCCTGAGTAGCTAGGGTTATAGTATGTGCCACCAATGCTTGGCATAAAATAGCTTTAGAATGACTGGACCTACCTAAGGTTAGGTGTTAGTGATGGGGCGAGAATTAGGGCACTAATGATATTGTAACTGAAAACTATGGGAAGCTGGGAAGACTGATTTGAAGAACAGTGCTCAGAGAGTCCATTGAGGCTGAAGAGCATGCTCAGAAAGAGGGAGCGCTAACTGTGATCAGAGACTAGGTTGTTGAACTTCAAGGTCTCACAGGTAAAATGGTTCTAAGTGATGAATAAAATCTAGATATGGTGATTGATAGAGGCAAGAGTGATAATGTTAAAGAAATCAGGAAAGAAAGAACCAAGATGTTGCTTGAGTACATTAGTCAACTAGATGATGGCAGGGTAGAAGTTGGACACCACTTCCCCATATCCTGGGTAAATAGGAGTAGTGATGGAAATAGGTGATGGGCTTCAAGGAGGAAGATGGCAACTCAGTAGGATGGAAGGGTTTTACAGCTGGTGGAGGGAATAGCTACAGGGGCCTATAGATGCAGTCTTGCCTTGATGGCAGAATGAATGTCCTGAGGAAGAATTCCAAATCACATGAGGTCTGGGGAAGCTGAGAGTGTAGGGATTCCAGAAGCATTCAAAACAGGAAGGGGGTTAGTTGGGAGGGCATGAAGATACTAAGGGACAAGGAAAGGAGAATATAAGGATGAGCATAACCTAAAGATCTATGACTTTGAGCCCTTCAATTTGTCCAAAGAGTGAGGGAGAAGGCATTGTCATTCAGGCACAAGATGCCCAAATCTGTTGTCAGATTGTATTTCAGATGCAGCGATTGTTGGAGACAAGTTGTAATACAGATCCTGGGTCTCCTTGGAGTATCAGATTCACATGGGAGCCGAACTTCTGGACCAAGCAGCTGGCTTCCCTTGGTAAGCCAGGACCATTTGTGAAATTTAATCTAATTGACAAGAATAAATGTAGGCAATCTAATGTTTAGAAGGTGAACTAGGTAGGTTAGCATATACCCAAAGAAAGCATTTTTGAGACTGCCAATGGTGATGGGGTCATTCAGCAAAACGTGTGTGTGTGTGTGTGTGTGTGTGTGTGTGTGTGTGAAGGCTAAATAACATTGGCAATATAAGACTTTGAAACACCACCACTTAAAATCTGAATTTCTCGTTCTCTATGAATGTTCCCCCTGTTACCTTGGTTTCATTGCTAGAGAAGAGACAAGAAAGTGGCCCTGCTCTCCAGAATGCTGTATGGCAGTGCAGGTGAATGTGTGTATATAGCCTCACAGAGTATATGTGTGTGGATACAAGCAGGGGCATCTCAGAATACTGAGATTTGTATGCTTGTATATTACACACACATCCTTTGGGGTTGAGATGAAAGAAGATAATCCATGACCTTGTATATTTTTCTTCCATGCTTCAGAAATTTTTTGGCATAAAATCTTTAGGCAGAATATAGAGAATTTGAAGTTGTGTTTGTGTTGACAGGTTAATGGGCTTCTTAAATTAATTACCTAACTGCTGCTTTCATTTTAGGTTGTTAATTTCATTGAAAGTTTCTTGAACTTGGCAAAGTGATAAATAATATTAGATTTACTTTTTGCTTCCCTCTCTCCTTTCATTTAATTTAGCAGATCTTTGGTAGGCCTTGCAATAGGTTGTGGCCTGTGCTGGGCACTAAAGGACAAAAAGTGAATCAAGGGGCTGGGAAGGTGGCTCAGTGGTAGAGTGCTTGCCTTGCATGCATGAGGCCTTGGGTTCGATTCCTCAGCACCACATAAGCAAAAAGAAAAAACCCAGAAGTGGCACTGTGGCTCAAGTGGTAGAGCGCTAGCCTTGAGCTGAAGAGCTGAGGGACAGTGCCCAGGCCCAGAGATCAGGCCCCATGACCGGACCCCCCCCCCAAAAAAAAGTGAATCAAAAATATTGTCTGGTGCTAGTGGCTCATGTCTATAATCCTAATTACTCAGGAGACTGAAATCTCAGGATCATGGTTCAAAGCCAGCCTGGGCAGGAGAGTCCATGAAGATTCTATCTTCCATTAACCACCAAAAAATGCCCCCCCAAAACAAAAAAAACAAACCAGAAGTGGAGGTATGGCTCGCTCAAGTAGTAGAATACCAGCTTTGCGTTATAAAGCCAAGGGAGAATATGCCCAGGCCTCAGTTTAAGCACAGTATCTACACATGTTCTCTGTCCTTAAGGGTCTTAGATTTCTTTTTTTTTTTTTCCCTTGTTGGTTGTGGGGCTTGAACTCTGGGCTTGGGTTCTCTCCCTCAGCTCTTCAGCTCAAGGCTAGTACTCTACCACTTGAGCTACAATGCCACTTATGGTTTTCCGGTGGTTTATTGGAGATAAGAGTCTTACGGACTTTCCTGCCTGGGCTGGCTTTGAACTGTGATCTTCAGATCTCAGCAGCCTGAGTAGCTAGGATTACAGGTGTGTGCCACCGGTGCCTGGATGACTTAGTCTTCTTGTAAGCAAGCAGTGAGTTACTCAGGTGCCAGTAGCTTATGCCTGTAGTCCTTGTACTCAGAAGGCTGAGATCTGAAGATTGTGGTTTGAAGCCAGCTTGGGAAGGAAAGTCCATGAGACTCTTATCTCCAATAAATTACCCAGAAAAAGCCAGAAGTGGCACTATGGTTCAAGGTAGAGTGCAGGAGGAAAAGAGTAAAAAAAAAGAATCTCAGGGACAATCCCAGGCCCTGAGTTCAAGCCCCAGGACTGATACGCAAAAAAAAAAAAAAAAAAGGTTGAAGGAGTTGGCTGACGAATAGATATAATCTACTCATGGAGTCCAGAGACTTCAGAGGGCAGTGCTGGTGCCAGGCACTGACCTGGCATGGGAGCTTCCTTAACCTCTTCCATATGATTTACCTAACACACGGTTACCCAGACTTGTATCTGGAGACTTTGTCCCAGGAATGACTCTGTACTCTTTTTTTTTTTTTTTGGGTCCGGTTGCAGGGCCTGAACTCTGGGCCTGGGCACTGTCCCTCAGCTCTTCAGCTTAAGGCTAGCGTTCTACCACTTGAGCCACAACACTACTTCCAGCTTTTTTCTTTTTGCTTATGTGGTGCTGAGGAATCGAACCCAGGGCCTCAGGCATGCAAGGCAAGCGCTCTACCACTGAGCCACCTTCCCAGCCCCCAACTCTATACTCTTTACTACTTTCTAGCATGTTCCCTCCCAACCCTCAATGCTCATTCTGTCAGAGTCTTAAAAAAATAAATCGTTAAAAAAATAAAGAGGAGTGGGTGCTATGTGAAGAAGCCCTGGTTTGCCTGTGGGCTAGAAATAGTCAGGCCTAAGCCAATCCCTCAAATATCCCCAGCCATCAAAGCAGGACTATACAGGTGCTATTCCTATCAGCATTTTAGATGGAGTCTTAGAGATTACAGGTTGGATTTTCTTAATCTCTATGCCTGATACACATTTGTTGAATGGTGTCCTTTGGTCCTAGAAGCAAGAAGTAGTGGGAGTGAGGAGTACAATTGTACATAATCTTGAGAACATTTCTATCCTCTGAATTTCCAGGTTGCATAACTGCTGAAGGTGGACAACTGTCCCGCACAGATACCACTGCTTATGGGGGCTTACAGGGACCTCCATCCTTTTATCCAAGCCACCGGTCCCCAGTGGCTCAGCAAGAGGCTCTCAGTCACCCCTCACACAAGTTTCAACCTTCAGCACTATGTTCCTCATCTGTATGCTGCTCCCACTGTTCCCCAGTCTCGTCTTCTCTCAAAAGCCAGGTCCCCCCACCCAGTATCCATCCGGCCCACAGTTTTAGGCAGCCCTCTGAGATGATGCCTCACCAGCTAGGGTCATTGCAGTGCCCGACTGTGCTACCCAGGGAGAAGGAACTAGCCTGTAGTCCTCATCCTCCCAAGCTGATGCAGCCCTGGCTAGAAACCCAGCCCTCTGCAGAGCAAGAGAGCACACCCCAGAGGCCAGGGCAGCACCTGACTTCACAGCCAGTGTGCATCGTTCCCCCACAGGACATTCAGCAAGCAGCCCATGCCCAGTCCACCTTACAGGCACCCTCCATCCAAGTCCAGTTTGGCCACCACCAGAAGCTGAAGCTCAGTCATTTTCAGCAACAGCCACAGCAGCAGCTGCCACCTCCGCCACCTCCACCCCCACCTCCCCCACAGCAGCCACCCCCACCTCTGCCTCCATCCCAACATCTGGCTTCCGGTCAGCACGAGAACCCTCCTGGGCCTGCCTGTTCCCAGAATGTTGATATAATGCACCACAAGTTTGAGCTGGAGGAGATGCAGAAGGACTTGGAGCTTCTCCTGCAGGCTCAGCAGCCCAGCCTGCAGTTGAGTCAGACCAAATCACCTCAGCATCTTCAGCAAACCATTGTGGGGCAGATCAACTACATTGTGAGGCAGCCAGCACCTGTCCAGTCCCAGAGTCAGGAGGACACCCTACAGGTGAGCTGCCGTGGACTAGGATGTTCAGGGAACTCTGTGTCCTTGGTTATAGAGTGATACATGAAACAGCTTATTCATCTTAGGGTGGTCTTGAGCTGAACCTTCACATTTCAGAACTACCATAGATTCAACTCCTAGCTCAGCAAAGCTACAAAGAACATAGTATTAATCCTAACATAGATCTGAGTTCTGGAATCAGTACTCTCCAGAGTGGCCTAGCTTGGCCCTGTCCATAGCAAGCACTTTCTGAGCTGTGTGGGACTCCTGCCAGTGCCATGGCAAAAGAAGGTTGACTCTTATCTTTGTAACATCCCAGACTCCTTGCTGGAACTTAGAAGTTGCATACAGTGAGGGAAGTGGGGGAGAACTCAAGGTGTAGGGGGAGAGTATGTATTAGATCCTAGTAGGCATCACTTTTTTCACACTGCACAGGGGTAAACTTAATTTTTGTTTCTGAAAGCCTCATCTCAGAAGACTACAAGGACACCAAGTCACATACAGCAAAGTTTATTGTCAGCAAGCTTATAGGCTGACCCTCTGGACAAGGACCGCACTTGTCTTTGAGCGAGGGGGTTTATATGGCTAGGGGGCTGGGGGTGGAGAATTTCACTAGAGGCAGGGAGTACTCTGCAGTCTGGTTTGTGTGCAATGTGAAGTTGGTGAGGTGTGTGAGAGTGGGGCATTTTGTTGTGGCAGGGCTAAGGTTTATGGCTGCAGCTGCCTATGTCATCTAATAAGGCCTGAGTCAGCTAGTTTTAGAGAAAGGCCTATGTCACTGGATTTCAGGAAAGGCCACACTTTACAGCAGGGCCTATGATAGTGGAGTGGCTCCTAAGGCAGAGGAGGTTAGGCTAACAATTTCAAGTCTACTAAGGTAGGCACATTTTATATGTACAAATTATTTCATCAGCAACATTGTTTGGTCAACATTACCATGTATAAGTAATGTGGGTTAGAGTAGTCAAGCAGTTTGCCTAGGGATCACACAGTGCTGAAAAGGAGAACTGAGACCTGGATCCACTTCTGCTGACTTTTTTTTTTTTTTTGTCGTGGGGCTTGAACTCTGGGCCTGGGCGCTGTCCTTGGGCTCTTCAGCTTAAGGCAAGCGCTCTACCACTTGAGCCACAGCACCACTTCCGGTTTTCTGGTGGTTTATTGGAGATAAGAGTCTCACCAACTTTCCTGCCCGGGCTGGCTTTGAACCGCGATCATCAGATCTCAGCCTCCTGAGTAGCTAGGATTACAGGCGTGAGCCACTGGCACCCAGCTTCTGCTGACTTTTTTTTTGTAACACCACAGAAAAGAGGCCTCAGTCTTTCCTTATTGGGTATTGTCTCACTTTTACTTTTTGGTTGTACTGGGGTTTGAATTCAGGTCCTTGTACTTGCTTGATAGGCACTTTACTACTTGAGCTACACCTCTAGCCTTCCTTAGGGAAATATTGGATGCTGTTTCTGTTTTCTCTATTGAAAAAGCACGGTTTGTATCTCTGGAGTCTTTGTTGCTTTCCACCTCTTCATTGTTAGATCCTGCTTTTCTCTTTTTCCTGATCTACCCCTTCTCATTTTTTCCGCAGAATTGTCTTTTTTAAATCTATAATTACAGTTACATCTTCAAAGACCATTTTTGATTCCTAAAAATGATAAAGCTTCACATCTGAGCTTTATAATTGGCAACTTCAGATAATGCTTCAAATGTTGTTCCCTGAGGCTTAGTTCTTTTGAGAGGGGGTGTAGGATAATCCCTATGATGACACAGAAGTGTCTGAGGTTCATAGAGAGCCACAAGCTCTGATATGGGGTGGGAATATAGCTTAGTGGTAGAGTACTTGCCGAGCATGCATCAGATCTAAGTTTTGATGTCCATCACGGCAAAACTAACAACAAAAGACAAATCAACAAAAGGACCCTATTTTATGATTATTAAAGTGACTATGACAGCGTTAGCTCAGAATGCTTGGTTTGGATTCTGTTGTAAGATTGTCATATGAGGATATACTCTTAGGAAGACTGACAGTACTGGGGTTTGAACTCAGGGCCTTGTGCATACTAAGTAGACACTACTATTTGAGTTATGCCCCCTAGCCTAAGATTATTTTTCTTTTTGAAAAAAATGTAAACACTTCATAATGTATAGGTCCTGACAAATGGGCAGGATACAGTGGGCACTGGCCCTTGCTGCTGCTGTAGTGAAACCTACCCCAATTCTTTTCTAGGTTACAGATGAGCCTCCAGCATCTGAGGATCCAAAGCCAGCTCTTCCTCTTGACAAGACTACTACTTCCTTGCCCCAGACAGCTGGGGAGGAAACTCCTCACAGTGTTCCCACAATGGATAACAACACCCAGCACTCCTCTCCAAATGTGGTGAGAAAGGTACTAACACAGTCTCCTCTCCTTGATGTGGGACCCTCAACCAGCAAAGACCCCAGTCACCTGGATGAGGATGACAGGGTAGGGGGAGGAGTATCCCTGTTCCATCCCTGGATGCTTCAGAGCCCTGACTCATGCCTTCTGTCCTAGTGAATTAGGAGCACAGATCCTTCTTTACCTCTATCTGCACTCCTTAATAAACAATTATCATAGGGCCTGCGGGGCTCATGTATTGTCTAAGGGGAAAGGAAAAGAGAATAGATTAACTGGAATTTGCTGTTTGGGACTATGTATGGTGCTTCACAAACATTGTCTCAATCCCCCCAACAGTTTTATGAGGGGGGCCATTTTATAACTAAGAAACTGAAGTCCAGGGCCCATAGCTAGCAGAAGAAAAAGCTGAGGTTTACTTAAAATGAAATCTTTTAGAATCCAAAGCTAAACCCTTTTCCTTTCTGAAATGAAAATAGGGAAAATATTTTCCCCCACTGAAAAATGGTTGGCATTAGAATTTGAATCAATGGAATTTGTTGAGTGGGTTGTCAACAGGTTGTCTTGAAGAGAGATAGCTGAGGGACGTCTCGGAAGATGGTGATCCAGAGACCTTCCTATCAATTCACCTACCCTCTTGGTGGAAGTATTCATTCACTCTGGCAGTAACCCAGACTCCCACAACTACTCAGCTCTCAACTCTCACCCATACCCTATATGCCTTGCCCTGTCCTCCTCCTAGCTGGAACCTAGTACTGTAATAATCTGCGTTCAACCCTGCCTGGGTACTGTGACCCTATTCTACTTATCCTGTTTCTTCTCAAACTTGTTACCTTAGTCTTCCTTGTACTTCCACACAGTCCTGCTCTTCATACTCTATCAGCCAGTTTTCACCCTTCCACCTTATTCTCTAACCCTATAGTACCCCTCTGGCTCTGCAAGCCCAGTTCTGCTAGTTGCTCATCAGGTTCTCCCAATAGCACCACCATGTCTTAGATCAGTCAGTCTCTGTGGTACTACAGAATAGAGTTTAGAAAAGGAAGAAGTGGCAAAATGAAAGGTTAATTTGGAAATTCCTAATGACTCTTGAAATCTGATCAGCCATTTCATATTAGTGGCCTTTTGTCTGTACCTGTTCTGTCCTATCCTTTTGAAAATGATTTCACCCAGCGGTGCTGTAAATAGGCTCTTTTGTGGTTTAACTCTCAGTGGTTTAACTTCTTATACTAAGATCATCATGCATCTATTTATATATTCATTCACACACACACACACACACACACACACACACAAAACTCACATGCAAACATTCTTCATACATTGGTTGATAAAGAAGTCAGACTCACACTGGAGTTTACTGTCTGGCAAGAGTGATAAACAAGCAAAACAATTAATCATGATAAAGTGCTGAGATAATCTTTGGAGTATGAGCCAATGAAGCACCTAACTCTGGGAGAGAGGGTTCATAAAACACTATATGACATGGTTTGAAGTTAAGAATTGAAAGAGAAGGCTGGGTGCCAGTGGCTCACACCTGTAATCCTAGCTACTCAGGAGGCTTAGATCTGAGGATCACAGTACAAAGCCAGACTGGGCAGGAAAGTCTGTGAGACTCATGTCTCCAGTTTACCACCAGAAAATGAATTGGTGCTGTGGCTCAAGTGGTAGAATACTTGCCTTGAGATCACGAGCTCAGGGACAGTGCCCAAGCCCAGAGTTCAAGCCCCACGACTGACCAAAAACAAACAAAACAAAACAAACCCAAGAATTGAAATAGGAGAAAGAAGTTGCATTAGTGAAGGAAGGAAAGGAAGAATAAGTTAGTTTAGAAGGAATTGGCAACCTAGAAGGTCCAAAAGTGAAAGAAAGCCTGGGGCTCATGGAGGGTTTCAGATAATTTGGCTTATTAGGAATAGGAGATACACTGGAGATTGAACAAGACTGACTGGAAAGCCTTACAATGAATTTGCAATTGGAATTCAGACTTGGGGACAGGGGTAAATGACTGAAGGATTTTCAGCAAAGAAAGGTCTGAGTTAAATTTGAAAGGTCACTTTGGCAGTATACTAGAATAGTACAGAGGAGAAATAGGAACTCGAATCTAATCAGTTGTCCTAGGAATGAAGAGGAAGCAAAGATTTCAAGTGCTATCAGATTACAAGAGTTTTAGACTCAGTGTCTGATTTCAAGAACAAGTCCTTTTGTTCCACACCCATATCTCTCTTGGCTCATTGGAATGGGAGCAGGGGAAAAGAACATTTTGTAAGCAGAGTGCAGGTGGCTCATGCCTGTAATTCTAGCTACTCAGGAGGCTGAGATTTGAGGATGTCAGTTTTGTGAGAGTCTTAACTCTAATAAACTATTCAAAAAAGCCAGAAATGGTTCTGTGGCTCAAATGGTAGAGGGCTATCCTTGAGCACAAAGAGGCTTAGGGAGAGTGCCCAGGCCTTTAGTTCAAGCCCCAGGACTGGCAAAAAACAAAAACAAAAACAAAAAACAAACTCCAAACAAAAAAAAAATATTTATAGGGAGGAGTAAGTTAAGTTTTGAATTGCTGATGTTCTCCCTTGGAAGATATGTTAGAAGATGACTAGAAGACAGCTGCTTTAGAGGTCAGAATATGCTGGACCATAGGGTCCTCTGTGTGGCTGCAGGTTTGGCAGTGGGTTAGTAAAAGTCCTGGGGACTTTTTGAGCATCTGTGACCCTTATGGGACTGGGGGGTCTCATGCCAAAGTTTGGAGGGTAGGATGGTATTTCTTTTCAGATGGTTTCTAGACTTCTTTAAGGCTTGGACTCCCAGATAAAGGAGCTTTAAGGTTGTCATCCTGGCCCAGGGAACCTTTGTGTGGACAATGAGAGGTACAGAACTATACAGATAGTTATTGAAATAAGAAAAAAATGTCGACTTTCTTTTTTGTTGTTGTTGTTGTCAGTTGTGGGGCTTGAACTCTGGGCTTGGGTACTGTACCTGTGCTCTTTAGCTCAAGGCGAGCGCTCTACCTTGAGCCACTGTACCACTTCTGGTTTTCTAGTGGTTTATCGGAGAGAAGAGTCTCACAGATTTTCCTGCCCAGGCTGGCTTTGAACTGCGATCCTTGGATCTCAGCCTCCTGAGTAGCTAGGATTACAAGTATGAGCCTGGCTCAACTTTCTTTTTGAGGAAATTCGTTGCTTTGAAGTTTGGTTGGATAGGGCAGAGGTGTGAAGCTTGAGAATACTAAATATTTTGAATACTTCATCATAGAATAATGATAATAATACTTTGTATGTGTGTGTTTACTTTTTAAATAGGTTTTTTTACATAGATAATTCCATTTTATCTCTTTGTTTATCCTAGCAATACTGTGAGGAAGATACTTTCTTATTTCCTTTTGAAAGATGTGGAAACTGAGACACAGAAAGGTTAAGTGACCCCTCTAAGAGTTAAATGACACTGACCATGGGCAATGTTAAGTTCAGAATATGGGTCCTAACTCAACCCTGTGCTCACCAACTAGGTTAAATTGCCTCTTTTTGTATACTTCAGTGGGAGAAATAGGACTGTATTTTGGTCTCTCACCTGATGGAATTTCCTACCTGATAATCTTTGAAATAGCCTGAGGCCTTCTGGGTAGAGGTCTTCAGACCAGCCTCTTTTGCTTTTGGTTATGTTTATTTGGTTAAGGTATGTTGGCTTTTAGCCACTCCCTATCCTGTGAGTACCAGGAAAATCAAATGTCTACTTGAAAGGTGCTGTAAGAGAAACCTGTGGCACAAGGCAACTTTCTGTGTATTAAGCGACAATCCTGTATTACGACAAGGAGGACTTCATTAGAGCAGAGCATCCAAGGACTTTAGAGCTGATGCTAAGTGAGTTCATGGTGAAACATACTACAGTTGAAAATCAGACATGGAAGTTCTAGAATGGGTTTTCTAGAGACTTATGCTTTCTCAGCAGCATGTCCTACCACCTTCCTGGTATCTAGCAAGATATTTTAAAACAAATTTTGACTTCTTTTTTTTCTGGCAAAAGCTGTTGCCCAAGTTTCCCCCTCCTGGCTCAAGGTCACAACTCCACAACAGAACTTCCTTATATCCCTAGTGAAATGGAAGACATTTTGACGGCTTCTTCTCATACTTTGGAACTGGTCAACTGCTGAAAATACACATGCTGCTTTCTTGAGCTCTATCATGGAGTCAAAGCCATAGGCAACTTAGATAACTTATCTGAGTTCCGCATCATCTACAAGAGAAAGCTCTCCACTACTGCATAGCACAGTTCCAGATCTTCCACTGAAGACTTTAAGGAAGATGCTCTTGGCTTTAAGAGGAGTCTGGGATGTATTTCCATTAAATGACATAGAAGCAGTAGGCATTCCTGTGACTCAGATTAGGAAGAGTGATGCAGAACAATAAAGGATGATGACTCAGATGGACAGAACTTACCATTATCAAATCACTTTTCGATGCCCAAACTCTTAACTTTATAATAGCTCAATGAAATTTACATAAGCTAGTGGAAGAGGAAGTTCAAGTGTGGAGCTGGGAAATGACTCAGTTGAGCTCATTCTCTAAACTCTGGTATATGTGAGGCAATACTAGGCATCTTGCTTTTACTATCTCCAAATACGCTGTTAAAGACCAGATCATGGATACTCAACTTCAGCAACAGTCTTTTACTCAACTTGGTCCTGAAACTGTTGAGAATATTCCCAGGGCCTGGTGAAGCTTTCTTAGAGTCTGTTCTATGGCCTGGTCAGAAACCTGCAGAACTGTACTAGGATCTACTCTGCCCCATCCAGACAAACACTTGTCAGGTCTGACTGCCTGAATGTAACATCTGAGAAACCTGTCTTTTCAGTTCTATCTTGATTTCTTTTCCAGACCAAACCTAAGCTCTTTGTTTAGGTCTTCTGGTCATGAGAAAACAAACCCTACCATCTCAGACTGTAAGTTTCTTCTACTAGCCTGGATAAAATACTTCTGACCAAATTCTAAGCCTCCAAGATTTTTGAGAGTTTTATATGGTTTTTACTTCAGACTTACAGAATCTTATTTATTACTTTCTTATTCCTTCTACCTCAGACTCTGGGATCCTCTAATTTTCTGTCTTCCTCAGATCTGAGGGCCACCAGAAACTTTTCATATTTCTTACTTCTTCACTTTCCATGAACCTTTTCTCATTTGACATTGGTCATTTGGCATATATCCATGTTCATTACATCCATAGAAATAGCCTCAATTAATTTGAGAGCTTTTCATTCAAATGGAAGAGTATTCACTGTCAATAAGAGCAATAACTTCGCTATTAAAAACTCAGAATGTGAAACCAATTACTGCAAATGTTAGTCTCTTCCCTTATCCATCTTATTGGGCTGTTTCAAGATCTATGGTTAAAGCAATATGCCTAATTTTGAAGGTGTTGAAGCACGCAAGGATTTCAAGGATTTAATTCACAAAGCGGTTTACCTCTGTCCTTGCTTATCTGTTTCCTCAACTCAAGTGAAGGCCTTCAGTGTATTTCTAAGACAAAACCCTCAAGTCATTGTCCCTTTTCTGTTGTACATTTACATAGTAGTCAGACTTGGTGATTTTAACCAGTAGGGTGGAAAATCCCAGAAACCAGATGTGTTGGGGCAAAGGTTTAGCAGCAGACTAGATGGCACAAAACTGAGGCATTATAACCTGCATGAACTCATAAACAACACTCAGGTATCTATCTAGTTAGTATCCTCTCCTCTCTTCTCTTCTCCTTTCTTCTCCTCTCCTCTTCTCTCCTCTTCTTTCTTTTCCTTTCTTTCCCCTCCTTCCCTCCCTCTCCCTTCTTCCCTTCCTTCCTTTCTTCCTTCCTTCCTTGGCAGTACCCTGGGGTTTGAATGCAAGGTCTTGAGCTTGCTGGGTATATGTTCTTTTTTTTGGGGGGGGGTACTGTCGTGGGGCCTGAACTCTGGGCCTGGGCGCTGTCCCTCAGCTCTTCAGCTCAAGGCTAGCGCTCTACCACTTGAGCCACAGCACCACTTCTGGCTTTTTTTCTTTTTGCTTATGTGGTGCTGAGGAATTGAACCCAGGGCCTCAGGCATGCAAGGCAAGCGCTCTACCACTGAGCCACCTTCCCAGCCCCAGCAGGCAGATTTTCAGAGCCAACTCTTGATTCCTGTTCTTGGGCCTTAATACATTTTAGAAATCTTGATAATCACTCTGTGTCTTAGTTTCCCTTCCCATTCTTTCTAAATTTTGACAACATCACATGGCAAACATTGGGAACTATATTGTCAATACATTGAACTCCAGAAAGAGACTAAAGTTGATACAGTGGAAAGGGGTAGAACAGCAGGTAATAAGTCAAGCAGAAGACAGGTCACATGGTTGAAGGATGCATAGATAGATGACTAGTAGAAGCTTTTGGAGGGTAGAGAGGTCTCAGCTTAGGCAAGATGTCAAGTCAGATGTTTCAGGCAATTAAGACAGATGGCAGATAAAATAACAGAGTGTTTAGGGAAGGAGAGACTTTAGAGCAATAGAAGAGGTGATAACTAAGGGGGAGGTATGAGAAGATTATTTTGATTTTTTTTGAGACCAGGTCATGCTATTTAGCCCAGGCTGGCTTCTGCCTCATCCTCCAGATTGCTGTCACTATGGATAGGAACCATCACACCTGGCCAAGAGAGTGGGTCCTAGGCTCAGATAGTCTCCTCTTATTCCCTAAATATGATCTAAACTCCTTTGTTAGTGAATGAATTTGGCATTTTGACTTCTTCTCTGAACTAGATTATAGTTTGATTTCACTTGTAAATCTGAAAATGCCCATTTCTGGTCAAGGTATCAGTTACACAGTCTAGAAGTATAAGTGATAACCTTGTAAGACTTTACAGCAGAAAGTACATTTTCACCATCTCTCATTTGATCTCTGACCAATCCTGGGTTCTGGAAAGGACAGGTACTATCATCTCCACTGGCAGCTGAACTCTATGTGAGGCACCACAGGCAGCAGAGTAGTATAGAGGCATTCCTCATATGATACATGACATCAGTATACATACACATATGCACACACACACGCACGCACGCACACACACACGCACGCACACACACACACACACACACACACACACACACACACACACACACTTACTTAGCACTTCATCCCAGAGAGCTAGTTGAAGTATTAGAAATAGCACATAATGAATGCAGGTTCCAGAAATGCCATTATGTTTGTATAGGCTATAGAAATGGGGCTGGGACTGACTTCCTAATATAACTGTGACTGAATTCTTCTCCCATAGAAGCTTCTTCCAACAAGCAGAGCTTCATCACACCACCTCCTTATATAACTAGCTCCTTGTGATTGCCTATAGATATGAAGATGAAAGAATTTAATTTCTATCCTTCAGTCTCTCAGGACATACTACTGGCCTCAGGCTATCTTTTGGGTGTTAGGGGAGCAGATCAAGCAGGATCACTTCAAAACAAACTGTGAGATAGCTTCCACACTGCTGCCATGGCTTACTGTATATATATCTTTCTCTCCCTTATTATTACAGTAACTCACATCTCATGGTATGCAATAACTTATTAGGACAGGAGAGTTTATATATATCATATATATGATATATAATATAAATAATTATAATGTATATTATATAATATATGATATATATCACATATACTATATCTCATATATATTATATACTATCTATCATATATAACATATGATATATATCTTATATATAATATATTATATGCTATATATCATATATATAATATATGCTATATATCATATATATAATATATTATTATAATATCCTATATTAGGACAGGAGAGTTGTGATCTCTACCCCTAATGTGGCATTTTGACCTTGGAGATTTTATCTTGTGAGCATAACTTGTGACATACAGCCTGATAATTTTTAGTTTGATAGTCTAGATGGATTAATGCTTAGCAGCAAAGATGTCACTGAGAATTATCTATGTAATTCTGAATGTCTACTATGGGTAGATGAAAATTGAGAGTTAAAAATTGGAAACATGGGCTGGGATGTGGCTTAGTGGTAGAGTGCTTGCCTAGCATGCATAAAGTTGTGGGTTCAATTCTTCAGTACCACATACACAGAAAAAGCCAGAAGGGGCTCTGTGGCTCAGGTGGTAGAGTGCTAACCTTGAGCAAAAGAAGCTCAGGGACAGTGTTCAGGCCCTGAGTTCAAGCCCCAGGACTGGCAAAAAAAAAAAAAAAAGATTTGGCAACATAAGTTTTTACAGGCTGTTAACAATAATGAGAAGAGAAAGATGATAACAAGAAAGAAAAATAGAAGGGAAGAAAGGAAGGAAAACAGATGAGTGAAGGATAAAGAAATTGAAGGACAGAGGATGAGACAGAGAGAAAGGAATGAGGCAGTCAGCTTTTGGAAGAATGTGGCCTTCGAAGCAAAGGTCTGGATCCTAAAGTTATGAGAAGCCAATCCCAAGTGTACTAGTGGTAAAACAGTGAAAGGATCCTGTGGGATTGGGAATGTAATGAAGATGGCTACTATTGCTACTTCTATTTAGCCTGATAGTGTGTATGGAGTATGAAAGAAATATGTCACTATTACTTGATTTGTGTGCACAGAAATGCATAAAAAATTCTGAAGTGATTTTAGTAGGGTCTCAAGGTACAATATCAAGACATAACAATGTGTTTTATTTCTATATACAACCACAAATAAAGAGAAATGGAAATTTATAAAATTATGTTTTAAAGAAATATAAAAATCTTTGAAGCCTTTCTGAGTCATGTTTTTCTCAAGTGCAAAACTAGGGTCACAGCAACAATAATAGCACCAGCAGTAGAAGCAGCTGTTTGTATATATGAAGGATGTTTGACGTATAACCATCAGTCTCTTTTGTATACATTTAATAAATACATTTTCTTCACACTAAAGGCCATCTGAAAAATTATTGTTATTTCACACACTAATGCAACTCTTCATTTTAAGCAGTTAAATCTCCCAAAGAACAATATAGCATACATTGTTCTAAATGTTTATATAGACGATTTCTCTAACCTTCACCCTTTAATGGTTATTCTGAGAATTGAATGAAGCAGTACATGTAAAACACTTGGCAAATTGCCCTGTATATAATAAATTCTCAATAAACTAAGCCATATAAAAATAATCATTTTTTGGGAGACTCAGTCTCTGTTGTTAGTAGAACTAAGCTGCTGTTCATTTGGCTTAAGATTTGTAGAACAGTCACATATTGTTGTTTTAAAATGTTTAGTAGCTTATAATTCATTCAAGCACTGTACTTGGGTCTAAGAATATAGGAGGTAAACAAAAGAGTCAAAATCATGTCCTGATGGAGATTATGATTTCATAGGGAAAGCAGAAATTAATCAAATGGCATCACAGATTGTGCTATGAAACAAAATTGCAAGGACCAGACATTATGAGAGCATTAAAGGCAAGGAGTCTAGTCATGGCTAGAGAATGAAAGAGGCTTTGTTGCAAAACTGGCAATTATTGAGTTCTGAAAGATAAATGGGACAGGGGGCAGGGGTAAAAAAATGTTCCACAGAGATGGGGCAGTCTGTTTAGAAGAGGTGAAGGCTATGGTGAAGTAGGAGGAACTGAAGACCATGTCTAAGGCATTGGAGCCCAGAGAATAAAAAGAGCATTGGTGTACGAGCTGTGGTTACCAAGGAGGGTAAGAAATAGGTCATTAAGGCCCTGGAAGCTATTTAGCATTTTCTCATTCATTCTAAGAATAATGGAGGGCACTGCAGAGTTTTATGAATAGGAATGATATGAACAGATGTGTATTTTTCAGTGAGAAATATTGTATTTTGCCACTTCTGATGTCTATGGAGATTGAAAATCATGTTAGACTAAGGCACTATTAGTAGAGAGGAATTGGTAGATGGGTGAGAGATATTGGAGGCAGGTTGATGGGGCCTGGCATTGGTTTGGGTAAGGGAGGAGGGGTGCCTCATTGATCCAACTTGCAGAAGCCATAGTGGAATCTGAGCATATCCCCACTTAATACCCTGACTCTACTCTTGTCTGCTTCTATAGCACTCCACTTCCATGAGCATCATGGGATTTTCCAACACTCTGGAGATGGAGTTGTCATCTACGAGACTGGCAAGGACCCTAGAGCCACAGATCCACAGCGTGAACAGTCTGACAGCTGGTTCGCCCCAGGCAGTACCAAGCCTTCGAAGTGGCCCTCCACAAACGGTGTCTAACTTTTCAAGTATTCAGAGCCACACCATGCCAAGCCTGACAGCCACTCATCTACAGTCCATACCAAACCTTGTGCGTGGCACATACCAGTCCACACCCAACCTGATGAGTGATTCTCCACAGGCTATCACAAGCCTAGCAAGTGATCACTGTCAAGGTGGGCCCAGCCTACTGTCTGCTCACACCCAGGCTGTGCCAAGTCTGACCACTTACCCTCTGCAGAACATAACTTCAGTTTCAGACATACAGTTGGACAGTAGATCCAGTTCCAGTCCTGGCTCTGGCCCAACTTCAGAAAGCCTGTGCCCCAGGGATGGGGCTGATACCTCCATGGGCAATGCCCTATGTAAGGTAAGTCCCAGGGAAATGCCTTTACACTTCCTCTGCTTGTCACTGGGCAATCTTTGGCCACTGATGGTCATATTCTGGCTTTAGCTTAACAGCTCTGAGAACACTGATGACCAAAACAATTGATTCTTTTCATTCCTGTTGACTTTTCACTTTTGAAAGATGGAAAGTGAAGATTCTACTCGTTTCATTGATTCATTGGGACAAGGTCCCAAAGCCCCAAGTTTGGATGTGCCCAAAGACTTGGCCATCTCTTCAGAACTAGAGGAGCCAATCAACCTCTCTGTGAAAAAACTTCCTGTGGCACCAGTAGTTAGCACCGCTACAGCTTTGCAGCAGTACCAGGACCCAAAAGGTGAGATTCAGGTAAAGCAGATTGTCTTTTCATGTTGGCTAAAGACTTGAGAAAATGGACTCAGCACTTGCAGGTGAGACAGAAGTGGACAGACAGGCTTAAAGCCTGGGGACACTGCATCTTTCTGAGGTTAAATTCACTTGTCTCCTCCAGAAGTGACTTTCACCATTCTGTTTCCTTCACCATGGCCAGGGTGGTCCATGTAGTCTCCTTACAACATTCTGCATGCCAAAAGTCCCAGGGCTCCAAGTTTCATAGAAGGGGACCAAGAAGAACTCATCCCAAGAGGGCTAGCATTAACAGTATTATAGGTAGAAAGCATTTCTGACTTTGGAGTCAGACAGATTTAGTTGGGATACCAACTCTGTCTCTTTTTCATTTGGTCCTGGGTGAGACACCTGACCAAGAGCTGGTTTCTTTCTTTACAAATAGGATTAGTTTTACTGTCTTCATAGATTACTAGGACAAATAGCTATATTGAAAACACTTTGTAAGTTATTTTGCAGCAGTAAGAGTTTTCCTTGTACCCAGCAATACTGTGAATTTGTGTTGTGTCACATAGTAGAAAGAGTTTGGACCTTTGGAGGTAACTCTGATTTTCTTCTCAGCTCCTCAAATCCCTTCTTAAACTAAGCTAGACTAGAGGTTTCCTACTGTGGATGGCAAGGGCTAGTTGAGTAATTAGGAATTGAATATCTACTGATCATTTGCGACCTTTTCTATTCAGTATTTGAAGTATGTTTAATTTGCAATTATCAGTCTATTTTATAGACATTTAATAAATAAGAGAAACACATTTTCTCCTTTTTTCCTCACACTGACTAAAAAGATCAACGAAAAAATTATTGGTTCTTAGTATGTACAATAATGTAACCCTGCATTTTATGTAGTTAGTTTGTACTCTTTGCTCATGTAAAGGAACACAGTTAAGGATAACGCCTGATACACAGTGGGTCCATGTTCCTTCTTTTTGCCCCACCCCTGCCCGATACCCCTCTGTACAGACTGTCTTATGCAGGGCTCCCTGGAGCCTCTGGACCACAGAGTGGGAGCTGGATTCTCAGAAAATGCTAGAATCTTAGCACTTAGCTGAATAGGTAGACTACTCAGAATAACCTCTCTGAGAAGGTGAGATATCCTGTTGGGAACAGGTGATTTCTGAGTTCATTTTGAAGGTGAGAAGCTGGGTCCTCGATGCCTGATTTAAAACATACCTGTGGGAAACCTCTGTTAGGTATGCTTCTCTTCCAGGGATGGCGAATCTTTTTTGGAGCCTTCGATGTTCTGGTATATAAGACCCACAATACCATTCGGTACATGATGGGACAGACGTGTGTGCTTTTCATCTGTTGCCTGGGACCCATCTGCCTGTACTGATAATTCTGATGCTAGAAATAACCAAATGGCCCTTGGCAGAAGAAAGGATTCTCTACCCTTGACAGAAAGTGCCCTTTCTTCTCTCTTAGAAAAGAAACCCATGGTAGGATTGTCACTAATATGAATGATTACAGTGTAGGTAACAATTGTGTGACAGATGTGTAGTCAAAGGAATGAACCTCACAAATGAGTAGAAGGTATGACAGAACATGTTGTCTTGGATGTATATCACAGGTGTTTATTTGTCTTTTACTTTAGAGTATGAGAATTTTGAACAAGGAGCACTGGAGCTGGATACAAAAGAGAAGCAGAGAAGCAGGTAAAGACTTTTAGCCAGCCTCTCCCTCCCCACCCTCAACTTCTGATCCTGCAAGGTTGGCACAGGGAGCAAGCATCCTTAATGATTAAACTAAAAGCAGAAGTTTGCTTGAACCTGATTGGCACAGGGAGCACGCATCTTTGATGACTAAACTAAAAGCAGAAGTTTGCCTGAACCTGAACTCTTCAATTAGACCTTCAGGTGGGGGTCTATGTGGTTGGATGCCTGAGCTAACTGTGGTAGGATGTCTTCGATTCTGCATTGTGAGGCACATGCTGTGTGTGCAACCCTCACTCCACAGGGTACCCTTCCCTCCTTTGACTGGAGGTTTCCCAGTATCTGACAGGGTCTGACTAAGTAGAGCTCATCAGGAAGGCTGGATGTGGATCTGTAGAGGGTTGAATTGAGAATGTCTTAAATAGTTCAGGTATAGAATTGCAGATGAACCTGACTTAGAGGTTAGAGCCAGAGAAGGCTCCTGATCAAACGCACGTTTTTCTCTTACCACAGAGCTTGCAGTAATGAGCCCAAGATTCCCTATGTGCGACTGGAGCGACTCAAGATCTGTGCTGCTTCCTCAGGAGAAATGCCTGTGTTCAAGTTGAAACCCCAGAAGAATGAGCAGGATGGGAGTTTCTTGCTTGTTATTGAGTGTGGCACTGAGTCTTCCAGCATGTCCATTAAGGTATAACTTTTCTCTGCCTTGGATTAAGCCTTGGCTTTGTGTAAGGAGCCTCTCCTTTCTCTCTGATATTGCTAGATTTCTGGCTTTTGGGTTTTTGGAGTGAGGGTTATAGCTTTGCAGACTTTGTCCTGCAAAGGAGATGGGCAGCAGGAATGAACTGTCCAGCATTCATGAGTCTTGACTGGTTTGTGGTCCTGGTGTAGAAGGTTCTAATAGCAAGTGCTCAGTGATTGTCATCTCTCCCCTGTCCCTCAGCAGCTTATTGGAACTGTGCTGTAATTGCTCACTTATTTATTCCTCAAGGTCAGTCAGAACAGCCTTCCTGATGCCATCCAGGCCCCAGGTCTCGGGGGAAGAAAGGTCACTGTCACATCTCTGGCTGGACAGCGACCACCAGAGATAGAAGACACATCTCCTGAAGAACAACGTCTCATTTCTCGAACTCCTGGTAGCAAAAAGGGTCCCCCAGCCCCAATAGAGAATGAGGACTTCTGTGCTGTGTGTCTCAATGGGGGAGAGTTGCTGTGCTGTGATCGCTGCCCCAAAGTATACCACCTTTCCTGCCATGTGCCAGCCTTGCTCAGCTTCCCAGGGTGAGTCAGTCCCGGGTTATCACCTGGCTTTCAGTTACCTTCCTGGATTATATTATTGTTCCAGGCCAGGTTTGTGGAGATCTCTAGGCCTACAGTAGTGTGCCTTCTACACACAGACAGGTAGATGTTGGAAATCTGCTTTGCTTCCCATTGTCCTCTGTTCTTAGGTTCTTTATGAGCACAGATTTGTTTCTGTACTCCTGCCCAGCCTCTCCTAACTCCTATTTTTCTGGAGTTACTAAATCTTTTTTTTTTTTTTTTTGGTCGTGGGGCTTGAACTCTGGGCCTGGGTGCTGTCCTTCAGCTCTTCAGCTCAAGCCAAGCACTCTACCACTTAAGCCACAGTTTCACTTCCAGTTTTCTGGTGGTTTATTGGAGATAAGAGTCTCATGGCTATTACTGCCTGGGCTGGCTTTGAACCGTGATCCTCAGATCTCAGCCTCCTGAGTAGCTAGGATTATAGGCATGAGCCAGCAGCACCTGGTTACTAAATCTTGAGCTACTGAATTACTTTTAAGTTTGTGGCTAGGAAGCCATTCTCTTGGAGGCAGGGTTAGGAACTTAGTTTCCTACACCATCACCTCTCATTCCTGTTCTGGGGCAGAGGGACAGGGAAGAGTACCCTGACCAATGTTCTGAGACCTAATATGGCTCCCTCTGCCCATGCAGGGGAGATTGGGTGTGTACCTTGTGCCGAAGCCTGACACAGCCTGAGATGGAGTATGACTGTGAGAATGCCCGCTATACCCAGCCTGGAGCACGGGCACCTCCTGGCCTGAGCATATATGACCAGAAGGTAAGGAGGGATCTTTAGGAGTGAGGTTTTCTATGTGGAGCCACCTCCTGTGTCCACAGAGTTTGAGAGCCCTTCTGGGTACCTTTCTTTTGTCTGTGTTAGTCAACTTCCCATCACTGTTAAGATCAACTTAAAGGAGGAAAGCTGTGTTTTGGAAGAGAAGGAGAGCTCATAGTTTTAGGGGTTTCAGTCTGTGATCCTCATAGTTACTTATTGTCTGGGACTATGGTGAGGCAGAAAATCTTAGTAGGAAATGTGTAGGGTAGAGCAGAGCTGCTTACCTTATGGTGGCCACAAAACAGAAATGGGTGCCAGGGACAAAATATACCCTTTAAGGGCATGCCACAGTGATCTGCTTTTTCCAACTAGACACCCTACCTCTTCAAGGTTCCACTCTTTCCAATAACACATTCAATTATGAATCCACAATGGATTAATCCATTGATGAGGTCAGAGCCCTCACGATCCAGTCATTTCCCAAAGGTCCCATCTCTGAACACTGCTGCATTGGGGACCAAACTTTCAATTCAACATGTGAGATTTGGGGAGACATTTAAGATCTAAACTATCTTAAGCTATGCCTGACAACTTGACCTGTTTCAAGTCTGGGTGATTTTCCTTCTCACAGCAGTTTTTCTATGATCTGGATGTCTCAACTCCCTTAGTATGTGGCTGGAATTCTGTGGGACAGAGTCAGATAATCAGGATCACTATCTTTAGTTCTTGTTGAGCTAGGTCCAGAACCAAGTAACACTGTTGCTAATCCTTGTTTCTGCAGAAGTGTGAGAAGCTGGTATTGTCCTTGTGCTGCAACAGCCTCAGCCTGCCCTTCCATGAACCCGTCAGCCCTCTGGTGAGGAAGACCTCACTGTTTCTGTCTGTTACTGTCCAGAGACTTAGAGTTCCTAGGTTGTGGGGCAGGATTATGGTAATACCAAGGGTTGGCCCAGGGCATGGCCGCTGGATGTATTGATGGTATTAGTTTGTGGATGATAGGCCATAGGCACTCCAGCTTCTCTCTTTCCTATCACTACAACTACTGTATCATACCTAACTTAGAAATGACACATTGCTTTTATTCCTTTCTCTCTTTTTTTTTGTTTGTTTGGTTGTGGGGCTTGAACTCTGTGCCTGGGTGCTATCCCTGAGCTCTTCAGCTCAAGGTGAGCACTCTACCACTTAAGCCATAGTGCCACTTCTGGTTTTCTGGTGGTTAATTGGAGATAAGGGTCATGCAAACATTCCTGCCTTGGCTGGCTTTGAACTGTGATCCTCAGATCTCAGCCTCCTGAGTAGTTAGGATTACAGGCATGAGACACCAGCACCCGGCTCTCTCTATCTTCTTTTTATTTATTTATTTATTTTTGCTATTCATCTTTGCCTTTCTTCTGGTCTTTCACTTATATTATACCTTATTCTCTGCCTCTTCTCTCTTCTTATCTATACCTACACTTTCCCGCCCCCCCCCCTTCTTCATTTGCTGTCTCCTTCCCTATTCTCCTTCCTCAAGGCACGGCATTATTACCAGATTATCAAGAGGCCCATGGACCTGTCAATCATCCGTAGGAAGCTGCAGAAAAAGGACCCAGCTCACTATACTACTCCAGAGGAAGTGGTATCAGATGTGCGCCTCATGTTCTGGAATTGTGCTAAGTTCAATTATGTATGTCTTGCCTGTTTTCCTCTTTCCTCTTTCCCAGTTTGCCCCAAGACTATCGTATTTGGGTCGGGGTGGAATCAAGGTGGGGGTATGTTTGGTCCTGGGCTTCTAGGGGGAACTTGGAGCAGAGTCCTGTGATATAATCTGCCAAGTATTTAAAAACTCTCTCCCACATTTGGCCTTAGCATGGTCTCAGGAGGACAGAGTGACTATACAACTTGGGTACCTCGTGAGGTCACTTCTGCTTTAATAGATGCTGCCAAAATGGTCATGCCAAGTTCCAGACATCCCAGGATAGGCCCTCCAGGCTTTGTATTATTGAATAGGAGTGTTTTGGAAGAGATGGGCTGGTAGAAACAGATCATATCACCCCTTTTTTCTGCCCTGTCAGCCTGATTCAGAGGTTGCAGAGGCTGGACGCTGCCTGGAAGTGTTCTTTGAAGGCTGGTTGAAGGAGATCTACCCAGAGAAACTGTTTGCCCAACCAAGGCAGGAAGACTCAGACTCTGAGGAAGTGTCAAGTGAGAGTGGCTGTTCCATCTCCCAGGGCTTCCCATGGCCCCCCTACATGCAGGAAGGCATCCAACCCAAGAGGCGGCGACGACATATGGTAAAGAGTTGCTGCCAGTTGGGTTGATAGCTGGTGGGTAGGTGATCAGGCAGCAGGGGGCACTGGAATCATAGGTACAGAGAGAAACTTGAAGTGGAGCTTCCTAGATAGCTACTAGTGACAGTGAACCCTCACTTCCATTCCCTTAGCTTAGAAGGAATACAGGGCATTACAGGAATCATCAACTCTGGTTACCGCTGAAGAGAGGTACTTGTTTAGGGTCACCTAGAAAATTAGCAGCAGAATCAGGGTGAGAAATGATGTCCTTACTCTAGCCAGTGCTGGTTATACTACACTGTCCAATGGTTGTGACATCCATAAGAAGAGAAGTACCTAGTTTTAGTGCTTGATCATTTAGGTTAAAGGGGGAAAATGAAGGAATCTTTTTTGGAAAGAGAGGGAGTGATTGTAATAGAACTTCTGTGGCCTTTTGGCTGGTTCCACCTGTGTAGACCTGAAACCTCAGTTTGATCCTGTTAAATTTCAGTGAAATGTATTGTCAAGTCTACTGTGCCAAAGTGTGACCAGCCATCACTAGTTATTTATGATACTTAGTGACTTCAGTGAGCTTTACTGTTGCATTCAAGGGGTAGAACAAAACACTGACTTTGGAGAATCCCAGTCTTGATCCTTACCTTTTTATGTTAATAAATCCTACATTTGGTTATTCTAATCCATAAATATATATTTTTTCTTTTTTTTTCCTCTCAGGAGAATGAAAAAGCAAAGAAAATATCATTTCGGATGGCCAACAGCATCTCGCAAGTATGAGAGCTAGAAGGAGACTGACTCTGGTGGCTGGTGTCCCATCTTGTTGACCATTCTTCCTCATCCTTCAGCTTACTCTCTTCCGAATGTGGATGTGAAATGAGTCTTGTCGAGCTGTGTAGTGCTCTTCTTCACCATTTGCATCTACAGCATTTGTTTGGGAGCCATAGTGCATCCACTACAGAGAAGATTTCAGTAATAAATAGGAAAGAGGGAGGTGTTCCTTATTGCCAGAGTAATCAGATGTGTAGGGTCCACTTGACAAGACCATACCTGGTTGGGCTCAGGAGCACCTGGTTTCCTTGGTGAATTCTGTCTGCTAAGGAAAGCAGACCTTTCTCACCTCTTAGTGTCCAGGACTCAGGAGTAGTGCATATGTCTGAACTCCTCCTGGCTCAGAAGTGGGTGCAAGAAGGGAGTAAAGTTTGGACATATGTGGATCTATGGAAGGCCTGTGATCCCTAGCCCAGAACAGCCAAAGACTGTCACTGTTTGCCTTTGCTTGTCCTGTTGTGACAGAGGTACCTGTCACTGGCAGAATAATAGAGGCATCTAGAGGCCACAGGTCTCAGTTGATGCCTATTCGGGTTTTAAATGGTTTTCAGGGTATTTGTTTTTCTGACTCCCTTTTCTGAGGTTTACTTAGGTGGCTGCTGGGAAAGTGTTCTGGGTGGCATGCATTCTTGTCTGAGGTGGGAGACTCTGCTGAGAACACTTACATCTTCTGGCTCAGATTTCACTTGCATCAAGAAGATATCTACTTCAAAATCTGCCACTGTGCCACTTACTTCGGGTCCATAGCACTACTTTGGTGTCTTAACTTGCCTTCCTTGAAGTGACTGTTGTGCTTGTCAGTGGCCACACCTTCATCATCTCCATCCAGATTTCTGGATCCTGATCCCAAGGATCCTGATCCCTGCTTGGGAGAACTGTGAGGCAGCTGCCTCTGGCACAGAGATTGCTGGGTAAGGAGAGTGACCCAGAACCAGCTTACTCTGCTGGGTCTCTCCTCCTGCATAGAGATTCTATTTTTCCACCTCTTCATGTTCATACAGCCAAAGATCAAAAGTGAGTCCTTCTACTAGCCTGCGTCTAGGTTGTCCACAGCCTAGAAAAATCCAGTACTCCATGGCACGTTTGTTTCTGGAGATGGGAGAAGGACACAGCAACAGGCCTAGGCAGTCCTAGAGGAAGTTTTGTCAAAGGTTGAGAAGGCTGAAATTCAAAGATGAGGAGCCACCAGTGTCCTTTGGTGAACTTGAAGTAACTTTAGGGCCTTAGTTCTTGGAGAACACAGGAAAAAGAAGCCATGGTAAAAGGAGCTCCAGTTTGCATTCAGGTGGATCTTCATGTTCTGTGCTCAATGTTTGTGAGCAAGTGGGTCAGAGACTTCCCAAGCAATAGCCTGGTTGAAGAGGAATCTCTTAGTAATATTATTAGGGAAGCTATAGACCTGCCATTTCAGTGGCCTGGTCTTGAGATAGTTCTTCCTAGTCCTGACATGGCATGACTAACTTTGGAAGAGTCTCAGGTCATAGTTTTATGATACAGTTTAAGGAAGTTCTTGTTTGTAGGGTCTTTGCTAACGAGAAATTGTATCTTAACTAGAAAGCATTTCTTCCCTTTTCTTGAGTCAATTGTACCACTCATTTTGTTCTTCATTAGGGTTAACATCACCTTTCTTCATAGCCAACTTTGCCCATTGACTTGATGGTTTTTCAGCTGCATATTATAAGCTTTTTTAAGTAGATGGGTTTCCATAATTTCACTATCTACTTTTAGGCACTAAGTCTTCAATGCACTACTGGTCAGGTAGTCTTTGGCCTTAGTCCTTGCTCTTTGGGGCTGATATGACTTTCTGGTTTGGCTCTGGTCATTTCCTTCTCAATTCTTAAATCTTTCTGAACAGTAGAAATGATCCCTGAAAGTATCATCTTTGCATAAAAAAAACTGGTTTGGCAAAGGTCTTCCTGTACTTCCCCTAGTAATTCCTGCTCTTAACCATCTTTCCTTTGTGTGGCCCAGATTCCTACTACCTCTGAGTGAGCTATATGGTGTTTGGTCAATGAGGGATGGTAGTCTTAAACATGATTGAGCTCTTTTCCCAGAATCAGCTGTAGACCATATTTTAATGAGAAATGCCTGGACAAAAACAAAAACAAAACCTTGTTTTTCTTCTATCAATAAAGTTCCTGGCTTGGGATCTTGGCAATGTGGTAGAGAGCCCCATATTCCTTTCCCATTGTAGAGATCCTGCATGTTGATAGGCTTCCTTTAGGCACCTGAGTATACAGGGGTGGGAAGTTGGGTGTCTTTTCCTACAAACGTTTGAGGCCTTAGGCCATCACACCTTCCTTAGACTGGTTATCCTACGACATTGTTCATCCCCTGGCTTTTCCAAATACCTATGGCCAATACTTTTAGTTACGATTTTGTTTTTGCATGAAAAAAACAGAAAATGACTTTTTAGAAATTTAAAAAATGAAACAGGACATACATGAACCCCCATTTGCCAAGTATCTGCCTTGCTCTTAGGCTCTTTGTTAATGCAGATTCTCATTAACTTGTTCCCCTATGGTCCCACTTTGAAGTCAGTTTAGCTTTTTTAGCCTTTGACAAAGTCATGCAATAAAAATATAGTAAGTTCTGGCTTCTTAGAGTATAGCATACAATCTTAGAAGAGAAAATGATTCTTGGCTGTGCTAAGAAAGGCAGTAGAGTGGTTTCAGTTGATGGAATTTTGGAGCAAAAATTGGTGCACAGTGAACTTGCAAAGTGTCTTCCACAGAAGATGGGTGTATTGACCCTTCCTGAGTACAAGCATGGGTGTATCTGAGAAACCCAGCTTGTCTCAGGTAGTGGTTGGCAGCCACCAGGTGCTCCTTATGCTCTGCTCCATGTCAGCGTCCTGATATCAGTCTGATGTGTTTGGTTTCCTGGACCCATTTTTGGCTGTGAGTGTTAAGATGTAGGCCCCTCCTGTTTTTCTTGTGTCCTTCCCCATTCCCTCTCTCATACTATGGGTAACCTCTTGCACTCCTTTGTTACTCTTGAGTACGCCCCTCCTGTCTTTCCTCTTCGCCCTCTGCCCTACTCACTGCTCTGGAAATTCCATGCTCCTTTAGTCCTATCCATTTCCATGACCTTGTCCCTCTTTCTTCTCCTAGACTTTCAGCCTTCTCCTGGATTTCTTCTCCCTAGCCTGAATTTAAGGCTTATCACACACTGACAATCTTTTCCGTATCCTGAACTTTCCCGTTCTCTTCAGCTTGTGAAATTACCAAATTTTCAGTTTTTGCCTTAGTCTGTTTTTTGCTCCCTCTTCCCGGCCGCTAAGCACGACAGATTCATAGTTGACAGTCTCAGCATTGACTGGCAATTCTTTAACTTGTTACTCTTCTTTCTCATTCATGTCCTTCCTCTCAGCATATACCTGACCTTATTGTGTATTTCACAAAGCAGAGATCCTAAAGCAGAGATCCCTGTTCAGGGCTCCACTCTCCTCCTGTTGAGCTGTGTCTATACATTCCTCTCCTTCTCCCTCTGTTTCTTGAATTTTGCTATTTACCCTCCAAGGCACAATAAATGAGGGGTTTGTGACCTCACTGACTCTGCTGCCCCCACTTCCTGGGTCCTCATCCTCCATTGTTTACCCCATACAATCTTTATAAACGATCAAGTTCTCCTGATTTAAAGCTTAGGCAATTGTCCCTTATCCTTTTTCCTTTGCCAAGGTTCTTTTTAAAAATAATCATTTTGCTTGGGTTTTTTTTCAGTCCTCTGTAGCTTTTTTTTTTTTTAGTGGGGGGCAGTGTCCCAGTCTTAGGGCTTGAACTTAGCTCCTGGGTGCTGCCCCTGACCTTTTGTGCTCAAGGCCAGCACTGTACTGTTTGAGGCACAGCTCCATTTCTGGCCTTTGGTGGTTAGCTGGAGATAAGGGTCTCACAGAAGTTTCTGCCTGAGTTAGCTTTGAACTGTAATCCTCACATCTCAACTTCCTGCTTAGCTAGGATTATAGGCAGGAGCCACCAGTGCCTGACTATTATTATTGTATTGGTGGGGGAGCGGTTATAGGCCTTGAACTCTGGGCCTGGGAGTTGTCCCTGAGCTCTTCAGCTCAAGGCTAGTGCTCTACCACTTTGAGCCACAGCGTCACTTCTGGTTTTTCTGGTGGTTAATTGGAGATAACAGTCACATGGACTTTCTTGCACGGACTGGCTTTGAACGGTGATCCTCAGATCTTAGCCTTCTGAATAGCTAGGATTACAGGCATGAGCCACCAGCGCCCGGGCTGACTATTTTTATTTTCAATACCATCACTGACTATGCAGTTGCCAAATTAAAGAAATGCTTTTCAGTCCTCAACTACCTTGAATTCTCCACAGCAGTTCATTCCCTCTACCATTTCATCCATTAAACATTCTTTTCATTTGTGTTTTAGGATACCACAAGTCTGGATTATTCACATTCTTTCTAGCCATACAGGCTACGTTCCTTCACCCAGGCATAGACAGGGAGTTGTGTCTTTAGTTGTCTATAGTTTCTCCTCTCCAGGTGTTGGGTAGGCATGAAAATCATAATTGCTACTGACCTATGCCCTCTGTATCTATTTTTGTTGAATCCCTTCCTTCTCTTGGACTCAGTTATCCTCATGCCAAGTATGTTATAAGTAAGTGCTGGAAGGAAAGAATCTGTGAGTTCTTCCCTTTGTCTCTCCCAGGACAGCACAGAGCAATCTTAGCCCATCTAAATCAGTTTAAGAGTATGGATTGGATTTTAAATTTTAAATTGCAGTCTGGCTAAACTAGGTTATCAGGCAAGAAGGCAGCTCATTACTATGATCCCATACCGGTTGGAACCTACCCGAGTGTTAGTAGGAGCCCAGGATTATGTAAAGTATGTTTCCATGGATGGTTCAGTACTGCATCCAGGATGAGAGTCCTGTCTGGTGGGTGTCTACCACTGATAACATTCCAATGAAGGGGAAACTGGGAAGTGCTGTGTTTCTTATTTTGCCTGAGTTTGCTAGGATCTGTGTGCATCCCTTCAGTTGGGTATTTCTTACTTCTTCTGATCATCCCTGCTTACTTGCTTTAGATTTTACTGGAGTTGGAGGAAGATGTTGGCTGCTTGGTGGAAAGATACCTGATTTGAGAGTTTGGATACCTCAATTTTGGCTTTGCCAATTATGGGTTGTATGACCTTGGGTAGTTTCCTCCTCTATAAAGTTGGAGTGGGAGTTGCTGAGAACAGGGATATTTCAGAGGTTCTCTAGCTGTAAAGATGATAACTTTGATTCTAACTATAAAACTTAGGATACAAAGGAACAAGAGCACTCTGGGGTTGAGACACAGCTAGAGGAGTCCTGATCAGGACAAGGAAAAGGGCTCATAGGCCAAATTGAGCTGCTTTGAGGAATGTCCTTGTTGTGGTGCTGCTTCTTGAGCCATATGCCCATTCCTCAAGCTGTACCCTTCTTGGATGTCTAGGATGAGTTCCTCCTAGGCCTTTTCTAGAATGGTCATTGGACCCAAAGTGGCTAGGGGCATGAGGGAGAAATATTAGGGAGGAATATTATAAGAGAAAGCATAGTTAATTTTAAATGGACCTACACATTCAAGAACAAATAAAAAATAGCACTTTTCTTGACCAGCAATTGTGTCCTAGAGTGTTTCAGTGAACATTGTCGAGCCGTCTGCATGGCCCTTTTTTTTTTTTTTTGTCGTCAGTTGTGGGGCTTGAACGCTGGGCCTGGGTGCTATTTCTGAACTCTTCTGCTCAAGGCACATGCTCTACCACCTGAGCCACAGCACCACTTCCAGTTTTCTGATGGTTTATTGGAGATAAGAATCTCATGGACTTTCCTGCCCAGGCTGGCTTTGATCTGTGATCCTCAGATCTCCTGAGTAGCTAAGATTACAGGTGTGAGCCACCAGCTGCAGGCTGCACGGCCTTTTTGACTGGATTCCAACCTCAGAAAGAACACAAGGTAAGGAAGCCCTTCTCTCTGGGGAAGAACAAAGCTGTTTCTTACTGCATGGATACAGTTTGTTCTTCAAAATATAGGCGACAAATCTGAAGTAGAGTTAGGGGAAAGGCATCTTATGAACACCTACAACTGCCAAGTTCCAAACACTTCAAGAAGCTTCTCCAGTTACCTTCTGCTAGCTGTCCTCTCTGTTTACTCTGCACAAGCATTTTCTAGCTTTGGGGGAGGAGCATGTGAGTTACATAAAGAATATTTGTTAATTTGGAGTGAAGTGTGAACCCATTTCTATTTTCCATGAATTCCCTACTTCTTAGGTGACATGACATACTTGACACTACAAAAGCTAAATACACTAGAATTTTGAATTCTTAGCGTACTTTGAAACCAGGATATAGGTCTAGCAAAGTCTTCTTTGTGGAGATGTTAGTGGTGAGGAGGTGGGGTTTCCATGGCAGCAGTAACAGCAGAACAAATTGAAGTACCCAGTGCCTGATGGCAATGATAATTTCTTCAGTCTGCTGAAGAATATACAATTCTGTATATGACTTCAGGAACTGTTTCTGTCTGCATAGCTCTGAGCTTAATCCTCTAAAGATCTGGTTAATAAATTCATGATAAAGTTATGGACTCACACTTCTCAGCTCTGTATTCACACATCTTATGATCTGTTGGAGGCTTTTTACATGTCTCAATGTCACACAACACTCTATAGCCATCTCCAGATTCCCTTAACATATTGTTCCTCATCGTCTTATATCAGCAGCTAGGAAAAGGGGAAAGAAACTAAGAAATGTGGTGTGAGACAAAGCCAAGGAAGTTTGTGGGTTTTTTTGTTTGTTTTTTTTTTGTGGGTCATGAGTCTTGACCTTGCGCTGTCCCTGTGCTCTTCAGCTGAAGGCGAGAACTCTACCACTTGAGCCACAGCACCACTTCTGGTTTCCTGGTAGTTAATTGGAGATAAGAGTCTCATAGAGGGGCTGGGAAGGTGGCTCAGTGGTAGAGTGTTTGCCTTGCATGCATGAGGCCCTGGGTTTGATTCCTCAGCACCACATAAGCAAAAAGAAAAAAGCTGGAAGTGG
>NW_012267329.1:4171531-4192121 GCF_000151885.1 Dipodomys ordii
GCCTTTCTTGGAGCTTAAACTCAGGGTCTGGGTACTGTCCCTGAGCTTTTCTGCTGAAGGCTAGCACTCTACCACTTGAGCTACAGTACCACTTCTAGACTTTTTTTTTTTGGTAGTTAATTGGAGATAAGAGTCTCATGGACTTTCTTGCCTGGGCAAGAATCCTCAGATCTCAGCCTGAGTAGCTAGGATTACAGGTGTGAGCCACCAGCACCCAATGCCCATATGTTTTAATGTTTGAAATAAATCTTCACTGACTCTCCTATTCATTCCCAGACTGACCCAGGTGCTTGAAACTTGCCTTTTCCGACTTTCTGTTGTTCTTTGTCCTTGCTGATTTTAAAGTAGAAGTAGTTGTTTTCTAGGTCCCTAGAACATAGTATCTCTTCTCCTTGCTCTTCAGGGTTCCAAGCAAGCTTCTAACAGGACCCACTCCCGGAGAGAGTCCTCCCCTTGCAGATAGTTCTGCAGCAGGATCTCTTCCTCACCTGGCCTGTGGATTATTCTATCCACTAGACACTACAGGCATAGTATCCAAGGCATAAAGCTTTAAAGGCCTACAAAAATAAGTCCTAAGCTGGGCACTAGTGGCTCACCTGTAGTCTTAGCTACTCAGAAGGCTGATATCTGAGGATTGTAGTTCAAAGCCAGCTGGGCAGGAAAGTTCCAGAGACTCTTATCTTCATTTAACCACCAAAAAATCAGAAGTGACACTGTGGCTCAAGTGGTAGAGTGCTAGCCTTGAGCTGAAGAGCTGAGGGACAGCACCCAGGCCCAGAGTTCAAGCCCCATGATGGAAAAAAAAATAAGAAAGTCCTAAAAGGGCTGGGAATGTGGCTTAGTGGTAGAGTTGCTTGCCTAGCATGCATGAAACCCTAGGTTCAATTCCTCACCACCACACAAACAGAAAAAGCCAGAAGTGGCACTGTGGCTCCAGTGGTAGAGTGCTAACCTTCAGCAAAAGAAGCTCAGGGACAGCACTCAGGCACTGAGTTCAAGCCCCAGGACTGATAAAAAAAAGTCCTAAAAACATTAAAATTAAAAATGGCAAACCATACATAAAAATGCCTAATTAAATGTCTATGAACTATACAATTATGTTAAGCTCATTAAGAACTCCAAGCCTAGTGCAAATTAAATAATTCCTAGTTAAATAGCATCAGAAGCAAAGTTACTAAATCCAGTTTCAAAAACTTGCAGTAACAGAGTTATTATAGACTGTAGGTACATTTTCTTCCTTTCCTCCTCTTCCTTTTCATCCTCCTCCTTCTCTCTCTCCCTCTCTCTGTCTATTTTGGCAGCAATGGAATTTGAACTTGGGGCTTCATACTTACTAGATAGGTAGGTACTCTGCTGTTTGAGCCATGCTTCCAACCCTTTTTTCTCTTGTTACTTTCTTAGGTCCTGCTTTCTCCCTGGGCTAGCCTAGACCTTGATTCTCCCATTCAGCCTTCCTGTATGTAGCTGACACACTACCAGGCCTAGCTTTTTCTGCTGAGATATGATTTCACAAACTGTTTTGTCCCAGGCTGCCCTCAGATTGTGATCCTGCCAATCTGTCTCCCAAGTAGGTAGGATCCCAGGCATAAGTACCATACTTGGTCTTTTTTAAAAATAATTTTTATTGTGATTAAGTGATTACATAAAGTTCACAAATTCACACTTGGTCTTAACATTTTTTTTGTGATATGTAGTATAGAGCTCCTACAGTAAGAATGCATGGCTCTCTGGAAGGAATTCATCTATGGACCCTGGAGCTATGCAGAGGGTGCGAAGACCTGTTCTATAGATGTGAATCCTAAAAGCTTTGCACAGGGTTTGGCTTGGGAAATGAGAACACGTCATCAGTTCCTAAAAGATGCTTTCTACTTATAGCAGAAATCAGTAATTATTATCGGTATCCATTATTCTCTTAATTTTAATAATCCCATCCCTCACTTTTCCCAGCTTAGATGTTGTCTTTAGAATAATTTCTAGCCAATCAATTCTGAGAAGTACTGATGCACACATCTTAGGACATGTTTTCTCTCAATTTTTTTCCTCCTCTCCCTTCCTCCAGATAGGAACACAGTTATGCTGTTGGGAAGATCCTCTCAGGAAGAAAGTATCACAGCCTTAGAGTTTCTACATACTAACTTCAACAAAGTAGGAAATAAATTACTAAAAAGAACTAACTGAAATAAGCCACAATAAGAATCTGAAGCAAAGATGAACCACAGATGAGAATGGGAGATATGTAGGGTGAAATATCTTTTAGCATATATTTAGGCAATGGAGAATGAAGGAGAGGAATATTTGAAGAAATAATGGCTGAGACTGTCCAAAAGTGAGTTTATATCACAGATATAAACTGCAGAACAAAATGCTCTAACTAGGAAACATAATATGAAATAGATATGTTCTAGTGAATCAACAGAACAGAACAAAAGGCAGAGAAGATCAGAAAGGGCAGCAGAGGACCAGGTACAAATTTTCCTTTCAGTATTTATACTTCCTTTATTTTTGGTGTGTTTGACACGTGATTAGCTCCTGAAGTGTGAATAAAAGTTATGTAGGCAATAATATTTTTTAATCATGTAAGTCATTTCTAGATGAAAGTCTTAAGAGCCACTGCTTGGTTCTTCAATTCTTCATTTTATTCTGTTGAGGTGGTTCTGAGGACATATATTAGCACAAAGGTGCTTAATCTTTAAGCAGTCTGATATGCAACATTGATATATGGAGAATAGATACAATGGGCCATTGCCCATATATATAGCAGATCTTTTTTTGGGGGGGGGTCTGGTTGTGGGGCCTGAACTCTGGGCCTGGGCGCTGTCCCTCAGCTCTTCAGCTCAAGCCTAGCGCTCTACCACTTGAGCCACAGCACCACTTCCGGCTTTTTTCTTTTTGCTTATGTGGTGCTGAGGAATCGAACCCAGGGCCTCATGCATGCAAGGCAAGCGCTCTACCACTGAGCCACCTTCCCAGCCTATAACAAATCTTTGCATCAGCAAGAATTCTTGTTGCATTAAGTTAAGCCAGTGAGAATTGTAGGTCATTTATTAGTACAGCATAAACTAAACAACATTCAAAGAAACTTGGTTCTCTTTGAGGAAAAAATAAGACAGTAAAAACATAAGATTCAAGGTTTTGGCTTAGGTAAGTAGCAGAAAAGTTGATATTGGTGACTAGAAAGATTATGGTTCATGTTATGCAGTAGAAAAACATTTGGTGAAGCTTGGAGGTCATATACTTAATGTATTTCAAACTGAGTAAGAGGTTAGAAAACAGATCATTGGTAACATCTTGGTTAACATTCTGTTTACCAAGGAAATTCAAGAAGTGAGTTCAGAAAAGAATTTCCTTGTTTTTAGGCAAGAATGAAAAAGAAATCCAAAAATACAGGGAGTTAAGGATTTGAAGAGACAATTGCTTTTTCTTTCAAACCTGGAGTTCTTTGTTGGACTGAATAATCAGTTTAATTCTGTGGGATTCAAGTGTTAAATATATTTATGGTGTGAACTCTTGAATCCCTAAGGGGTGGAGATGAATGGTCAGGAAATCATTCTGAGTGAGGTCTTTGATGCTCTTTGACACTGAAGGCTGAAAGAAGAAGTTGAGAGTCTGAATATTGAAGATAATTAAAATTCAGCATTCACACTAGGATAAAATTAAAACCCATGGACATACTATTCTTTGTTAAAATTTTAAGTGGATTAAGGAATTTCAGGGAAAATGTAAAATTAGGAGTATACTGCCTATTAAAACTTTTCATGGTACGATTGAAGGAAAAGATTCTAAGAATGTGCCTATCCCACCAAAACTTGTGGGGAAAGGGAAAGAGAAAGAGGTCATGAGAACTGGTTCTCAAAACTAAAGTATAGTAAAGCTTTTGGCTATGTTCAAGCAAATAGAAGTATAATGTGAATTTTTAATGTGTTTTGTTTCCAGAAGAATGATGACCTTAGACTAACCAGAACAATACTAAGACTTCAAATGGACCTTGGATTTCTGAGATATAATAGAGAATGATGGATAAGGGGTTGAGAAAGCTGTTCATCCCCCAGACAGGTTTATTCTTCTACTCATACCAGCAGACACGCTGAAAGGGGAAGAACCTCTTAGAAGACAGAACTAGGGGCTAAAGAGAACAACAGATAAGGGAGCTATTCACAGAGATGAGAATCTGAGAATAATGAGTATTTCCCAGCTCAGACCAGAGGCCCTCAAAATATTGCCCTATTGAATTTCTTGACTTAAGAAAACCAGAGTCCTTCTCTACTCCCAAGTTGATCAACAAACTGCAACAAATTGCACTAATTGCTATTTTTGTTCTATTGACAAACCTCAGTTTTGATGTCTGTGTCCCTAAATGTCAAGCAGTTTGATTGTATTGCCATTGAGTAAACAGCGTGTAATACTTATCAGTAGTGATAATAATAATTACACAGATTGAATGAGAGAAGATTGTTGTGTAATAATGACCCTGGAATAAACCAAGTTCCTTGGCAGTGTCTAGAATTTGTCATGCTAATGGTCATAATGTTGCAATCTGTTATGCCCCAGAGCAATGATGATGTCAGCTATGGTAACTAGACACAATATTGAATTCAGTCTAAGGCACAGCATCAAGGATTCCCTAAGAAAACCTGGGCTCTCTTTGTGTATATTGTAGGGAGTTGAGTGTATTTAACTTTCTTGTGTAGATTTGTTTCGTCCTCTCTATAAATGTTAGTGACATTTGCACACTGGAAATGAATATTTGTCTATTTGTGAGTCTGTCAACTCACCTATTTACCTATCCATCTATATTTTACCATGCTCTTTAAAATCTTCTCTCCCTCCTTCTCCTTTACTTTTCCTCCTTACCTTCCTTCATTTATTCCCTCTCTTTATCCTCCTCCTTTCCTTACTCCCTCTAATTTTTCTATCAATACTTTTATTTGCAACTGCCACTTTAAAAAAATCAAAAAGTTACTAATTTCCAGACAATGAAAACAAGTAGTCTACCACATTGCTAGTTCCCTAATGTCTTACCATTTGTCTCTGGTGAGGAAAGAAGGAAAAAGATGGTGTTAAGTTTTCTAAGAAAAGATAGAATAGGAAATGCTTTAGAAAGATACTGAGTTTGAGTCCCAGTCTCAGACAAAAAACAATAGGAAAGTCAGGGAGGGCTTCTTTGAGGAGGTGGAAAGTGAGCTGAATTCAAATTATCAGGAAAAAAAACCCCGTGCTTGTGCCTCTCTGAGGACAGTATAGTACATGCAAAGAAAACAGTCAGTGCAAAATATTTTAAATAGCTTATAATAATACAATGAAAAAGCAAATGGATACATTTAAGACAGATGGAAATGGAAGAGAGAACAGGACAATGTTATAATGCAGATATGCAAACTACAGAATTTCACAAAATTATTAAAGTTGAGTTGTAAACTTGAGTTGTATCTTCCTGAGCGTTAAGGTTAAACCAATATATAATCAGTCTCATGGCATGCTTTCTGTCTTTCTTTCTTTTTCTTTTTGTCTGTCGTAGGGCTTGAACTCTGGGCCTGGGTGCTGTCCCCTAGCTCTTCAGTTAAGGCGTGTGATCTACCACTTGAGCCACAGTACCACTTCTGGTTTTCTGGTGGTTTATTGAAGATAAGAGTCTAATGAACTTTCCTTCCCAGGCTGGCTTTGAACCTTGATCTTCAAATCTCAGTCCCCTGAGTAGCTAGGATTACAGGCATGAGCCACCGGCACCCAGCTTGTGCTTTCTTATTTATTTTTTAAATTGTAAGTGGTTGTTGACTTGCCATTCAACAAAGCAGTTCAGGATACAGTGCATCTAGGTCATTGTCACCTTTTCTTCATAGGGATAAGTCATATCAATTTTCAAGTGGATGAAGGATCCACTAGTAGAAATGAAATAAGTCTTGCGTAAACTTTCCCATATGGCGCACTGAGCAATTGTGCCAGTGTGTTAGGGCCTTTCTCCCCATAAAGTTCAAATCTCAATCCTTGGGGCTTGTCAATGTTACGTAGTGGGTTAAAGGTACTTTAAAGATATGATTAATGGAATTAAGGACCTTGAGATGGGGAGAAATCTTGCATATTTTGGGCAGGTCCAGTCCAATCATATGGATCATTAAAGCCTAGAATGTTTCTCAACTAGACATAGAGGATAATTTAGCTTTGGATGCATAATCAGAAAGATGGTATGTTGCTGGCTTTACGATTGAGGAAGAGGCCATGAGCCAAGGACTCTTGAGTACCCACTACAAGCTGGAAAAAGCAAAGAAACAAATTTTGAGGCCTCCAAAAAGGAACATATCCCTGCTGATATTGATTGTAGCCCAGTGGGGACTCATATTGGATTTTTGACCTACAGAATTCCAAAAGAGTACATTTGTATTGTTTAACTCACCAAGTTTTGGGAATTTGTTACAATATTCTAATGAAACTAATATAGTTAGGTTAACATTGATTGCAACAACAGAAGTTCACCTACTTAACTGCCTAAGCAAAAAGATTATGATAAGTATTTGGAAATAGACTTCACAGGTAGGGACACAACTTACTTCAGAAAATTTTGTGACTAGGTATGGGAGACTCTCTAAACTCTTACAGCTTTTCTTCCAGATTTTTTTCATCCTTCCTATTCTTTTTCCATTTTTTCTTTGCAGCCGGGTTTTCTACATTTCTCTAGGACATATGGAGGAAAAAGTGTGGGTGGGCAGCTCCTGATTTTCTATGTTAACCATGTTTGATGATGGCTACCTAGAGAAGAACTGAAATCTTTTAGCTCAATTCTAATTTCCTGGAATGCTTGTTGGTTTGGCTTGAGTCAGATACTTGGTAATGTGCAGTCATCTGTAACCAGATGTTCCGCTTGCCTTGTCAGAGGAACCAGGGTTAGTTTCTGTAAGGTCTACTCTGGATGGCAAGCAGACCCCTCCTAGTATCTGTGTTACCTAGGCAACTGGGACACCTGGAAGAGGTCACATCCGCTGAGGTCACATCTGGATCTGATGTGGTCACACCTTTCTCCCACCTGGTCCCACCTCCTCTTACCTGGTTCCACCTCCCTTTACCTGGCCACACCTTTCCCTGCCCCTACCCTAGATAAGGCCTAGCCCAGGGCCAGATGCCCTCTTTGCCAGCCTCGTGGAGTGCCAACCTGGCCTGGTCCCAGCAGGTCTACTGAATAAACCTACCCCTTACCTGAATACCATGTGCATGATGTACTTCTTACTCGGCTACCTCTTTTTAAAAACCTAACAGTTTCCAGAAAAAAAGTCTTATAACTCTTGTTCTTGTGTGTGTGTGTGTGTGTGTGTGTGTGTGCGCGCGCGCACACGCGCGTGTGCTAGTACTGGGGCTTGTACTTAAGGGCATACGGGTTGTCTCTTAGCTTTTGCATTCAAGGCATCACTTGAGACAAAGTTCCATTTCTGGCCTTTTTTTTTTTTTTGGTGGTTAATTGGAGGAAGATAGAGTTTCATGGACTTTTATGCTGTAGCTGGCTTCAAATGATGATTCCTACATCTCAGCTTCCTGAGTAGCCACTGGCACCCACCGATGTAACTGCTGTTCTTAAATGTAACTTAAGCCCAACTCATTTTATAGAAAAGAAGTAATTTAATGGGTTGAAACTAGCAAGAAATTTTAAAACAAGTATCAAGGTGCACATTGGTAATGTAAAGCATGCATCTTTTGGTGGAACATGGTCTGAAATGTTTGAAAAACATTGGTATAGGTAATCAGGTAGGAATCTCCTTCAGGGTTGTAATAAGCATGCTGAAAATAATCCCTCTAGTCATGTGTATTTATTTTTTCCCAAGACTGGGACTCAAACTTGGTTTCTGATGCTTTCACTCACTGGTTCTCTACCATTTGAGCCACACCTCCAACCCCCACCCTGCTTTTTTGTCAGTTGTGGGGCTTGAACTCTGGGCCTGGGTGCTGTCCCTGAGCTCTTCACCTCAAGGTGAGCACTCTACACTTATTTTTAGTGGTCAAGTTCAACCTAAGATAAAACCCAATCCAGTAGGTTTCAGCCTGAATTTAGATCAAGTTCACCAGATTTTTGGGGGGATGGGGGAAGAGGCATGGTCTCACTCTGTAGCCCAGGCTGAAATAACAGGTATGGAGCATAATGTGAAGCTCTCAATTCCTTTTTAAAATGATATAATAGGATCTAGTCAATCACTAATTCTGGAAGTATAACTTGTGAATATTTGAACACAAAAATAGAAGGAACTCCTTAGACGTCGCCTGAAATTTAGACAAGTGCTCTATCCTTGTGCCACACACCCAACCTTTGTCTCTAGTATTCAGTTAGGTTTGGCAATCACTGACCTACTTTCTATACAAAGGAATGGGTCATCTGTATGCTCTCCATACAATTATTCACACTTGTATCCAGACTTTTGCTAGATATGAGGAAGGAAACAAATTGAAGTTATTTCTTGGAAAGGTCTGCCATGTGAATGGCTTCACAGCAGCTCATTAAAGGCCCATCACACACTTCGCAGTTCAGTGAAGCAGATTGCAGAATTTGTCTCCTTTTCTGAACATTGTGTCAGCAATATTTACATTTGATTATTATATTTTTAATATTCACATTCACATTTGGATGGATGGTTATTCCATCTTCCCATGGCAGCAGGGCTGGATAGGAGGAGGGGATAGGCACAGTGAAAATTCAGTCCCTTGTTGGACAACAGTTCTGTACTATCCCAGGACAATAACCAAGAATTCCAAAATTCTACAATATAGCACATGGTGAGGATTATGCTTGAAAAATGTTCAAAACTTACAAGACACTATGTTGAAAACGAACTTTACAACTGGGGACGGGGAGGAAAGGGATGGTAGGGGAAAAACAAAGGAAGGGGTAACAATGCTCCATAGGAAATGGACTTATTACCTTGCTCATGTAACTGTAACCCTTCTGTACAGTATCTTTACAATAATATATATATATATATATGTATATATTAAAAATGTCCAAAACTGAGCAATAAAATGATCTGTTGTGCCAGGTATTGACCATTAATCAACTTGATTTTAGAGGACACCTACCTCAAATTTGACTAGTATGAGTTGAGTATCTTCTCCACAGCTGCTAGAGAGCAAGGGCCTTCAGACACAACAAGCCTTGATGTGTTCAACAGAACATTAGCATACAGCTGGAACCCGTATTTCTAGTCTCTATTCCAGGGGGCATGCGCTCAGGTGCTTCAGAGAAGTTTGTGGGTAAAACCTAGTTCCGGAATTTGTTATTGAATCTGAAAACCTGCTGGTTGGGATCAAAAGCCCCTACCTCCCCAGCAGTGACATACAAAGGACCATTTTCTGGTCTTTTTTCTGTTAGGCCATCTGAGCACCCACCGCAGTTGCAAGGCTTTGCAACCCTACCTCCAACTTTCTGGGCATTCAGGCCAGGGGTGTAAGTGAGAATTGTGGCGTGGACATCACTCCGCACCGTTTGCTTCTAGGGGAGCTCAGGTTAGCGTTCTCAGTTGGATCTCTTTAGAGGAGTCACCTGCAGAGCCCGGAACCCGAAGCACGTGGCGCCGCTGTGGTGCGGCCGGAGCCTTCTCACCAGCCCCTCGCGGGGTTCCGAAGGGGCTTCGCGCTACCCGGCACATTTTGTCCCCACACGGTCCCCGTCTACCTCCCCGGTGACTGCTCCCGGCTGCCAAAAAGTTAAGTTTCTCTAGGTGTGGAGTTCCTGGCTCGGCGGCCACCGGAGCGACGTGTGCGCGTCTACAGGGGGCCAGCGGGCCTGGGTGAGCACCGGGCCGGCCCGAGGAACCCACGGGAGCAGGTGGGCGGCCCGGGCGGTGACAGCCGGGGGCGTTGCTATGGCAACCGCGGGGCAAACGGGCCTCTGGGCCTGGGGCTGCCGGTGGGCTGGCGGCCCCCGCCGTGGAGGGGCGCGGGGAGGCCCGCGGACCGTCCCGGAGGCTCCTGGGCCGAGACTTTAGGACCCCCGTTTCCCCCCTCCCCACCCCGGGTCCGACGTTTGTGGCTGGTCCCCGGCCACCCAGGTTCACCTACACCTCCGCATCTCCGCCCCTGTCGGGGACGCGAACCCATTTGAAAGTTGCAAGTGAACTCGCTATTAGGGTAAGCGTGTGGGGAAAAAAAACCCCACCACCACAGCCGCAGAAGTCCCGGAGTTGCGAGTTCCAACAACAACCAGAGCCTGGCACCCAGGAAGACCTCATTCTGTGGTAGCTATTTGATGTCCTTTGTCCACCACACAGGCTGCTAACAGGAGGGAGGGTGACTAAGAGCAGCCTCCCAACCCCCGTGTGGCTCTGTGCACAGGCAATTTGAGCACGAAATCGTGGGCTTAAATGAACCTGTATGTGATAATTAAATGAGATGCACATGTAAAACACTGGAGAGTCATAAAGCTTTTATTTTTTTTTTAATACTAACTATAGTCTGATACTTCTGGCCCCACATCAAAGTTCAGAACGACTTTCTTTGTTGTCTGACTATCCAACAAATCTAGTATCAGAGGGGGATACTGGAAGCCACGCATCGAAAGAGGGTTCTGTGAATGGGAAAACGTGTAGATTTTGAACCTAAGCTGCTTCTTCCATGTTCCTGCCTTCAACTTGTGACCAATATATTGGTCATTTAAATATACATTTAAAGACAAATTTAAAGAATACATTGAAAGATACATTTAAAAGTGTATCCTTTCTTAGTCTTTAGTGTTCCTATCTCAGTGGGTCATATCTCCTTCTATCTAGTTTTTTTAAAATAATTTTTTATTGAGATTAAGTGATTACATAAATTTCACAGTATTATGGGATAGTGATACTTAAAGTCATAAACACATTTTAACCTTCACAAGGCAAATTGTCTTTATCATGGTCTATAAAGTTTGTGAATTCTATACACTTTGACAATACAACTATTTCTTCCAAGTTGGGTTCCTTCTATTTCGTTTTCACGGCAGAAAACTTGGCTTCATCCTTGGCATCTACCATTCCTTTAGAACCAAGTAATCTTCAATTTAGTTTAATTTTATCTTCACTCTAGATAGCATTCCAGTCACTTATTTATATTCCAGCCTCTATCACCCTAGACCAAATTATGGTCTTTTGTAAGAATCCTCTTAAAGGATAGGATGAAAATCCTATCCTTATATTCCCATCTGCCTTTTGTACTGTAGCAGGAGCAGTGCTTTATAAAATAAAATTTGATTAGTCTTTCCACTCTGACCCTTGCCCAAAGTTGTAAAGTTCATTTTCGACATAACGACTTGTACATCTCATTGTTGAAATGGGTCCACCTGTATCCCTATTTAAACGTTTTGTTTTTCCCCTTCCCCTCCACAAATTATACCAACATCAAATATAGTGAAAGCAGGGGTTATACTGTGGGGGAGGGATTTGCTAGCTATTTTTGACATAGGGTCTCACTTCTTTTCTGGGCACTCACTTATGCACACTTTGTCTATTTTAGGGTTTCCCACATAGCTAGGATAATATATAGGTACCATCATGTCTAGTTCTCCCTTGAGAAGAGTCTTGAACCTTTCTGCTGAGGCTAGCCTCAAACTTTGATACTCCTACTCTCACCTTCCTACGCAGCTAGGATTTCAGACATGTGCTACTTGCTTCCAGCTTATGTTTAACTTTTAAGGAACTGCTAAACTCTTTTCCAAAATGACTGCAACACTGTACATTCCTACCTGTAAAGGATGAAGCTTCCCATGTTTGCACATCCCCACACAAACTTGTTATTATCTGTCTTTTAAATTTTAGCTATCTAAGTATATGTGAAATGACATCCGATTGTGATTTGTGATGTGTGATGTGTGTGTGTGAGTATGCACCTGAACTCTGGACCTCAAGCTTTTGATTGGCAATTTTGCTCATAGCTGATGCTCTACCACTTTTTTGTTGTTGTTGGTTAACTGGAGATGAATCTTCTGGTTCTATCTGCTCAGGTTGGTTTTGAACCATGATCCTTGGAGTTCTGCCTCCTGAATAGCTAGGATTTTAGGTGTGAGCCACTGGTGCCTGTACCATTATGGTTTTGATTTATATTCTCTTGTTGATGAGCTGAGGGTGTAGTTTGTGCACTGTTCTCTGTAGGTCTGTCATGAGTCATTGAGAGACAGGTAACAGACATGACAAAGAGCCTGGTATATGGCTTATTTTATTTCTCTTTTGACTCATTTATTAAATTATGAGTAAAACACTATGCCAAGGTTTTGAAGTACAAAGGTAAGATGCAATCCCTGTAGAGTTAACTATGTGTTGAAGAGGGAAGCAAGTCAAGAAATACAATACCCCGGGGGAGGCTGGGAAGGGATGTGAAGGGTAAACAAAGGAGGAGGCTGCAATGCTTGATAAGAAATGTACGCATTATCCTGCCCAGGTAATTGTAACCCCTCTGTACAGTATGTTCACAAAAATAAATAAAATAAAATGAAAAAAAAAGAAATATAATACCCTGTGTGAGGTGCTATAACAGACTCATAGATTGGTGCTATGGGAACTGGAGGGAGGATGGTGGGGGAGGGGGATCGGGCAAAGGGGAAAGGAATCGAGGCAGAAAGAAGGTCTGGAAGTGGAAAAGCATGTGGATCTCTGAAGATGTGGCTGTCCAAGGGAATAATAGTAAGCTATCAGTGCCAGTTTACTATGCTGGGCTGAGATCTGAAGTCAGTTTTGATGGAGAGAAACAATTGTGGTGAAAAATTGATATGTTTTAGCTTCCTTACACTATGCATAGCTCAGAATTTTTTTGTTTCCATTTCCTTTGTGTTTAATATTTCCCACAAACTTCTGCTGTTAGGGGTTTTTACTTCTTGATTCTTTTTTCCTTTTTTCTTTTTCTTTTTTTTTGGTCATGGGGCTTGAACTCTGGGCCTGGGCGCTGTCCCTCAGCTCTTCAACTCAAGGCTAGCGCTCTACCACTTGAGCCACAGCACCACTTCGGGTTTTCTGGTGGTTTATTGGAGATAAGAGTCTCATGGACTTTCCTGCCCGGGCTGGCTTTGAAGTGTGATCCTCAGATCTCAGCCTCATGAGTAGCTAGGATTACAATTGTGAGCCACTGACACCCGGCTTCTTGATTTTTCTCATATTGTATTCTGCCACTGTAATACTGGCCTCTTAGCGTGCCTCTTACTTTGGACTTCGAGCTCATGGAGACTTGCCCTCTGTGCCCCCATGCTTTGTCTGGGAGGATCTGTCTTCTATTTGCCCAGGGTTTAGTCAGCACAGAAGAGACTCAGCAAATAGACCTAGGTCTGGTGGACAGAGTGTTGTTGGAGAAGGTTCTTGAATCAGAGGTTTATCCTCTAGTCCTTCTGATGTGAACTTAGTTGTATTCTCCTTTCTGATTTTCTTTCATGGCCATTCACTGATGGACTTTGTTCCAAGGCTGTGTAACTCAGTTCCCTCTTGCTTTGTCTTGATTTAGAGTAAATAAGGTTTGAGGTGTGGGCCAGGAGTTTTTGTCTTGTTGGAGGCAGCCAGCTTCCATATATCTAGTGATTTACTCCAAGAAGATGCATAAACTGGTCCTTCAGCCATGAAAGAACGTGTGAAGTTCCAGAGATCATTTATATAGGACTTTGATCTGAATCCTTCTACATTAAGAACCATCAGAGGAGGAAGTAGAACTGTGGTTCAAATGGTAGATTACCATCCTTGAATGAAAAAGCCAAGGGAGGGTGAGACCCTGAGTTCAAACCCCTTAGCAAGCATGTATGTGTGTGTGCGCGCACACACACACACACACAAACACACATACATACATACACAAAGGAAGAAAGAACAGAATTATTAAAGGAACTTGGAAATAAGATGGGTTCTAATCCCTGGGATGGAAGGTATGACAGCTGTTTTCAACTATTTGAAGGGTTACTTAAGTATAGTAGACAATTTCCAGATTTGATCTTGCATTCTGGTCTGCCACTTACTTTTTTCCAATCTAAATTCCTTTCAGACTAAAATGATTCAAAAAAATAGCAGGGAGTGCCTGTACTGATTAGATCTGGATTCTTGAGGCAGATTGAGTGGCAGCATTTTAGCTTTTTGAGCTCAGCCACCAGTGAATTGAAATTGTAGTAGCTGTATTTATTATATTCAGAATTGAAGGAGTTATTAATAAATCATTCCTTAGTCCCATATTATCTCTGTTCTACAGACTAATTTTTTTCAATAGGATTTCCTTAATTATATCAAATGTTTCATTTCCAGAATGTTTAAAATGTCTGATTGCTATAATCTCCAGGGAAACTAGAGTCTTAATTACATCCAGTATTTTTTTAAATTTTTATTTGATTCTTTAGATAAGATTGAAAGTAAATTATTTTAAAGGATATGGCTACTTTTTATATTACTGTACTTACTGTAAATTTAGAATGTTTTGTTCATATTATTATTATTATCTTAAATACTGTAGATTGTTGATTAGCATATAGAGTTGTTACTACTTTCAGAATGAATAACATGATGACTGTTTTACTGTCCTCCTCCCTCATTTTTTTTAAATCATGATTTATATTTTTTAATTCTTCTGGCTATTTTCATAGAGCACATTAAGACATGCTTCCTAGGAAGCAGAGGGCACTGGAGTTTGGTCTTTTCCCACATATCTGCTTTTTAGTGAGTAAATGTTGGTAATAATTGGGGGAAGCGACTTTTAGTTCTAGATAACATTTTCAGTATATATTAACAATTTAAATTTTGCCTAGGGGCAACGGATGGTGAAAATCTTTTTTTTTTTTTTTGAAGCAGGATCTTGTTATAAAGCCCAAATTGGCCTTGAATTCATGATTCTCAAGAATCCTGGGATTATGGTCATGTTCTACCATGTTCAGTCTTGAAGATCTTTAAATGATATTAAGGATAGCTGATTGTGCTGGGGATTTTGAAAAGATGGGTAGTCTCTAGAAAAATCTGACCAAGGCGACATGGGATAAATTTTTCCTATCTAGAAGGATAAGATTTACTAAAGAAGAACTAGATAGCTGGGCTTTGGTGCTCATGCCTATAATCTTAGCTACTCAAGAGGCTGAGATCTGAGTTTTGCCAGCCAGATAAACTACTAAAACAGCTAGAAGTGGAGCTATGGTTTATGTGGTTGAGTGCTAGCTAGCCTTGAGCAAAAGAAGCTTAGAGATAATGCCTGGGCCCTGACTGAGTCCAGGCCCCAGGACCAGAACACACACACAAAATAACTAGACATATTTGTAAGAAGTACATAACTAGGGACTGGGAAGGTGGCTCAGTGGTAGAGTGCTTGCCTTGCATGCATGAGGCCGTGGGTTCGTTTCCTCAGTACCACATAAGCAGAAAAAGCCGGAAGTAGCACTGTGGCTCAAGTGGTAGAGCCCTTTCCTTGAGCTGAGAGATGAGGGACAGAGCTCAGGCCCAGGGCTCAGGCCCCACCATCGATGGGAAAAAAAAAAAGAAAATTGCTCATAATTAAGTTGCAAAAATAAAAAAAGTATTAAAAAAGAAGTACATAACTAACTATGGACCTGCAGGAAGAGATAGGAGATAATTTTGGGTTAATAGGTTGAGAAATGTTATGTCATTGGTGTCCAGTGAAATGATGTCTTGGAGAGAGTAAGTAGGGACTTCCCATCATTGAAAACTGTGTAAACTCTAGTGTCCATGTCAGCATGCATCAGATTTTCTGTGAAAGAAATTCATGCTGCACCTGGTATATTCAGATTCTCTTTTGAATTCCTCAATCTGATATTCAGATTCTCTTTTGAATTCCTCAATCTGTGGCTGCCTCTCCACTACTGCTGCTATTATGTGGCTTCTCCACTCCAGGTTTTGCTACAGTGAAATTCATATAATTGCTTTTAAATGACTGGATAAATTATAGTATAGAAGGCTGTGTTGTGGTAGGTGACATTAATGACTGACATTAACTATCTTAGGGAAAGTGAATACAGCCATAATAATACTCAATGTACAGACATGAAAATGGAACTAGGAAACTTGTTGAGGCAGGTGGTGATAGATTAGGTGGAAGGAGTGACTGTACAGATGAACTGCACACATAAATGAGCATGTTTAGTTCATATGTTGTTTTTGCCAGTCCTGGGGCTTGGACTCAGGGCCTGGGCACTATCCTTGAGCTTCTTTTGCTTAAGGCTAGCACTCCACCACTACCAGCTTTTTCTGTGTATGTGGTACTAAGGAATCAAACCCAGGGCTTCATGCATGCTAGGCAAGCACTCTACCACTAAGTCACATTCCCAGCCCAATGAGCATGTTTAATGGAAACCTTTTTCTTTGTGCAACTATTTGAAGATGATAATAAAAAGAAAAAAATTTAAAATATTATTACATATATTTTTAGATAATATCCACAAAGTGGATATATTGAGCATGTGTATATAAGCTTAGACACACACATTTTTTGCATAGTTGAGTTATTTTAGTTTTGTCCTCTGTTCCTATTGTTACAAGGTGATATTAAGGTATTTTTTGGTAGAGATCTGTGAGTATAATAAAAGTGCCTTTTATTTCATTGATCAAAGTGATTTTTGAAAATACACTTCTGTATGTCTTCAAAGTAGAGCCAACAAAGAGCTTTTGTGGAAGTAGGAATTGAAAACTGGTGGTTTTATTGTGAGATTATTTGAGAACGATCTATAAATAAAATAGTATGGACATTCAATTAGTGTTTTAGATATTTAAGAATAGGAAATAGGGTCCCTATGATCATTTCGGAAAATTGTGTTTTCAGTTACTTATTAATTGGAGTCTGGAGTATTGTATTTGTGCTTTAAATGGCACCACAATTCATCGCAGATCTGGCCAGAGGTAATATATGTACAGGAAGATTAAATCCATATTCCTGAAGCACTACTAGTTATATGAAATGATTAAATTTGATTGTAAAATAAAATATGAAGTACAAACCACCAAGAGTTCAAAAAAATACAGGTACTTTGAAAGAAGATACAGTGCATTTGGCTTTCAACTAGTTTGTTCATTGTAGATGAAATGCTTTTAAATGGATGCAGGCTATCAAGCCAATAAATTAATAAAAGAGAAATAGTTTCAAATTTTCTTTTTAATATAAACTCAGCCTTCAAGGACAGAGAGCTCACTTTCAAGATAGACTTTCTTCTTTTGTGGTAAGGCTCTAAGTATGGTCTCTTTTCCTAAGTCAGTGTGAAATAACCTGAGCTAAATGTGGATGTTATTAAGGCTTCTGCCTTGTCGAGTATAAACTGAACATGAGGCAAATGTTAATATTACATGGTGCTTGACATATTTCTGTGTTACTGAGTGGACAGTGGCACTAGCTACTTGTAAAAATATCATACATAGCATTACAGAAAAATAATAACTCATGTACCTACATAAACAAACTTAAGGAAGGTGGCACGGTAAAAATCAGTAAGTATATCTAAGATTACTTTTCTTATCTACAATAAATAAAGCAAAAAAATCATACAGGCTTTTGCAATGTGAATTAAGACTAAATTGCATTTGCTATTTATTTAATGATGCATTCTTTGATTTTTCTTCTTGGTCATTTTCTGTTTCTTAGTTTATTATTTCTATAGTAAATGAGCTCTAGAATGCAGAGGCTAAAGTCTTTTTAAAGATTTTAAAGACTTTCCCCCAGAAATGCATTTCTTAGTATATTAATACTGTATTTAGAATATTAGCAATGATTGTAAAAATGTGATGCCGTATTTGGTAGTTGTATCATATTAAATTTTATAGTGCTTCCTGTTAACTCTTTATGAGATGTGTTTGGGTACTTGCATCCCCCATATTTTCCTCTAGATGCATCTTCTGACTCACAGCTTTTTTCTATTCTGCCACTCAGCTCTTGCCTGCCCTGGCTACCCACCCTCAGGATTGGTTAGTTGATACCCAGGCTTTCCAGCAGTTTATGGTTCACTTGGTTGGCTCCTGTGGGTGTATTGATTAGATAACTGTCAGTTGTGTAAACTTGACTGTCAGGATTCTAGAACTTCTATTTGTTGTATTTCTTCCAGGATCCTGAATTAGCTCTGAGGTTACATGTGAAACTTTATTTAGCATGTGGTCCTGATCCGCTTGCCACCCTGTCTTTTTTCCCTTCTTGCCTGTCTGCTGCATCTTTATTTTCACTTCCATGTTGTATGTTCTGCATATTCTCTGCTGGAATGAATGAATTCTAGAGAATGAAGATATGATCATACAATCATACGTATAGCTTATTACTGTTTTATTCTTTTATGTGCTGTGATGTTCTTGTGGGCTATTCCTTGCATTTACATTTAGCCTGATATTAACCCAAACCAACTATTGTTACAGAATTACCATCTCATGTCTCTTAACTCATGCATCATCTTTACATATTCTAGTAACTCAGTTTCTGATGCTGTTTACCTAAATATTTGGAAAGAAGATGGAAGTAAAAATACTTGAATATTCACTTAGGTACACTGGGAAGTTTTGCTTGAACAAGAACTTCTGGAATTGATTCGGTTGTGGCAGCATAAATACAGCATCTTACATTAATGTCAGCATTTCTGTGAATTAGTTAGCAGATGTCACAATTCTCATTTTATAGCAAATGATTGGGGTGCTGAGGTTAAATAGCATACTTAGGAATAGAGTGTTCAACAGTACAGTAGGAATGGGATCTGGGTATTATTCCACATGGGATTATGTTTCTCTGAGTTGCTCTGATTGAGTACTTTTAGTTCATGTTTAATCAGTATGTCCTTAGTCATTTATTATTAATCAAGGAATAAACCATATTGATTTGTGTAAAAACCAATATTTAATGTTATGCTGCACAGCCCATTCTTGTCTTATTTCTTTTGAATCTGTCAAAATAAATTTTTTTTTTTTGGGTCTGGTCGTGGGGCCTGAACTCTGGGCCTGGGTGCTGTCCCTCAGCTCTTCAGCGCTCTACTACTTGAGCCATAGCGCCACTTATGGCTTTTTTTTTCTGCTTATGTGGTGCTGAGGAACCGAACCCAGGGCCTCATGCATGCAAGGCAAGCACTCTACCACTGAGCCACCTTCCCAGCCCAAAATAAATTCTTTTTATATAGAAATATTTAGTAAAGAAATTTATAAAGAAAGGAATTATTTTTATAAAGAAGGAGATTATAGGCTTATTTTCTTTTTCCCAAGTAACTTTTCTTCTACATCTAAAAATATATTCTGAAACTTTGGAAACATTTCCACTTTAAAATTAAATTAATACCTTTAATTTCTTTTCTAAAAAATGTACTTCTCCAAAAGAAGATATTGTTGATATCATTGACGTTAAAAAATATGACTACTGATAGTCTGAAATTCTTTTTTTTTTTTTTTTTTTTGGTGGGGGAGTCCGGTCGTGGGCCTGAACTCTGGGCCTGGGCGCTGTCCCTCAGCTCTTCAGCTCAAGGCTAGCACTCTACCACTTGAGCCATAATGCCACTTCCGGCTTTGTTTTCTGCTTATGTGGCACTGAGGAATCAAACCTAGGGCCTCTTGCATGCAAGGCAAGTGCTTTACCACTGAGCCACCTTCCTAGCCCCTAGTCTGAAATTCTTATTGTCTCTTTTAGTGCATTTAACTTGGTTCCTTTCAGAATTATATATGTATTTCCTTAGTCTTCATTTCAAAATAATTGAGTTTAGAGTATATTTACAATTAAGATGAGATTATATATCATATAAAAATACATGTTTTCTAAGTTTTTTAAAATTTTTATCAATAAACCTCAGAGCTTGTATTTTATTCTTCTCCATGAGGACTAGTTCTTGAAATAAATGGATTAGTGTATGACATTTGTTGAAAGCAAGGTTTATTTTTGTTACAATGTTCTGAGGTTTCCTAAGTAAGTATGTGCTATTTTTATTTTTAAGGAACTTTTTATTTTGAGATTACTATAAAGTTAAATGCACGTAAAGAAATAATGCAGGACTAGGATGTGTGATTCAAATGGCAGAGCACCCGTCTAGCAAGAGAGATACCCTAATTTTTGTCCTTAGTACAGTGCTGCCAAAAAAAGGAGGAGGAGGAGGAGAAAAAAGAAAAGGAGGAAGAGAGGTGGAGGAGGAGGGGCAGGAGGAGGAGGAGGAAGAGGGAGGAGGGAAAGAATAATGCACAGATTCCTTTACTCAGCTCCTCTAAAGGTCACATGTTATATAAATTTAGTATCATATCACAACCAGGAAAACTCAGATTTCACCAGTTTTATAGTCACCTCTCTCTCTCTCTCTCTGTCTCTGTCTCTGTCTCTCTCTCTCTCTCTGTCTGTCTCTCTGCCTCTCCCTCCTTCTCTCCCTCTCTCCCTCTCTCCCCTGTCCTCTCCTCTCCTCTTTTCCCTTTTCTCTCTGTATATGTGTTGCTCTATGCAGAGGTCAAGTTGCTGACTGCACTATCATTGTAAGGTACTCTTATACTCTCCTTCTTATACTCACCTTCTTCTATTCATAATCTTGGCAAACACTGATGTATTTTCCCTTCTCTATAATGTTTTTTTTTTTTTTTAAATTTTTTTTGGGGTCCGGTCGTGGAGCCTGAACTCTGGGCCTGGGCGCTGTCCCTCAGCTCTTCAGCTCAAGGCTAGCGCTCTACCACTTGAGCCACAGCGCCATTTCCGGCTTTTTTCT
>NW_012267329.1:4195816-4199902 GCF_000151885.1 Dipodomys ordii
TTTTTTATTTTATTTGTGAACATACTGTACAGAGGGGTTACAATTACATGGGCAGGATAATGCGTACATTTCTCACCAAGCATTGCAGCCTCCTCCTTTGGTTTATCCTTCACATCCCTTCCCAGCCTCCCCCCTCCCCCCCCCACCTCCACTAGTTTTTAATTTGACATTTTTAGTTTTTTATTTCTGAGTCTTCCATTTTTTTTCCCAGAATCTTTATCTCCTTGCTTAATTTCTTACCCAGATCTTGTATTGTTTTCCTTACTTCATTCAGCTGTTGATTTGCACGGTCTTTGCTTTATTTTTTATTAAGGTTAGCTGTCCACTGTGATCCTCTTTCCTATGGTTTCCCACATACCTAGGCTCACAGATATGTGCAACCAAGCCTGGTTTATAAATGGAATAGGAGTCTAGCTAACTTTTTCCTACAGCTGGCCTCAAACCATGATCATCTCAATTCCCCCCCCACCCCTCGCCAAATACTTCATCTAGCCCCTGGTAACTATTAATATATTTTTAATGTCTATGAATTTCCTTTTCTAAATACTTGATGTAAGTAAAGTAGCAACTTTTTTGGTCATTTTATATTATTTTACTTAGATTTTTCAAGGTTTTTCCATTTTAGGTAATTTTAGTCTTACATATTGCATATTCACTATCAATTCTTAATCAGAGGTTCTCATGGACTTTTTTGCAGATATCTGAAGCTATTTCTGTGTTTTCTTTGCCTCTATTAAATAGACTGGTAGGCTTTGGGGATTGAATTTCTTCCCCTGTATTGTATCCTGGAAACTGCTTCAAGATGGTAAGCTGGTATGATTGTAGAATTTACCATATCTATTTCTCCTCTCTCCTTACCAGAGTCTTTGTTCCCTGTTGTGTGATGATGGAAAACCATTGTTTCATGTATTGTCCAGTTTTCTAGAAGTTTAAGCAGGAAGGTAAATGTTACCTTTCTTATTTCATTTTTATCAGAAGCAGAAACCTTTGCATCTCTAGGTGTGTGTTTTTAACAATTTTATCAAGATATAATTAAAATAATTACGATATATAAACTATACATGTTTAAAGTACGTAGTTTGATTAATGTGCATACCTGTGAAATGTTTATCAACCCAAAAGATCGCTTGTATTTCTTTTACTATTTCTCTCCTATTTTTGCCACCATCCTCATTCTCACTACACATCACTTTCTCACTACAGATTATTTACATTTTCTACAATTTTATATAAATAGAATAATGCCTTATAAAGTGCATATAGTAACTCACTGCTTTTTATTGCATAATAGTACTACATTGTGGCTACTCTACAATCTGTTCATCCGTTCATTTGTCCATGGACATTTTGTTTTGCAGGATTTAACAATTAAAAGGCTTTGTGTAGGCAGCTGTTTTCACTTTACTTTGATGAATACCTATGATTGGATAACTAGTTCATAGGATAGCTGCAGGTTAAACTTTACAAAAAAACTGTCTTCCAGAGTGGTTGTACTACTTCACATTCTGCCATCAACAGCATAGGAGGATTTTTTATTGCTCCACATCCTTCTCAGTACTAATTTGTGTGTAATGTGAGACAGGAGTTGAAGTTGAATTTTTGTTTTCCTTTGGATACACAGCTATGTCAGCTTTGTATATGAAAAGTTTTTACTTACCTTGTTGAATTCCCTTGCAACCCTTGCCTATTCTTGCCCCAGTACCAATATGATTACCACTGTAGTATTGGTAACTGATAGTATTAATCCAAACAAATCAGTGTGAGTTTTCCAACTGTTTATTTTCAAGATTGGTTTGACTTTTCTGAGACCTTTGCCCTGATGAATATATTCTAGAGTGAGTTAGTTATTTTCTAGAAAATGTGTAGCCAAGTTAAGAATCATAGAATAAAGTTTGGTAAATTCATGTCTGGTAGTATTTCTTAGAAGTCCTCTTGCAGGCCTTCTGATAATATTCCTTAGGCTCACTGGCTGTATTTATTCTGTTTCAGTATCTATATTTTATAAAATGTTCTTATTTTTCTTTCCTTTTCACCTTCCCCTCTCCCTCAGTACACATACACTGATGATTGATTCCAGGACCTCATGTATGCTTGTTAGGCAAGCACACCACCTAACTACATTTCCAGGCCTTTGTGTGTGGTAGTACTAGAGCTTGAATTCAGGGCTTCACCCTTCTTTGCTCATAGCTTATATTCTGCTTGATTGTGTTTAGAGCTCTGGATTTTTGCTGGTTAATTGGAGATGAGTCTCACCAGTTTGTCTTTCTGGGTTGGCTTCAAGCCTCAATCCTTATATCTCAGTCTCCTGAGTAGATAGGATTACAGGCATGAGCCATTCTCACCTGGCCCCAGGACTTTTTATTTTGAGACATGTCTATGTAGCCCGGGCTGGTCTTCAGCTGTGATCTCTTTGCCCCATTCTTCTAAGTAGCTGTGGTCATAGGTGTGTGCTACCACTCAATTGTATCTTGTAACTGCTAAAAGGGAAATTTAGACTAATAAATACTTTTGTTTAGATCATTAGTTTCCTTTTTTTTCATGTCTATCATAGAACCGAAGTGTTACTGATTCAAACTTAAGAATGTAAGTGTTGGTTTAGTACAAGAAAAACAAGGTAACTTAGGACATCAATGATTTATGTCTGTCTCCAGGGGATGTGTAAGAGAATGGTACTCTTGCTCTGAGAATTAAAACTTTAGAACTGATTATTTTTCTTTTTCTGATACTGCATTATGTTTACGAGGTGAGTATTAGGGAAGTGTTGATGGATATATTTTTTGTTTTATTTATTTGTTTGTTTCTTCACCCATCCTGGGGATTAAACTGAGGGCCTGGATACTGTCTCTGAACTTCTCTTGGTCAAGGCTAGCACTCTACCACTTTGAGCCATAGCTCAACTTCCAGCTTTTTGGTAGTTTATTGGAGATAAGAATCTCAGGTTGTGGGGAGGATAGGAAGAGATGGGAAGGGGAAACAAAGGAGGAGGCTACAATGCTTGATAAGAAATGTACTCATTATCTTGCCCTGTAATTGTAACTCCTCTGTACAGTATTTTCACAATAAAAAAAAAGAATCTCACAGACTTTCACAGTCCTCAGATCTCAGCCTCCTGAGTAGCTAGAATAGGCATAAGCCACAGGTGCCTGGCTTCATGGATATAATTTTTTAACATTATTATTATTATTATTATCATTATTTTTATTATAAAGGTGATGTAGAGAAGAGTTATCCTTTCAGAAGTCAGGTAATGAGTACGTTTCTTTTTGGAAAATGTCACCCCTTCCTTTGCTCTCTTGTAGTTTTTCCTTTTCATCCCTACCCACAAGTTGTATACTTCATTTTCAACATAGTGTCTACTGAGTGCCACTGATGTATTTGTTTACCCTTTGTTCCTTCACTTCTGTGCTATCCTTTACCCTCCCAAAGACAGATAAATGAACAAACAAAACAAAAAAAATCCTCTTATTTCCATTTCCTGGAATTCATTCGAACATATATTATTTTATATGATTACAGTCCCAAAAGCATTAAACCTTTGGACTCCTCCCCTAATAGTATCCTTTGTTGGTCACTGTGTGTGAATGCCCTAAAGTCCTGTAAAATTTATCATGACATGATGTATTTTGGATCTAGCTTTCACATACGAGGAAAAACATGTGCTGATGGTCTCTCGGAGCTTGGCTTACCTCACTTAACATGATTTGTTCTAGGTCCATCTATGTTATCTGCAAATGACATAATGTTATTCTTCTTAATGGCTGTGTAAAATTCCATTTTGTATAAGTAACACTTTTTTATTGTGAAAATACTGTATAGAGAGGTTACAATTACATGGGCAAGATAATGAGTACATTTCTTATCAAGCATTGTAGCCTCCTCCTTTGTTTCCCCTTACCATCCCTTCCCATCTCCTACCTCCCTCTTGCCTCCCAACCCCCCATTTTTTTTTTTTTTTGGTGCCAGTCCTGGGGCATGAAGTCTGGGCCTAGGTGCTATCTCTGAGCTTTTTTGCTCAAGGCTAATGCTCTACCACATGAGCCATAACTATGCTTCTGGCTTTTTTGGTGCATAATTGGAGATAAGAGT
>NW_012267329.1:4201372-4215924 GCF_000151885.1 Dipodomys ordii
GGCTTTTTTCTTTTTGCTTATGTGGTGTTGAGGAATCGAACCCAGGGCCTCAGGCATGCAAGGCAAGCACTCTACCACTGAGCCACCTTCCCAGCCCGATGTTTTCATATTTTTTCCCCATTCTTACCTCTTCTCTTAAGAAGTCTCTCCCTTGCTCCTTTGCCCAGATAGTGATTAGTTTATTAGCTTTGTGCTCCTTGCGTATTTTGGATATTAGGCTTTTCTTGGATGAATTTCTGGTAAAGATCTTCTCCTAGTCTGTTGGCTGTCTGCCTAGTTGAGTAACTATGTCCTTTGCTGTGCAGAAACTTTTTATTTTGAAGTAATCCCATTTGTCAAGTCTCTCTCCTATCTGCTGTGCCCCCTGGGACTCTTCAGAAAGTTTCTGCCTGTGCCTATAAGTTCTAGTGTTTCTCCTACTCCCTCTTGCAGTAATTTCAAAGTTTCAGGTATGACATTTGCAGTAAAGATAGAGCCTTTCATGTTTCTGAGCTCTTTGTTGATGTCAGTTCTCATGGTATCTTATCTCCTTGTCAGTTTCATCGTTTCCTGGATCTAGGTGTGTGTTCTTGTTCTTGTCATTTTGAATATCCTCCACTCTCTTCATCAAACCCTCCCTGTCTTCTATGTGTCTGTGGATCATCTATCCTCCACTCTCTTCATCATCCCTCCCTGTCTTCTATGTGTTTGTGGATTGCGCTTTTATTCTGTGGGCCAGTTCTCTCATCAGTGCTTCCAGGGTTCTTTTCTCCCTCTCTGCTTTCTCTAGAGGCTTCCCCTGCGTTGTTGGTGTTTGACAGTGCAATGTTGTCTTGATTGTTCATGAATTTCGTGCCTCTAGGTTCAGTGTTTGTATAGTCTGTTAAGATTAGGTGTTAGGGATTAGGCGCAGTGGTAATGCGCTGTGGTTTTCTGGTTTTCTCCTGGGCGCTGTGACGTTGGCGTCCCCCGAGAGTCATGGGCAGGTTTTGGTTCAGCTGAGTGCCATATGCAGAGATGCAAAGACGGGCTTTTGGGGTCCGGCTAGGCATGAACCATGGCGCTGTGGGCTGTCTGCAGCTTCTTGCATGGGAGTGGGCTGGCGGGCTTCCAGGTCCAGCACTGTAGGCCTCCGGTGGTGTCCCGCCTGGGAATACCAGGGTGGGCTTGGATCCCTGTCACTGTGGTTGGCCGGTGTCCCGCTGGGGTGCAAGGGTGCGCTTGGCCGGGCGGAGCCGCTGGGCTGTGAGCGGCCGGGTTAGCCTGGGCGCGGTGGGTGCTGGCGACACGCCTCGCGGGCAGGTCTGTGCACCTGCTCGCCCGCGACAGAGAGGTCCCGCCAGAGGTTCTGGATTAGAGGACCAGACTGCCATTGGGTTGGGGTTAGCCGGTGTGAGGTGCCGCCTTGAGCCGGGCTTCTAGGCCCGCCAAGGAGGCGGTGGGTTGGGGCTCCTGCTGAGACCGTTCAGGGGTTCGAGCTCCTGCGTCCGCTGAGCGCGATCCTGGCCTCGCAGGCCCCGCTGAGACCGCCCCCAGGACGAGGGCCACCTCTGACGCCCAGTCCCCAGCCTCGCGGCCAGGAGGGTGGCTGGGGGCGACCAGAATGGAAAGGAAAGGAAGGAGAGAACAAAATCCGAGTGGCTCGGGTTTCTGTGCTTCCTTGTGGATGCTTAGCTTTGACTCCTGATGGTGGGTGCTGCGGGGCTGAGTCTCTCAGGTGCTTGGCGTGGTCTCCCGGAGTTCCAGGTAGAGGCCCTGCCCCTGTGAGACCAGAGCAGGCTCAAGGTAACCCCGCCACCGCCCTGCCGGCTGATTCCCGAATCCGCGACGGGGTTGTATAGCACTGTACCCAATGACGGACCGGATTCCGCAATAAGAGGTACACTTTTACAAATGAAGATGTGTTTGCTGCCATCTCAAAATATATGTCTTCATAGTGCTGCATTTGTTAGTGACCTTTAATGGCATAGAAAATTATATTCTAGTCTATGCTTTTTAAAATTTGTCTAACCATATTGTAGTATCCATTGTTATTTTTAAGTTGTGGTTTTATAAATGAGACATTATAATGTATTATTCTAGTTTCACAAATCTCTTTTTATTCTGTTGTTGTAAATATATGTAACTATTATGAATGAATTTTTATAGGAATTTCTATCTCATTTTAATGGATTTACTGTACATTGGATAACTGAAATGTAAATTGTAATCTCAACTTGTAGTCTTCCCAGAATAATAAAAAAATCGAAACATTGAAATGAACTGGGTAACCTCAGGACAGTGATGGAAGGAACTAAGAACTTTATTCATTTTATTTGAGTGATCATATTGTTTTATGATAACAAAAACAGGCCATTTTGCTCTAGATGACAGTTATTTTGTAGTGGAGAAGTATCTTGTAATTAAGAGACAGTTTTTCAATTTTATGCATACTTCTGTCAGCTAAAAATGGTTGGCAGCTTGACTTTCCGTGAGTAAAGAGGTGGAGATAATATTATTAACTTTGTAGGGAGCCATTTTTCATTAATCACATATATTGCTTTAAAAGCAGTATTGTGAAAATGGTTTAGAATCACAAGCCAAATTAAAAAAAAATAAGCCACAGAAGAAAAAATTCTACAACTGTGATTCACAGGATCTGAGACTGATGATAATTGATACAGTGCTTAGCTAGATGCTAATTTTGTATGCTATAGATATGAGGCATGAAAGGAATTCAAATTCTGGGAAGAGTCACATGGGCTGAAGCTGTACATTGAGTTTTTAAAATTGTTATTATGAAGGGGATGTTCAGAAGGGTTACAGTTACATAAGTCAGGTACAGACTGCATTTCTTTTTGGATAATGTCACCCCTTTCCTTGCTTGGTACACTGATTTTTGGTTTAAAAAATAGTATTGGGTATTCTTCATCCTAAGAATATTAGATCAACAAAAATTCACCAAATTGTTCATAACATGTTATCCAGGTATAATTCCTTGCTTACGATTTCCCTCTGTGTGCCATTATAGACAGATTTAGCTCACATGTTTTTGAAAATGGGATGACTAATAGAACCAGTTTTGAAATGGTTTGTTATAGCTGAATTCTTTTTTTAAAATTTTTTATTGTAAAGATACTATACAGAGGGTTACAGTTACATGAGCAAGGTAATGAGTACACTTCCTATTGAGCATTGTTACCCCCTCCATTGTTTTCCCCCTACCATCCTTTCCCTCCCTACCTTCCCCGAGGTTCTTTTTTTTTAAATTGTGATTAAGTGATTACATAATTTTCCAAATTTCACAGTATTGTGGAATAATAATGCTCATTTAAAGTCACAAGTTCATTCTAACTTTCCTGGAGCAAATTGTCTATCATGGTCTATAACATATAACGGTGTACACATATACACCATACATGTGATCTATAGCTGAATTCTTAAAGAAATTTATTTCCATAGGAATCTTTACATTTTTATGTCTTCTAAAATTATTATTCCATCTACAAGTAATAATAAATACTAATTTATGGCATTGAACTATGTATCATATGTATGCTAGAAACTTTTTATAATTTTGATTTATTTGATCTTAATATATTTTTCCATCTTATAGATGGGGAAGCAAACAAATATTGCACTAGCTAGAAAGTGACAGAGATGAAATATGCACCAGAATATCTGCTTTAACACTATTACCTAGTACTTCATTTGAAATTAGGAAGTAAATTGTGTTGTCAGTGTTTTTTTTTTTCATTTCTTGTCAGTGTTTTAGACATCATTTTAACAATGTTTTAGGTTAGCTGTAACTATATTTAAGATCTCTCCGAAAAGGTTGTTCAGTAATTTTTATAAGTTCCACTAGAGGTCAGTCTATTACCTGACAATATATTGTCTTCTTAAAAGTGAAAAACTTAAAATTTACTTAGAAAGCATAAAAGAAAAGTCCTCTCAGTTTTTGGAGGTAGTAACTTCAATTTAACATTGCTGTTAATATTTGCAATAAATGTATGTGATATTCTGGTTAAAAAAGAAAAAAAGAAAAAGTAGCTGGGTGCTGGTGGCTCATGCCTATAATCCTAGTTACTCAGGAGCCTGAGATCTGAGGATAGAGGTTCAAAGCCAGCCCAGGCAGGAAAGCCCACGAGACTCTTAATCTCCAATTAACCACCAGAAAACCAGAAGTGGTGCTGGGGCTCAAGTGGTAGAATGTTTGCCTTGTACTGAAGAGCTCAGGGACAGTGCGTAGGCCCAGAGTTCAAGCCCCATGACCAACCAAAAAATAAAATAAAATAAAGTAAACTGTAAAAGAGGCTTGTGTACAGAATAATTGTTGAATGACAATGCTAGAGACATCTTTTTGTGTGTTTTACTAGGGATCAAACCTAGTACCTCACATATGCTGGGCAACTATTCTACTACTGAATTACACTCCTGGCCCTAAAAGACTCGTATTTATAGTAATAAAAGCACAGATGACTATTATAATATTCAATAAATTATATTTGAAGAATTCAATCAAGATATCCCATGAGATATCTGGCATAGATAAACTAATTACCTTGAACTTTGTTTCTTCTAAATTAATCACTTGTGAAACATTCAACCAATTTTTGATTACTAGTACTTCAAATTCCTTTTCTTGACTGATTTAATTCAGTCAAGGATATAGGATATATTTAGACAGCAATGAAGTAGTGAAACAATTAGGAACTCTGATAATTCTAAGGCAGTATGAATCTTGGAAATTTTCTTCAAAGGAGCTTAGAAAATATCATTTCTCATCACCTAAACTTTAAAAATAGCAAGAATATTATATTAAGATGCAGAAATTATGTATTTGGAAACAACATTTTGAGCTAATTTCTGTGCTTATGAAAGACGAGAGTCTTATTTTGGAGGAATTAGATATAATCATTTGGATCTAGCATGGTACTGAGTACAGAATAATTAGTCACTTGACCAATGATGTTAGTTCTATGTAAGTAATGGTTCTGGCTACTATAGGTTAAATAAAGCCTTTTAGGCAGCCTTCAAACTAACTGGAACAGTCTGACTGGACTTCAGATTTGTCACACTAGAAACCAATGACAATGTGTAGAAGACACCAGCGAAGGGAGGGAAATTACACAGTAGTGCAGTCAGCACAGTTTGTTGGCCTGGATAGATAATATGTTCAACCTACAGGGTCATTGGTAGAATGAGGGACTATGGGGTCTTAGAGATAGACAGAAGCACACAGGATAGCAGAATTCTAGGTAAACACATGGTATCTACGACCTTCAAAGGCAGCAGAGAAGAACAAATGAACATGAAGGTAAGAGCTATTGGATTTCTGATAAACTTATTTCCTACTATGGACTTTGTGTGTCTCAGGTACTAGGCCAAAAACTTTAATGAACAATCTAATTTTCTCCTTACAACAATCTTGTGAAGCAAATTTGATTCCCTTTTTACAGACAAAATGACTGAGGCTCAATGGGTTTCAGTAACTTGCCTGTGGTCATAATGCTTATGAATGACCAAATTGAGATTGAACCCAGGGCTTTATGACACTTGACTGTGAAACTGTGCTTCCTAATGCAGAAAGCATTTTCTTTTTGCCTCAGTTTTATGCTGCTTGCAGTAGAGGGATGGCCGAAGGCTTATATCCAATGTGAAATTAACTCCATAGGTAAACTCCAATTACAACAAAAGGAGAAGGTCATAACTTCCAGGGAGGTGGCGATGGGGATATTTTTGTTAAAAACGCGAAGTTTCTTAACCTTTGCCTACAAATCACCATGTTCACCTCCATTCTTTGGTTAGATAGTGGTGGAGCTGTCTCTTGTACTTCTTTCTACTTTGTTGCTTTTCCCCCCCTCTCTTCTAAAATCCACTAATTATCTTGCTAGGTGTTCTCTCTATGTTAGCTTAGGTTTTCATAAATGCTACTCCTAGAGGTGCCCTCTCAAGGACTTTCCAGAGTCTTAATAGGAAGAGTGGTGGGCCCACCTAAAAGGAAGTTTAGGGATCACTAATTTGGTCTGCCAGTGTACTTTTGTCACTTTATTTTTACACCTGCAGGCAGCAGTGCTTCTGAGACCTTTTAGTCCTTTAAAGATAGCTTTGATCCTAGATCTCTTTCTGCTTGGGATATGTTTTTGAAGGAGTGAGGACAGAATGTCAGCTTTCTTCTCCCAAAGGCACCCGTTGCTGAATTTCCCCTGTAATCTAGGACTTTCATCATTTCCTCCATGTTGATGGTAGCACTAGACCTGGGGAATAGCATTGATCTTTTGTTTTTTGACCCAAGTGACTGGTTAATAGTGAAAGGTCCATCAGCTGAGAATGCTTTTAATAAGGCCCCCTTTTCTTTGAGTGTGTGATGGAGCCAAGGTCTGGCTACGGTCAACTGCAAAAAGTATTTCCCAAGTTCCTTTACTTTTTGTTCCCCTGAAGTTGCTTGAAGGCTATCCTTAGGAAGAGGACGTCCACCTGCTATACAAGGGCAAACAAATGGAAAGCCCGTGCCTTTAAATAGCTTTTAATCTCTTGGATAAAACTTTGATTTACTTTGACAGAGTAATACAGAATTTGTAACCCAATGTGTAATGTAGCCCTGGATTCCCAAGTGCTGGAACTCCTTCCTTAGCAGAGCATGCCCAGTAGAGTTCTGCAAGGCTTCAGTGCTTGCTTTCTTCCATGAGACTTGGGATTAAATTTATTTATTCCTGTTTTGAATCCATTACTCTCCAGAGTCTGTCTATTTGTTGTTTCATAGGAAAAGAAGCCATTGGATAGGAATTCCTTAAACTTGCTGTAACCAAATCTGTAAACTCACATCTATCTGTGCTACTCTTCTTAAATCACTTTCCAATCTACTTTCCTTTCTTATATCCTTTTGACTCTCTTATATCCTACTTCTCAGGCCATAGATACAAACAGAAAACTGATCCCGCTAGTCCTTTACATAAAATTTATTTCAATATAACTTTCAAGTCCCCAAAGACCTGGTGCCTTGTCTGTCTTACCATTTTTGATTGAAAATAGTGTAGCCCTTCTTCCTAGTCTGGCTCTGGACTCAAAGCTGCCTCAAAGCTGCCAAGTTCCTTCATGGAGACTTTTTTTTGGAATGGATTCTTTTCTTTCTAAGGCTAATTCATCATTGTCTTTTACATCTTTGCTTCTTTTACTTCTAGTATTTTTCAAGAAATGTCAATGTAATCATATCTTCTTTTAAAAAACAGATTGGTTGCATTATTTTCTACGTGTATTTTTTTTTCATTGACAGCAGTGTCAGTGTCTTTCTCTTGAGGACTCTCCCTGTATATTGATCTGGGGATCTTGAAGGGAGATTAGTTCCATGAACCACTGAGAGTGAACTGGAAATGTGGTGAGTACAATAAAATTGTTGCTGATGAAGACTGCTGCTGTTGAAGAATGGCCCTACATAGAACAAAAGGACAAATTATCCACTGTATTTGTGATGACCTGTTCACTCCTTATAGTGTACATTTTACATTCATATATGTATAGATTTACATTCTTGCACTTAGTCACTGTCCCTAGAGTATAGCCTTTGTATCATGGTAGTTATAAACAGTTGGCTTTCTCATGACTCCTTTGGCTAGTTTGAGTTTGAGTCACCAACCCAGACAGCCCCTGTCTAGTGAGCACTCCATTTGTGCCATTTGTGCCAGAAGACTTTGGTCAGGTCCATGTCAGGTTCATTTTGAACCTTTTCTTTGAATCCCAGAAAGCATTCTAGAAGACATATGCTTTGAATTCTAAGAGTGAAATATAGTTATTGTTAGATTTTACATCAAAGAGAAGTCCTAGTATCCCCACATACAGGTTACTTCTACATTTTGCAGTTTTCCCTTAGGGAAAGCAACTTAAGTGAACCTTTGCAAAATAAGGAATGAACTTCAAGGAGACTTTTGCATTCTTGAACTCAGGGATCTTCTGCTAAAATAATTCAGCCTCTGCTACTACCTCTTGGGTGCTCTGTTTAATCTTTGTGTACACTATCACCCTTTTAATAACTTAAATCACAAGGATAACACAGTTGGTTATAATAAGTTTGTATTCCTTACTATAATATTAGTTCTAAGCAGGAAAGAAAGAATGTCTTCTCCATCCTGTACCTTAGTGCCTCTCAACATGCCTTGTGCAGAGCTAAGATTTCAGGCATAGCTGATAGTAAGTGAATTGTGAGTTCAGTAATACCTATTGCAAGAATTCTGAGGGTATTCAGAAAAACAAAGACCTGTCACCATATTCCCTGTCAGTGAACTAATACAAAATCAACAAATAGGATGAAAATCAAAGAAAAAATGCATGAAATTAGGAAGTGGCTCAGTTCCAACTATGGACTGGAATAGGATAAGATGTAAATCAAATCAAAGATTAATGCTAAAAGCAGATACATAATTCTTTAGATTCTAAAAAAAGTGCACTGAAAGTAAGCAAGAGGGCACTAACTATCTCATCCTATAAGGCCTAAGAAGATTCAGGGTAGGCCATTGGAAAAACTAAAAATCTCTAACAGAACCAGTGATGTATTTTAGAATTGGTAAGAGGGTGAGGCTAGGGGATGTTATCTTTTTTTTTCTTTACCAGTCCTGGGCCTTGAACTCTGGACCTGGGAGTTGCTTCTAAACTCCTTTTACTCAAGGCTAGCACTCCCACTTGAGCTATGCACCACTTCTGGCTTTTTCTGTGATTAATTGAAGATAAAGATTTTCATAGACTTTTCTTCCTCAGCTGACTTCCAACTGTGCTCCTTAAATCTCAGCCTCCTGAGTAGCTAGGATTACAGGTGTGAGCCACAGGCACCAGGCAGATGTTACCTTTTTATATTGACTTCTACCTTCAGTGAAATGAAGAGGAAAAAAAATCCTGAAAATGAGTTTTACCAAAAATGACCAAAATCAAATGAACAGAAATGAAAGAGCAATAAATAAACTAAAGTTAGCTAAACTGGTTTATCCTAGTCATGCAGTTAAAGTACATTTCAGATTAAGAATTAACTTGGAAAATAATATTTTTAGCAACTGTATGTCACATTCACTGAAATTCATTGAAGGCCAGCACAGAATCTTTAAAAATTCGAATTAAGGTGTGGATGCTGGTGGCTAATGCCTATAATCCTAGCTACTCAGGAGGCTGAGATCTGAGGATCACATTTCAAAGCCAACTCTGGCAAGGAAGTCTGTGAGACTATCTCCAGTGAACTACCAATAAAGCTGGAAGTGGAGGTCAAGTGGTAAAACATTAGCCTTGAGCAAAAGTAGCTCAGGGACAGTTCCCTGGCTGCAAGTCCAAGTCTCAGGATTGACAAAAAAGAAAATAAATTTTTTAAAAAAGGAATTAAGGAAAGAGAACCATGGGATATAAGGCTTTGAGTGGTTGACAGCCTTGTTCTATGCCATGTGGAGAAAGTTGGGCTGTCAGTGAAATCCAGGCCTATTTATAGATACAGAAATAATGCAGAAATAATAGGAGGTAAATACTCTTACTCAAGCTAATCAGTCTTGATGTCTTTTCACATCTGTGGTTCTTGTTATTCATCAGCCCATTAAGTCTTTATCCTTTTCCTAGAACTACATGGGGTACTCTCTGTCCTTCCAATGAACTCCTGTAAGCTAGTTTTCTGCTAGAAAATTATAACTAAGGTTTATAATTAATGTAGAAAAAGAAAAAAAGCCATGAAACAAGGAAATGGCTCAGTGCTAACTAACTATGGACTAGTATCTAAGAAGGTAGAAAAGATCCTATATAAGTATTAAGGGTGTGCTTTATAAAGAGATCAGAACAAATGGGTGAAACAAAAATGATATATGATGGATAAAAGAGCTTCAGAGATGAAAGAAATTAGTAATTTTCAGATTAAAAGAATGAAGTTCTAAGCCGGGCACCTGTGGCTCACGCCTGTAATCCTAGCTATTGAGGAGGCTGAGATCTGAGGATCATGGTTCAAAGCCAGCCTGGGCAGAAAAATCCATGAGACTCTTATCTCCAGTTAACCATCAGAAAACTGGAAGTGGTGCTGTGGCTCAAGCGGTAGATTGCTCGCCTTGAGCTGAAGAGCGCAGGGATAGCGCTCAAGCCCAGAGTTCAAGCCCCACAACCGACAAAAAAAAAAAAAAGAACAAAGTTCTGGAAAAACTGTAATAGGATGGTCAGCACCAAGTAAGTATATCATATTAAAGTTAGTTTTGTTTTACAATTAAAACAATAATTCTATAGATATGTATACAAAAAGCAACTCACCCAAAGGAGGAAATCAGGTTGGCCTCAGATATCATGGTAATTTCCAAAGCTAGGAGGCAGAACAGCAGTGTTTCTAGAGTTTTTGTGGGGTTGGGGTAAGGAAATAGTATGACCCACAGATTTGATATCTAGCCAAGTTGTTTATGCATAAAGGTAACAGACACTATTCTCAAGCTGAATTCAAGAACCTACTCCCTGAAAAATTGCCTCATGAATAAAATGAATCATCTAAGTGATAAAGCAAAGGAACTTGGGAATGGAGAAGCAGAGGTATGAAAGGATTGGTAGAGATCTGGAATTTATTTAAATATGGACCAAGTCAAGTGTAAAATAACTGTGCATACTATGAGAACAGAAGGGAATGTAAAGGCCTTAAAATTAATAATGAGTAAAGGATTTATGCAACAGAATATAAAGTGGGAGAAAGGAGACGAGGTAGAGATGCTATGTGTGTGAACTTCTTATTTTAGTGGAGTGAGTGTCAGCAGATGTAGCCTGAGGTTGAAATTCAATTTGCTGGTCTGGATGGAAATCTTGGCACTGCCATGCTGTGCAAACTGACAGAAATTGAAACCTCATATGTAGTTATGGAGTCTTTATCTGTATCATGGAGATGATAATACCACTGGGGTGGTTGTATGGATTAAATGCAGTGTATGGGAGGTGCTTAGAACAGTGCCCAGCTCAGAGTAACCATTGAGTAAACATTATTTATAATTTAGGATTATTATTTTAAGAAGAAAACATGAGTAGATAGTTTTATATTCTGGGGGACAGAGAAGTCCTTTCTCAGAATAAATCTGAGCTCAGTGACCATAAGGGAAAATATAAATAATTTGACTTTATAAAAAGTTTTATATTCTGGGGGACAGAGGAGTCCTTTCTCAGAATAAATCTGAGCTCAGTGACCATAAGGGAATTATATAAATAATTTGACTTTATAAAAGCTAGAAGCTTTTACCAGGCAAAATTACCATGATAAGAATCAATGATGGAATCAATGATGGAAAGAATAGTTGTAACATTTTTGACAGCAGGATTGATATCAATAATATTTAGCAGTTATTGATAAGTCCACAAAAATATTAGTAAAAAGTGAATTTGAGCAGGTATTTTACAGAAAAATTAAGGCCCTGAAAATTTGAAAAAATATTTAGTCACATGATGAAAGAGGCAGAAATTAAAGGAATTGTTATTAGAGATGTGGTATTTTCGTTTTTCAAATTTAAAAAGATGAACAAACTTGAAAATATCTAATGATGGAAAGGATGTGGCAAAATAGGAGCTCGTCCTTTTTTGATTGTTATTGTAAAGGGAATGTACAGAGGGGTGACAGTTTCATAAGTCAGGTAATGACTTTTTGGACAATGTCACCTCTTCCTTCTAGTATATCTTTTTTTGAGGTAAATTTAGCATTTACCCAAATTGTAAATGCGCACATCTTTTTTTGTAGTAATGCTGCTACTTGGCTACCAATACATTAACTAACATACTTTCTAATTAGCGACTGCATTAAATAGATTCATCTTAGGGTAGTGAAAGATCTATTTAAAGGAATATTGCTAATAACATGTATGTATGTGTGTGTATGTCAGTCATGGACCTTGAACTCAGGGTCTGAGCACTGCCCCTGAGCTCTTTTCCTCAAGTCTAGTGCTCTACCATTTTGAGCCATAGCACTACTTCTGGATTTCTGGTGGCTAACTAGAGATAAGAATCTCATGGACTTGCTTTCCCTGGGTTGGCTTCAAACCACAATCCTCAGATCTCAGCCTGTTAAGTAGCTAGGATTACAGGCATGAACTACTGGCTCCCAGCTTTAAGAACATTATTTATAATTAGAAACAAGCTGGAAACAATTTAGTAGGCTTGTAACTGGATTTTGTTAGAGTACTATTACATACTTTGGAATACTCTATAGCTATTAAAAGAAAAAAATGTGTAAATATATTCAGTTGGCCTTTCATATTTTTGGATTCTACAATCATGGATTCAACACGGTATGGTTGAATATTCAAGGAAAATTTGAATATTCAAGGAAAATTTCATCTGTTCTGGATATGTATGGATGGACCTTTTCCCCTGTTAGTATTCTCTAAGCAATACAGCATAACAACCATTCATGTTGCATTTTCATTAAATTATGTATTATAAATAGCCTAGAGATGATTTAAAGTATACTGGAAGATGCGTTTAGGTTGTATTTTTATAGAGCTCGGCAGTGTTCTACCATTGAGTCACACCTCCATCTCTTTTCTGTGCTGGTTGTTTTTGAGATAGGGGTCTCACTTCCTTCACAGATATTTTTAAAATAACAATTATTTGTTAAGGGTCTACTATGTGTTATATTATTTCAGGCTCTAGAGAATATAACATTGAACAAAAATATATTCTTTCCTGTTAGTTTGCTGGGAGAGATAGATTTTAATTAATACCAGAATATTTAATTATAAGTTGTGATAAGTGCTATGAAGAAAATGTGTAAGTTCCTTTGAAGGAGAGAAACAGGGGACTCAATTTGGATAAGTGATTAAAAGAAGGCCTTTGTGAGGAAGTGACATTTAAACAGAGACCTATAGGATAAGGAGTTTACCGGAAGGGAAAGGGGGTGGAAGGATTTCCAGGCAGAGGCAAGAGGTTTTGTGATATCATTTTATAGTACTTATGACCTTTTTAGATGCTTATATAATTAGGTACTAGTGTATGAGCAAGACAGTTTATAGAGCTGTGTTACTGAAAAGATGCATATAAATTACATTTTTATAAATGAATTCCTGAATTCCTGCAGGCTTACATTATATTCACTGTGCTATATCATCTGTATTTGATTGATGTTCAGTTACTTCAATTACTGCTAGATTGATCTTTTTAAATCACAACTCTGATGATGCCTTTTCCTACTAGAAAATCTTTACCAGCTCCCCAATTATGCAATAAAACGCTGACTTTTCAGCCTAATGTCAAGCCTTCTTAAATTGGCTCTTCTCTCAGTATCCTACTTCAAATTTGATGATTCCTCTCTGAGCAGTGCTCACTGTTACCCAACAGAACCATGGAACATTTGTACCTCCTCACGTTTCCACCTTTTCCCATTGTTTCTCTTCCCTTCCAATTTCTTTAACTCATTGCAAAAATGTCCAAATCCCTCTATATATTTAGGCCCATTCAGTCTTAGTGTCTTCTCCTATAACTCTAGCTGTAAGACATCCTCCCCTCCCAAACCCCCCAATCTCATATGGCATTTTATTTTTACTGCTTTTTTTTGTTGTTGGTGGTGGTGGGGCTTGAACTCAGGGCCTATGCACTGTCCCTGATTTTGCTCAATGCTAGTGCTCTACCACTTTGAGCCACAGCTCTACTTTCTGTTTTTTAGTGGTGAATTGGAGAAAAGAGTCTCACAGAATTTCTTGCTGTGGCTGGCTTTGAAACGTGATCATCAGATCTCAGCCTCATGCTGAGTAGCTAGGATTACAGGCATGAACCACTAATGCCTGGCTATTTTTATTTCTTTTTTTTGGGGGGGGGGTCCGGTCGTGGGCCTGAACTCTGGGCCTGGGAGCTGTCCCTCAGCTCTTCAGCTTAAGGCTAGCGCCTCTACCACTTGAGCCACAGCACCACTTCTGGCTTTTTTCTTTTTGTTTATGTGGTGCTGAGGAATTGAACCCAGGGCCTCACGCATGCAAGGCACTACCACTAAGCCACCTTCCCAGCCCCTATTTTTATTTCTTTTTGAGAACTTCTCTCTTCTTCTAAAAGATTGTACATTTTTAATTGAAAAATCTTCACTCTGTGTGTGTGTGTGTATGTGTGTGTGTGTGTGTGTGTGTGTGTGTGTGTGTTTTGGTTGGTTGTGGAGCTTGAACTCTGGGCCTGAGCGCTGTCCCTGAGCTCTCTTCAGCTCAAGACTAGTGCTCTACCACTTGAGCCACAGCGCCACTTCCAGTTTTCTGATGGTTTATTGGAGATAAGAGTCTCATGGACTTTCTTGTCCCCGCTGGCTTTGAGCTGTGATCCTCAGATCTCAGCCTCCTGAGTAGCTAGGATTACAGGCCTGAGCCACTGGTGCCCAACTTTCATTGTATATTTATGGGCTACAATATAATGTTTTGGTACTCCACACAGGGTGGAGTGATTAAATGTTGCTAATATGTCACCTCATTTATCATTTTTGTGGTGAAATTTGAAATTTAGTTATTTTTTTAATTTAATTTTATTTGTGAACATACTGTACAGAGGAGTTACATGGGCAGGATAATGCATACATTTCTTACCAAGCATTGCAGCCTCCTCCTTTGTTTACCCTTCACATCCCTTCCCAGCCTCCCCCCTCCCCCCCA
>NW_012267329.1:4215994-4238720 GCF_000151885.1 Dipodomys ordii
TATAGTGAAAGCAGGGGTTATACTGTGGGGGAGGGACATACAAAGCAACAAAGAGATAATCTTATAAATGCGTTAGAAACACATGCATGAAAGAAAAAAAACATTAAAATACACATCTAACGGTTCATAAATTTAGTTATTTTGAAATACACATTATTGTTGACTATATTCCACAGTAGATATCTAAACTTCTGTTGTCTAATTGAAATTGTACACTTTGACCAACAACATTCTCTGTGCTTTCCCACCCACATCTACCCCAGCACCTGGAAACCATAGTTTTACTTTCTATTTCTATGATTTTGACTTTTTCAGATTTTATAAATGAGATCAGTTTTTGTCTTCCTATGTCTTATTTCATATAGCATATTGTTCTCCTGGCAATTGTTCTCCTGTTCTCTCAAGTGACATAATTTCTTTATTTTAAGGTATGAATAATATTCTGTTGTGTCTATAGATGCTCCTCAACTTAGGTTGGGAGTTGAAACTATTGAAAGTTGAAAAAATACTTATGTGCCTATAAAACATCACAGCTTAAGCCTTATGCTCAGGTCACTTACATTAGCCAAAATTAACCTACACAAACCCTATTTTGTAATCAAGTGTATCCCCAAACCCACCAGCAGCACAGTGCACTGTAGAGTATCTATTGTTTACTTTCAGGTTTGTGTGGCTGGCTAGAGACTGTTGCTTACTGCCACGGACCAGCCTTGTGAGAGAATGTTCTCCAGCATGACATTAGCCTGATCAAAATTCAAAGTATCATTTCTACTGAATGCATATCATTTTCATCATAAAGTTAAAATCTGTAAGTTGGATCAAATGGATTTGGGTACTATCTCCCTACCACATTTTTTTTCCCCATTCTTTAGGTGATGGACACTTATTTCTATATGTTGGCTAGTATAAATAATGCTGCAGTGAACATATGAGTTCAGATAGCCCTTTAACATATTTATCTCAATTCTTTTGGATACCCAGGAATGGGATTTCTGGATTATACATGTAATAGTACCTCTATTTTTAGATTTTTAAAGGAACCTCCATATTGTTTTCCAGTACTACTGTCTTCATTTATATTCTAAACAAATGTATACAAGGGTTCTCTCTTGTTTCACATTTTTTACAACACTTACCTTTTGTCTTATGAACATTTACCATTTTAATGGTTGAGGTGATAGTTCTATTAGTTTTTTTTTGCCATGGGACTTGAACTCAGGGCCTGGACATTGTCCCTGGTCTGTGTTTTGTTCAGGGCTAGTGTTCTACCACTTTGAGCCACTGATCCACTGCCAGTTTTTTTGGTGGAAAATTGGTGATAAAGAGTTTCATGGACTCTCCTCTCTGAGCTGGCTTTGAACCATAATCCTCATATCTCAGCTTCCTAAGTAGCGAAGATTACAGGTGCCTGGCTTCTATGAGGTTTGATTTTGTATTTCCCTGACTATTAATAATAATGAATTTTTAATGATTTGTTGGCCATTTGTATGTATTCTTTTGAAAAATGTCCAGGTTCTTTGCATATTTTTAAGTTAGGTTGTTTTCTTGATAATGAGAGGAATTCCTTTTATATTTTGGATACTAACTCATCAAATATATGACTTGCAAATATTTTTTCCTACTTTTGGGAGTTGTTTCTATCTATTTTGGTTGTACAAGTTTTGAGCTTAAGGTTTCCCTTGCTAGACAGATGCTCTACTGCTTGAGCTCTTCTTCACCCTTTAAATTATTTCTCTTACTATAAAGCTTTTCATATTTGCTGCTGTTGCCTATGCTTTTGAGGTTATATTTGGAAAACATAGCCTAGAACATTATCATGGAGCTTTCCTCCTGTGTTTTCTTTTAGTAGGTTTATAGTAAGGGTCTTATATTTAAACCCTTAATCAATTTTGAGTTGATTTTTAATATAGTGTGGATAAGCATCCCATTTCTTCTGCATGAGGATACCCATTTTTCTCAGTACCATTTATTGAAGAGGCTGCTCCCCCCCCCCCCAGTAGTCCTGGCACCTTTGTTGAAAGTCATTTGGCCAAGAGTGTGAGTTCATTTATCGCTTTCCTGCCCTCTTTTCTGAACAAAAACATACTGGTTTTTTTTATTCCAGAGCCATTTTTTTATTATATTTTGAAATAAGAAATGTAATGCCTCTAGCTCCTCACTCCTCCAGATTGTCTTGGGTTTTTGTCTTCTTGTTTTGAAGTTATTTCTAGCATGCCTTATCTTTCTAACTGGATTAGTAAGCTTCTTAAGTCCAGTGCTTCTGATGGATCAGTCTTTGCTTGTCTCACTGTGCCTAACATAGTCCCTCACATGTGGTAGGCTGTCAATAAAATTTTTCAAGGAATTTACAAACTAATTGTAGCGGTTAGATTGTCCTTAAAAAGTTGGCAATCTTTAAACAAATGCACCAAAGAATTGGTTATGTACACACATCCTTTCTAATGTTAATGATGCCCAATTAATATTTTCTTAAAAGGGGATACTCCTTGGTTAGGATACGTTTATGTCCTTTTGCCCATTTCAGTGACACTTTTTCATAGAGATTATTTTAGCTCACAAATGGTGCTGTCGTTTTCATTTTTGCTTCTCTTTTGAAGGTTTGCATGCTCATTTAGCTGTAAAAACAGAATGAAAAGAACAAATCAGCACCCTTTCTCGTTGTTGATTCCCAGTGGGGAGAAGTAGATTTGAAAGCATGTCTAGGTAATATACTTACTTTGATTGTTTTGGGTTTTCCAAGTGCATGTAGCTGCAGATGAGGTTGGCATAATCCCACAGCGAATTTCCTTATTCATTGGTTCATTTGGACTTATACTTCTGGTAGACAGCTTTTCCTATTTATAAGTTTTTATTAAAAACCATTTCCCTTTGAGAAGTTGTGCCTTTCACTTCTGTCTGAATAAACATTTGAAAGGCTTTTAGATGACTCCAATTTAAAAGATATAGGTAAGATCAGGTCATGGCTGTAGCTGATGAAATTCTTAAGGTGTTTCTTATTGGAATAATATTATCTCAGGGCAATATTTAAATACAGAGTTCAATAGCATATTTCTTATAGCATCATTTATCTCTAAGGTCAACTGGAGCAAAATACAATAGCAAAGTAATATGTAAGCATTTATGATTGATATAGTATTTGTAATTCATTTATTATTATTCTGGTTAACCATTATTTTTTAAGTTTTCTCAGAATTAGATTCTTTAAAGATAAATCATTTAGTAATCCTTATCTTTATGATTAATTTTGAGTGTGTGTGCTCTAAACTGGAACTTGAATTGACAGTGGCAGGATCTCAAATGGCTTTTTTTGCTCATGATTGAGGTTCTACTATTTGAGCCATGCCTTCAGTCCAGCATTTTGTTGGTTAATTAGAGCTGGAATCACAAGAACTTTTTTATACCGAGGCTGGCTTTGAACTATAATCTTGCAGGTCTCAATCTTGAGTAGCTGGGATTATAGACCTGAGCCACGGCATCCAACTCTACTATTAAATTTTAATCCTCGAATACTACCTGGTTCTACATGAACTAATAAACATATGTAAAGTATCAGAAACTTTTTTATTTTTTTAAAAATGTTTTTATTGTAAAAATACTGTACAGAGGGGTTGGGAAGGTGGCTCAGTGGTAGAGCGCTTGCCTTGCATGCCTAAGGCCCTGGGTTCGATTCCTCAGCACCACATAAGCAAAAAGAAAAAGCCGGAAGTGGCGCTGTGGCTCTAGTGGTAGAGAGCTAGCCTTGAGCTGAAGAGCTGAGGGACAGCGCCCAGGCCCAGAATTCAGACCCATGACCAGACCCCCCAAAAAAATACTGTACAGAGGGGTTACAGTTACATGAGCAAGGTAATGAGTACATTTCCTATCAAACATTGTTACCTCCTCCTTTGTTTTTCCTCTCCCCTCCTTTCCTTCCCACTTCCACAACTACACTCCCCTCCCCTCTCCCTACCTAAATTGTAAAAGTTCGTTTTTCAACACAGTGTCTTGTACATCTCATTGTTATAGTGGGTCAACCTGTATTCCTATTTAAGCATTTTGTTTTTTCCCTTCCCCTCCCCAAGCTAGAGGAGTGTATATACAAGATGCAGGGCACTGGCATCAAATACAGTGAAAACGGGTTATACTGTGGGGGAGAAACACACAAAGAAACAAAAAAATCACATGGTACATTATAAATACATTAGGAACACTAGCAACCAAGAAAGAAACCACTTGTGTCCCTATCTTGGGGTTGATTTTGCTTTACTATCATCTTATCTGGTCATATGTCCATAGCTTTTGACCTTTTCTGCTTGTCCCAGGCATATACTAGTTATTACAAATAAGGGAAACCATGGGACCTGTTTCTTTGGGCCTGGTTTACTTCACTTAAGATAATTTTTTCCAAGTCTTTCCATTTCCTCACAAATGGGGCAATGTAATTCTTTCTGATGGAGGCATAGAATTCCATTGTGTATGTATGTATGTATATATATATATATATATATATATATATATATCACCAGAAGCTTTTCTTTGACTAGATCATTTACTCTCATTACAAACTTATGTATGTATATGTATTTTTGATCTTTTAATTGCTAAAGTCATTTGAAATATTTTCACCTGCTACTTTCAATGACAGCTAAATGACTTACAAAGTGTCTGTCTTTAGGATTCCTTGGAATCCTATCATACAGCCACACAGTTAATGGATAGGTGATTTTTCATCTGTACTGTTCATCAGCCTAAGGTAATATGATGAATAAGTACATAAAGACCTTGAGAATAGAATTAAATTGAAAGTAATAAGGAGCTATAAAAAACAGAAATGATATCTCTATTAAAATTCATTCATTAAACAAAGTTTGTTTATTGTTTAAGAATTTCAATCATGTGCTTTGTAGGCTAGGATTTCTCAGCCTGTTATTGGCTCTAATTGGGGCCAGTAACTCTGCCTTGTGGGACTTCTGGGCATTACAAGTGTTTAGCAGCATTCTTGACTCTGTCATCTAGATGCCCACAGTGTTCCCCATTTGTAACAACTAAAACGTACTCAGACATTGCCAAATGTCTCCTGGGTGGCAAAATGTAAAACCACTGTTTTAGATGACAACATTTAAAAAGAGAAACATTGAAACGTATTTTGTATTATTTCCCTGTTTCAGATTTGTACACATTTCATGTAATTTTACCTGTCAATATTTCCTGGGTAGTGCCTAATGTGAAAAGTGAGTTAGGTTTTATAATGTTTTACTAAACTGGCCATACTTACCATAGCTGTTGAAATAAACTTACATTTTAAATTAATAGGTGATTTAATAATGAATATGAAACATTTATAACATCGTTAATCAAAGACTCTTCTGTTTCTTGATCTTTTGAAAAGTACTTTGTACCTAAGAACAAATTCTTACAAAGAAAGCTTTGAACACTTGTTATTTTTCTTCACTTAAGAATGATCGTATTCATCTTTTGTTTTAACGGTTCTGTAACTTACTGGTACTGCATACAAATTCCATTATTATAGATATTATTCTCTTTGCTTCTCTGTTGCATCCTTTTCTGAAGTTATGAGAGATGTGAAACATACTCTGAAAATTCATTCAAAGCTTTAAAACGTATTATATCCAGGAGAGACAGATTTAAGATTGCTGAGGTTTCTGGTTGAAGTACTTCAGGCAGAAATCCATACTCCATTAGACTCTCTAACATTGTGACCTTAATTTTCCAGATATTTTGCCCTTTAAATTGAAAGTAGTGTTTTAATACTACTTAAGTCTTTTGGAGGGGCTTGTAATATCACAGCTTTAGTTGTGAAACATTTGAAACAAATGAAAAATAAAATAACACCTAACTTAGGACTGCATAGTTTTATATTTTTTATTTCAAAATTTGTGGTGATGTAAAGTTATGCATGGAATGTATGTAACACACTGGAGTTAGTGAGAAAAGCTATTTGGTAGCGGTTGTTCATACTGTACTTGAACATAATTTTCTCATTGTTTTTTTTTTCCCTGGCAATGCCTAGAGAGTTTCTGATTAGGAATAGTTGTTAAGTTCTCTGAAGGAAGGAAATTTACTTTGTATAAAACTATGTATGATCTGGGTGAAATGAAAATCTACTTAGACAATAGCTACTGAGTTATCTTGCTTCAGCAGATAAAGCAGGAAATATAAAACTGTACTATAGTTCAGAGTCAAAAAAAATGGAGAACTGTTTTTTAAAAAAAAATCTCTCTGAGGAGAAGGAAAGATAAAAGACTTCCTTCATTAGTAAATTAGGTCAGTTCTTAAATAATATGTTCATTGAAAATGTACACATTTCTCAAGTAATTGATATAATTTAATCCAATTCATATCTTCAAGGTATAATAACTGAATTGAGTTCTTTAGGGATGCTTAATTGCTTCATCTATTTCCATTGTAAAATATTTGAAACCCAGATTTGTCGAATGATTTTTTTCTTTTTAATTTATAGCTCACTATAAGATGATAAATATTTATTATTTTATAGGAGCTTAAAATTTGTATCAGACTGTATATTATTACAGTTAGGAATTAGCTATTAAACACATATTGTAAACTCTCTGAATTCCTGTACATATATGTTCATGTTAAACACCAAGTAAATTACATGCCTTTTTGCCATGTGTGTGTGTGTTTGTGTGTGTGTGTGTGTGTATCCTGGGGCTTGTGTGTTTGTGTGAGAATCCTGGGGCTTTTGTGTGTGTATGTGTCTGTGTGTGTGTGTCTGTGTGTGTGTAAATCCTGGGGCTTGAACTCAGGGCCTGAGTGCTGTCTCTGAGGTATTTTTTTGTTTTGTTTTTCATGGATAGCATTCTACTACTTGAGCTCCAGTTCTAGTTTATGGAGATAAGAGTCTCATTCTCTCCTACACAGGGTTGGCTTTGAATTGCAGTCATCAGACCTTAGCTTCTTGAATAGCAAGGATTTCAGGTGTGAGCCACCAATGTCCATCTCACAAGTGTTTTTGGTTGTTGTTGTTTGTTTAGATGGTACTAAGAATTGAATTTAGGGCTTCATGCTTGCTAGGCAAGTACTCTACCATTTGAGCTATGCCTCTAACCTTTTTTAGAATTGCTTCCTTTCTGACTCCAAATTTATGATCCTTGTTTTCCTTGTGTCACTAGGCATGACAGATGTACACTGCACCATGGTGTCCAGTCACTGGTTGAGATGGAGTCTTGAAAACTTTTTTTTTCTTTTTTGGCCAAGGATGACCTTGAATTACAATCTCCTGATCTCTGCCTCTCAAGTAGCTAGGATTACAGGTTTGACCCATAAGTCCTGCCAAACAAGTCTTATCGTCATGCCAGATTAAAACTCAATCAGAAACACCGTGTCAAATAGTGAAAGTGGACTGTAGGAAGGAATCTCTGTATATTCGTCTGCATATCCTTTTTCTTATGTTAGGCAGTTTCTCCAGTTAGTCGTCCTGGGAGCCAGATAGGAAAACAGGAGTGAAGCATGTCAATATAGTGATCTTGCTGTGCAGAACCTAGTGATACTTCAAAATATTTGTTTGGCGGGGAAAACGGAAAGCTTTAAAGTGCTTGAGTAGTATTTTGTACACTAGTCCTGAAACCATTTATGTTTCTTGTACTGAGGCTTAGAGAGACTAGATGACAGTATCAAGAACTAGGTGAGGCTAGACTAGAGTCTTCTACACCCAAGCAGTCACGACAATTTCTCTTTCTCTCTCTCTCCCTCTCACCCTTTCTCTCTTTATTTCCACAATTTTTCTATATTCATTGCTATACCAGTTTCCATACTCTCCCCTCCTCAATATCTTTCTAAGCTGTTGCTTGTGCCATCCTAGGGAAATATTTGTATTTTTGTTATTTTTTGAATATTTTACTCATTATTTTACATTTTTCTAGAGATATCTAGTATACAAAGTCCTTCCATTGATATCCTCTTCACAGTTCTTGGTCTCCTGAAGATCAATAGGACGTTACAGAGATTCATTTCTGAGTATTATAGATAGCAATTCTATAATAATAGCAATTTCATTTTGGTAGATTGTACGCCACTCAAAGAAGTATAATGCCCTCTGGAACCACACATTATCTAATTGTTTTCAGTAGATGATGATTTAATATGTTACAAAGTTGGATTCTTGACAACTCACTGAATATAACCATTATTTTTGCCTTAGAGCAGTGACCTTCATAATTTTTGGCCATACTTCAGTATGAACAAATTTACCTTGCTTCGCACACATACATACACATATACACACACCTGAAACAAGTCTGAAGAAATAATGCCCTTATGAACAACATTATACTCTTAAACTTTCTGTTCTATTTAATTTTGAAATGTTTTTCCTACAAATGACCTACAAATGTTTGTAAAATACTGAGGTGCAGTTCTTAATATTTTGGGGCAATGGGTATGTATTTTGAACCCTTTTGGTATTCTCTTCTTAGAAGAATGTACACCTACACATTTTGGTATACATTTTAGAAGATACACAAGTTTTAGGCATAAACAGGGACTCCTAGTTCTAACAGCTTGTCTGCTAGATAAAATTTGGAATTACATTTGCTTTGCTGATATTTTTCACCAAGTATGCTTGAACAAATACCATCAACTGCACAGCAGATATTCTGCCTGTCCTCTGTTCCTCTTGCTATTAATATAGGGTCACCGGAGAAACTATGCAATTAATAAAACCATAATCAAGAAATATACTATAAATGAATAAAACTGTAAAATAATAAAACTTAACCTTGCACATCAAGGACAAAAGTCCCAGAGGTTCTTTATTCTTCCTGGATATGTAGTTGTCTTTATAATGTTTAAAATCAGGACACATGGGTCTAGCAGAAACAGACTTGCTTGAAGTCCTTTGCAGAATTCTCCCAGTTCTTAACAAGTCAGTCCCTTAGCAACTGCAGACTGATTCCCAGCCTCCTTCATTGTGGAGAACTTTACTATGGTCACTTTCCCCAGCTGTTCTGTACAAACACCATCTGGTAGCCAGACAGGATCTGTAGCTTTGTTGGAATGGTTTAGAAAACTCTGGTCTTTTGGTGTGAACTTCTGTCTCTCTTGCCTTCACCTTCTTTGCTTTTCTAGCCTTCCTTCCATAAATATTTAGTTCCCCTATATGCTAGGCTTTGTTTGCTTATGTGGGAGAGGAGAAACAATGGTGAAAAAACCCTCTACGTCTGGCTAAGCCTGGCTGATTGATGTTCATTCTTCTAGGACTTCCCTCTGTGGCCTATTCTCTTGTGGTTTCATTGGTGCTCCTGGTGACCAAGGGGCTGCTTGCTTCCTTTTTGGCTAGCTTTTGGTATTTAACTGTTTCTTATCTACTTTGGAAATGTTCATCTGCAATTTTTCTTCTGCCTATGACAACAAACATTCATAAATTTTCTTGTGTGTTTTCTCTTTTTCCTAGAACAACCAACATTTTTTCTTCCCAAATAATAATATAAATATGCAAATCTTAAAATACAATTTCTGTTGTTGATATGTTCTGAGACACTATTTTGGAGCTAAACATCATGGGAAAATATTGTTGATGTGCAAAAATCACCCTCAAAGTTTAGAGTTAGGATCTTTGAAAGATGTCTTAATAATGGGGATATTTTCAACTGATAAGTTACAGGCTCATAGCATTCATAATATTATTAGTATTCTTCCAAGAGCAAACATCAATCTCAGAAATCTTGTGTACAAACATGACAAAATTGGTCTATATTACACTCTGATAAAATCACAAAATGCTTTTATTTTTTCTACATTTTTATGAATGTGAAACATTTGCATATTATTACAATAACTTCCTCTGCGGTTGGAACAAAAGCTGATATATTGTTAATGGTGCAGTTAAAAATAAATGTATCACAGCCACATTTTGTTTTAGATATACAACAGTTCTTTGAGAAGGGTTTTAAGCCTTGTATATTTTACAATTAGGCTCAGGGAATTCACAGCGTGGTGCTGTAAGTAACCCTTTTCAATGACCATGGCAGACATCTCTAATCAATTGCAGTGTTCTTTCCCTCTCTGCTTGGACAGCCTCACATCCTCCTGAACACAATGAACCAGGTTGTTGCTGAGTGCAGACAGCATGTGAAACAAAAGCCATTTGTGATATTAATTTTGCACCTTTACCATTAGAATGAGTATATTAGTAGAAGATCCAAAAAGTCTTCTGAAGTTTGGAAGAAAGAAAAACATGAGCTAGAATGAAGTAGTGGTTTAGGTAGGGGATGAATGAGTTTTTAGAAGTATTTCTGCAAATTGTTAATACATCAATATGTCTACTATTCTTGAATCTAGGCATGCTTATGACTGTTTCAATTAATAGAATTCAGCAGGAATGCTCATTCAGTTCAGGGATGCTCACTCTGGAGAAATCTACTGCTTTATAAGAAGACTGATTCCTCTGGGTCCAAGAAGCTGGGAAGGTCACATGTAAGCATCCCCGTATATAGTCCCAACTCTGAGGCAGAATCTTAAGCCCATTTACTGAGCCATCTTGGACATTCCATCTAATTTGAACTTTCAGATAATTATAGCCTCCCTATTATCTCAGTGCAGACACATGAAAGACCCTAGTCTAGATGAGGCTTTCCTGAATTTCTGGCCTATAAAATCTATAAATATAATAGCATAATTGTTGTTTTAAACCAGTAAGTGTTGTGCAGCAGGTATAACTGGGCTCCAAAATTACAAATATCTTTTAAAACAATTGTCTTGATGTCTTCCGTATTCTGCTTATGATTTTCTTCTATACTTTCTTATCTCATATATCTCTTATATATTATATATTTCTTATCTCTTATATATTATCCTCTCAGTTTCCCATCCCTGCAGTTAAGAAATTTCGGTCACTTTGAGTTTAGTTTCTTCACTTTACTATTTGAGGTATTTTAGTTTAATTAATTGAAGCTTTGCCTTTATTATTTTCCTTCCTACTTTATGTGTATTTAGTTGCTCATTTCCTGGTTGCTAAAGGTGAGCACTAGATTAATTTCCTTTTGTCTTTTTTCCTTATAATAAATGCTCTGGAAGCTGTAAGTTTTCCTCTGAGTACAGCTTTCACACTGTCTCAAAAGTTTTCTAAGATATACGTTCTTCATTGTTTCCTTGCAAATTTGTAACTTTAGCTTTAATTTTCCTTTTACAAACCATTTTGGAAAATATTTCTAACATTTAAATTGTTAAATCTTTTTTCATTTTTACAGTAATTGTACATAAGTTTAAGTATAGCATTAATTAGCTGATGTCCAATAAATTTGAAATTTGCATAAAAATCTTTTTTTCTTGGCAGTGATAGTGGAGTATTCCATTTTTTCAAACATGTAAAACACATACACATATCTCTATTACTATAAAAATAAAATAATAAATTAAAAATAATAAAAAGTTACTGCTTTGTCTAAGAGGACTGAAGTTCAAGGTCTGCTTTTGCTGAAAGTTTCAACAGAAGCTAAGCATGGTAGTTTATGCCTGTCATCCCTCCTACACAGAAACATCAATAGGAGGATCATGGTCCAGGCCAGCCCAGGCATAAATTGAGACCCTATCTCCAAACAACCAAAAGCAAGAAAGGCTGGAGATGTGGCTCAAGTTATAGATCATCACTCCAGCAAGAACAAAGCCCTGAGTTTCATAACCCAAGCCCTGCTAAAACAAAACAAGACAAAAACCCAAACATACACACACACACACACACACAGAAACAAAGACAGAGAAGAAAATTAGTTTTCCTCATCATGACCTTTTCTTTTTTTCTTACTAATAAATTTGATTTGATTATGGGGGGCTTTTATCGTAGTGATTTCCCACCACAAGCCTCTTAAATACTTTTGTTTCTGCTGTCCTTCCATGCTTGCCTTTACTCTTAAGACCTTCTGCCATATTAAAAAAAGTTCAGTCTTTTTTTTTTGAGACTACAGTTAGATCTTTATTCTTTTCTTAGCATTGATTATACACTCACTCTTTCTACTTGAAGCTACTATGCAATGGTCCCTCATTGCTATAGGTACAAAGGCGCTTTTCCATGTTAAGGAGCAAAGTAACTTTGTACATACAACTGTTCAGCCCCAAGACCAATATGTCTATATAGAAGCTTCCAGAAAAAAAAGAAGCTTCCAGGTCTGCCTATTTTCTTGACGTGCGCACTAGTATTCTATTGCTGACATAACAAATTACCACAAAATTTGTGACTTAAAACAATACAAATCTCTTGTCTTACAGTTTAGGATGGCAGAAGTCTAAATTAGCTTAAATAGGCTAAAATCAAGTCACCAACAGGCTTGATACATCTTTGAGGCTTTCTAAAAAATCTATTTCCTTGTCTTTTCCAGCTTTGAGAAGCTACCTAAATTGTGTAGTTTGTGGCCCTTTTCTCCATCTTCAAAAATGTTTCTAATTCTGTATCACTCTGACAATGCTGTCATCACATCTACTATGAACTTTGATCTCCTTACAAGGACATTTGTGATTACTTAGGACCTATCTAGATAATGTAGCCTAACTATCCTATCCTTTTTTTTTTTGTCGGTCGTGGGGCTTGAACTCTGGGCCTGGGCGCTGTCCCTCAGCTCTTCAGCTCAAGGCGAGCGCTCTACCACTTGAGCTACAGCGCCACTTCCGGTTTTCTGGTGGTTTATTGGAGATAGGAGTCTCACGGTCTCTCCTGCCTGGGCTGGCTTTGAACCGCGATCCTCAGATCTCAGCCTCCTGAGTAGCTAGGATTACAGGCGTGAGCCACCAGTGCCCGGCTTAACTATCCTATCTTAATCACAAAAGTTTTCCTTTCCCCAGATAAGTATGAATATTTTGGAGAATTTATTGTTCTCTTTACCACAGTGGCCCACAGTGGCCCATAGATCTCCCAAGACTAAACTTTTTTCTAGGAATCTTTAGTACTGATTCTTGTCCCTGGCTCTTTGCCACTAATCTTCAGTATATTCTTTGGATTAGCAAAGAAGGCACATTTCCTACCTGCTGCCACCTTCCTCCTCCTCCCTTCTCTCCCTCCTCCTCCCTCCTCCCTTCTCCTCCCTCCTCTTCTTTCCTCCTCCCCCTCCTTCTCCTTCTTCTTTGCCAGTCCTGGGGCTTGAACTCAAGGACTGGGTATTGTCCCTGAGCTTCTTTTTGCTCAAGGCTAACACTCTACCACTTGAGCCACAGTGCCATTTCTGGCTTTTTCTGTTTATGTGGTGCTGAGGAATTGAACCTAGGGCTTCAGCATGCTAGGCCTCCGCTGCGGCCGCCTTGAACTCAAGGCCTGGGCACTGTCCCTTAGCTTCTTTTGGCTCAAGGCTAACACTCTACCACTTGAGCCACAGAGCCATTTCCAGCTTTTTCTGCTTATGTGGTGCTGAGGAACCGAATCCAGGGCTTCATGCATGCTAGGCAAGCGCACTACCTCTAAGCCACATTCCCAGACCCCCCTCTCCCTCCCTCTCCCTCTCTCTCTCTTTCTCCCCCTCCTCCACTTCCTTTCCTTTCTCTTCTTTTTTTCAATGCTAGTCCTGGGCCTTGAACACAGGGCCTGGGTGCTGTCCCTGAGCTTTTGTGTTCAAGGCTAATGCTCCATCACTTGAGCTACAGCTCTACTTCTGGCTTTTTGGTGACTAATTGGAGATAAGAGTCTCATGGACATTCCTGCTTGGGTTGACTAAAGTCTCAGATCTCAGTCTCCTAAGTAGCTGGGATTGTAGCAGTGAGTCACCAGTGCCTGGCCTGGCTTCTCTTTTAAAAAAAAAAAAAAGAGCAGAGGTTTTAGGTTTTATACTCTCCAGGTCCTAGTGTCAGCAACTAAGAGAAATAAGTAGAATGAGTTAGAAGAGGCAGTTAGGTATATCAATAATTGTATGACACACATTTATGTCAATTATATTTGTGATTCAGGGAAAATATAAACTTCTTTGACTCTTTTCCCTATACTGCAAATAAATATTTACTGAATAAATGGGCTTTTGTACTGAATAGCTTTAGATTTTAGCAGAAAATACAAAAATCTCTGGAATAAGCCCCTTGGGATTCAAATCCTAGTTCCATTGCCTAATAACTTTGGAAAAGTCAGACAACAGCACTGATGTATTCTTATCTGAAAAATAAGACTAATTATATTAATACCAAACAAAGGTGTTAAGGCTAAATTAGATAGTACTGATAATAGGTCTCAATAGTATTATTTTCATAACCTAAATTGGAAATTGGGGTATGTATTTGTGTATATGTGTGTATATATGCGTATTCATGCATGCACGGGCCTGTGTCAATGTCAGTGTCTCACTATGTAGCATGTTCTGGACCTGAACTCATGATTCTCCTGCATTGCCTTTTGAGTTCTAGGATTGCAGGAATGAACCATCGTGTCCAGCTTTTTGTAGTCACCTACTATACTATATACTCCCACCATATCACAGAACTCACTGTAGATTTTGAGTGGAAAACAATGGGTTTATCATAAGATACTACAGAGAAATAGAGCCAAAAAATGCAAGAAGTTCATATTTGTAAGCTTGATGAATAGACTTATGTTCCAGGCCATGGTCTTTAGTCTCAAAGTCCTATAAATATAATCTTGCCTGTATCCTTTCTATGGCTTCATAATACTTTTTTAATATAATGAAAGTGCTGAGGATTTTTTCCCCTACATACACTGAGATAATGTTGTGAGTATTTTTTTTCTTTTTGTGCTAGTCCTGGGGCTTGAACTCAGAGGCTAGGTACTATCCCTGAGCTTACTTGCACAAAGCTGAACTCTATCATTTGAGCCACAGCTCCACTTCTGGCCTTTTGGTAGTTAATTGGAGATCTGAGTCTTATGGAACTTTCATGCCTGGGCTGAACCATGATCCTCAGATGCCTCCTGAGTAGCTATAATTACAAGTATGAGCCACCAGCGCCTGGCTGACCATGCAGTTTTTATCCTTAAGTCAGTTAAAGTGCTGTATTATATTAGTTGATTTTTGTAACCTTTCCTAGAGAAAAATTTCACTTGGCTGTATTGTATAACTTAGGTTTTTACATTCAGTCTAATAGTGTCTTCTGAAGTTTTTGCACCTATTTTCACCAAAGATATTGGCATATGTTTTTCTTTTCTTGTGATATTTTTAGCTCTTCTATCAGGATCATGCTGCCTTCACAAAATGAGTTTGGAAATTTTTGCTTCTGTTTTTGGGAAGAGTTTGAAAGGGATTGAAAGTAATTTTTTTAATGCTTGATAGATTTTTACCACTGAAGCCTCTGGCCCTTTATTTTTATTGTTGTTGAGAGGGTTTTAATTAGTGATTTAGTCTCCATACTAATTTTGGCAGCGTTTAGAAATCAGGAAAAATAACACATTTTTCCGTTTTTTCTAGGTTATCCAATTTTTGAACATGTACTAGTTCATAGTATTCTTGAGTGTTTCGTTTATTTCTTGAGGCATCAATGAGTATCATTTCTGATTTTATTTAAATAGTCTTTTTTCTAGTTTACCTCAGAATTTCTCAATTTTGTTTATCTCATATGTCTCTTGAATTCTGCTCCATATCTTTTCATTTATTGATTCCATCTGGATGTCTTTTTTTTTTTTTTTACTTTTTCTAACTGCTCTTCTGGTTCTGCTGAGTTCAATCTGCCTCTGTGCTCATTTCTTTAGTTTATATTTTTCAATTGAATTTTTAAGTGTAGAATTTCTTCTTACCCATTTTTATAGTCACTAACTCTCTACTAAGATTTTCTTGCTTTTACTTTCTTGATTTATGTTGAATATCTGCAGTCTCAGTTGATGATGGATTTATAGTTCTGATTTTATTCCTATTAATTTATCTTCTTGTATACCTATATTAAAGAAAAAACCTTAAATTGTGTGCCAGACATTGTATTTGTACTTTGTAGAAATAGTCTGATGTCTACGATGCATTTTCCTCCAATGGATATATTTGTTTGAACTGTCATCTAGGGCCATAACCAGTCCAGGATCAACTTTATTGACTGAGGGGATTTGATATCTAGGCTACAGGTTGTAAATCCTTTAGAGTTCTACCTCAAATTAATGAGGCTTCCTAAGGCACTCAACCTTGGTAGGCTTTTTAGACTCTGATTCTTCTTCCAAACATCTCAGTCTATCAGTTATTTCCTCAGAAATTGGCAAACACTCGTCTCCCTGGATTGCCATTCTTTTCCCTGTTCTAGCCTGGTGATCCTTTCCTTTTATGTTAGCTCTTTGATGTCTGCAAACTGACTGCTTTTCTTTTTGGTCTAGTCGTCTTTTTAGTTGTCCTCAGCAGACTATTGGGGCTGTAGCACATGTAGGGCATCATCCAAGCATTATTTTCTTTGTGAAATATTTTAATATTCCTAGGCTGAGCTTTTTGCTATTACCATGACATTTTGGATATTTTACAGCCTTTATTACAGTATGATATACATCTTAGTTATACACTAGTCTCTTGTCATTACAAAACAACTTCTAGGTTGTGACCTTCTTAATTGGATTAGTATTTAGAAAGATATTCCATACATTTTGGAGGCTAATGTTTGTTTATATGTAAGCTGATATTTCTAAATAGAATATATAAATTAGTGTAATTTTTTCACTTATTTATATTTATTTATTTATTTGTTGGTCATGGGGTTTGAACTCTGGGCCTAGGCTCTGTCCCTCAGCTCTTCAGCTCAAGGCTAGTGCTCTGTGACTCTGAGTTATAATATCACTTCCAGTTTTCTGGTGGTTGATTAGAAATAAGAGTCTCAAGCCGGGCGCTGGTGGCTCACGCCTGTAATCCTAGCTATTCAGGAGGCTGAGATCTGAGGATCGTGGTTCAAAGCCAGTCCGGGCAGGTGAGACCGTGAGACTCCTATCTCCAATAAACCACCAGAAAACCAGAAGTGGCGCTGTAGCTCAAGTGGTGGAGCGCTGGCCTTAAGCTGAAGAGCTGAGGGACAGCGCCCAGGCCCAGAGTTCACGCCCCACGAGCGACCAAAAAAACAAAACAAACAAAAAAAAGAGTCTCACAGACTTTCCTGCCTGATCCAGCTTCCAACTGCAGTCCTCAGATCTCAGCCTCTTGAGTAGCTAGGATTATAGGCATGTACCACCAGTGCTTGGCTAAATTAGTATAATGTTTTCAAACACAAATTTTTTCCTCAGTTTAGTTTCCTGGTTAACCCAAAAGGATGACTTAATCCACTGTTTAGTAAAATGAAATAATGTTGTGCAAATGTGTGTACAATGATTATTATAATCAATCTAAATATATATGACTACAACTAAAATAATCTTTTAAAAATTTTAAATACTTTTGATTTAAAAAGTAGATGGAGGTTGCTGGGCATTAGCTCATGCTTATAATCCTAGCTACTCAAGAGGCTGATCAGAGAATCATAGTTTGAAGCCAGCCCTAGCAGGAAAATCCATGTAAGATTCTTATCTCCAATTGAATACACACACCTACACACACACACACACACACATACACACGCCAAAAGTAGACCTGTGGCTCAAGAGGTAGATCACTACTCTTGAGTAAAAAAGCTCAAGGACAGTGCTTAGGCCCAGAGTTTGAGCCCCAAGACCAGCACACACACACACACACACACACACACACACACACACACACACACACACACACAAAAGTAAATGGATAATTGTGAAGGAATAATTTTGGTCTACAAGAATTGTAGAGGTTAATAGCACTGACACTATTTGTAGTCTAATTTTGCACTGAGACATATATTTGTAGTTTTGATTGTACCTTATTTGGATTGTAATTGAAACAGAGAGGGAAAGCTTCTTATAACAGACTACATTTGGAAGTCAGGTGGTTGGAAGAGGCTACATACAAACATAAGAATTAACTGTATTGTATTAATGAACAAGGAGCCAGGCATTGGGTGGGTAGGATTGAAGTTTTGGTTTCTCTAATGAGCAGAAGTGTATAGAAAAGTTAGCCCCATTGGCTCTCTGTGATAGCATAGAACTCCTTGCTCATTTTAAGTAAGTAGTCTTGGATAAGTGACAAAAGAAAATCAGGGCCTACATTAGTTACATGTATCATTAGGCTGTTGTTCATAACTAAAGGATAGATTATCATTTAAAGAATGAAGTAATGTATGGTATATAGATTCCATTTAATTACTTTTTCCATATTGGGCTATAATTAAAGGTCCTTGAAGAAACTGATATGATAGCATAATAATATATATTAAATATCATTATATGTTAAATATCATGGGAAGTATGTGGTAGTATGACTGAGGCAGGCCACAGACTAAAGTGGTTTGTACTCCCTAGAGAAGTGATACGGACTGTGAGACTGGAGAATAACCTTGTTGTGCAACAGGAAATCTTTTTCTTTTTGGTAATTTCCTTTTTTAAAATTTTATTTTATTGTAAAAATGCTTTACAGAGGGGTTACAGTTACATGAGTAAGGTAATGAGTACATTTCTTTCTTTTTTATTGTGAAAATACCACACAGAAGGGTTACAATTACATGGGCAAGGTAACAAGTACATTTCTTATCAAGCATTGTTGCCTCCTCCTTTGTTTCCCCTTCCCATCCCTTCCCATCTCCCCTCCCCCACCCCCCCCCCCGCCAAAGTTGTAAAGTTCGTTTTTCAACATAATGACTTGTACATCTCATTGTTGCAATGGGTCCACTTTTATCCCTATTTAAACGATTGGTTTTTTCCTTTCCCCTCCACAAATTATACCAACATCAAATACAGTGAAAACAGGGCTTATACCGTGGGGGTGGGACATACAAAGCAACAAAGAAATCATCTTGTAAATATGTTAGAAACAATTGCAAGAAAGAAAAAAACATTTGAATCCTTATCTAGGGGTTCATTTTGCCTAACATCAACTTATCTGACCTTTTCTGCTTGACTCAGACATATACTAGTTATTGCAAATAAGGGAAACCATGGGACCTATGTTCCTTTGGGCCTGGCTTACTTCACTTAATATAATTTTTCCAAGTCTTTGTATTTCCTAACAAATGGGGCAATTTCATTCTTTCTGATGGAGGCATAGAATTCCATTGTGTATGTATACCACCTGGAACTCAAAACATTAAATCCTCAACAACAAATTCTCAAAGAAATAACTGCCCAATAAATAAGTGGGCTAAAGACTTAAAGAGAAGCTTCTCTGAAGAGGAAAGAAGGATGGCCAATAGACACATGAAGAAATGCTCAACCTCCCTAGCCATAAAAGAAATGCAAATCAAAACAACCTTGAAATACCACCTCACCCCAGTTAGAATGGCTATTATCAAGAACTCTAATAACAACAGATGCTGGAGGGGATGTGGACGGAGGGGACCTTTCTGCATTGTTGGTGGGCGTCTAAACTTGTTCAACCACTTTGGAAAGTAGTATGGAGTTTCCTCAAAAGCCTCCACATAGAGCTCCCCTATGACCCAGCAATCCCACTTTTGGGCATTTACTCAAATGATCACAAACAAGACCATACTAAAGTTACCAGCACAACTATGTTTATTGTGGCTTACTTCACTTAATATAATTTTTTCCAAGTCTTTCCATTTCCTAATGAGTGGGGCAATGTCATTCTTTCTGATGGAGGCATAGAATTCCATTGTGTATATATACCACATTTTCTTGATCCATTCATCTACTGAGGGGCATCTGGGTTGGTTCTTGTTGAGCATTGGCACCCCTTCCATTGTTCTCCCACTCTCCCTTCCCTCCCCTCCAACTTTTAGCCCCCCCCCACCAGCTCTGAAGTTCTAAAGTTAATTTCCAATATATTCTCTTGTGGGTCAATACAAGATAGGCAAGAACCTGAGAGTAAGATCAACCAGATGGAGGATCTAAGCTCAGGTATTTAGTATTTTATGTGTTAGATTTAAAATTATAAAAGAAAAAAACAGGACTCAAAAGTCATATACAAAGGGAGTTTCTAATAAAATTCTGAACAATTGGTTATCTCTACAAGCATGCTTGCCTTAGGACCCTTCATAGCTGTTTTTGGAATACCTTCCCTTCCCCCTTGTGTCAATAAAAATCATGTCACCCATCAAGATTTAGTTCTAATGCTACTTTCTTTTATGAACTATTTCTTTTCACCTTACTGCAAATTATCTTCTTCTCTGAGATCCAGTAGTATGTTGTATACTTGTAGATTAATGACACTCTACCTTAGAGGGCCCTTAGTAGAGACACTAGCCTATATTTTTATATCTCTACTCCCTTTTTCCACAAAACAAAACATAGAGTATTACATAAAATAATTCCAAATAAATATGAACTAGGAAGAAATGAAATTATATACTGATCGGTGAATTTCTGTGAGTTTCAGGAAAAAGGTTAACTACTAAGGAAAACTTAGGTAGTTGCTAGAAATATAGATGATTGATTCAACAAGACTACTGTTTTAAAAATTTATTAGTTCTATCTCTGAGAACCATTTACTTAAAAGAAAGAAGTTATGTACTTAATTGGAACTTTATTTGTGATATTGGTTGGTTCAGAAGGAATCATGCACATTTAATCCTTTCTAAGTATCTTAGTTTGATCATTTTGTAGAATTTCCATTTTCATATCTTAGAATTATTATATATTCACTTATGCTGAGGAATACATATAATGTGTTACCATTTTACAATAATGGAAAATTCTGGAGTCACTAGATCTACTGGAAAATGTTTAAACTCTGCTCCTATTTTATTTGGCTATATTTTTATGATCTAAATGTTTTCCAAAATGTTGATTTTATTGGGAATTTTGAAAACATGAAACATTGCTATTTGGACACAGTTATAGAAATGAAATTAACTAGAGTTACATGAAAAGTTTTTAGTAAAAATGTATCTTCCTATGTACTTCTCCAAAAAGATAATATTTAATAACTAAACATTTATACTTTAGACTATACAATTAATAATCTGAACATGTACAGAGACTGGTCTTTTAAAATGACTGAGACTTTGATGGTATTCATTTCAGGCTCTTATTTAGACAGAAATCTGTTCTCCACATTTTCTAACCTCCTTCATAGCAACTTCTGACCTCTTATGGAGTTAAATGGATTTTTGTTCCTACTGTTTTGGGCCAAAACACATGACCTTCTTTGTAGTAGTTTTGCTTAAGTGCCCTGATGAGACATTTTATTTTCTTATCTCAAAGGTATCATACTTATTTGTTATCACTTAAACATGATCAAAATTTTGATGAACTAAAAATTAGGATTAAAATATTAGCGTATTTTGCTAATCCAACTTTAGAAGCTTGGTCTTTCCATTTTGCATCTTATGCTTTTGTTTTCTGCCTTGCACTCAAATAATTTGTATATTGTATTACTCCCTCTTAGATCAAAAGGGTCAGGGATCTTAATATTATGTTTCCTCAATGGGGCCCCTAACTCCTAACACACAGGAGTAGCCTGACAAATAATATTAATTAAAAATGGAATAAGTCATTGTAACTGTCATTGTGATGATAATAAAGTGATTTGATGATGGGCCCACAAATTTTCCTGGTAACTTTTTGGGTTATATGGAATATTCTGTTAGAGCATTTTTTTCTGGATACAATAAAATTATAGCACATTATATATGTAAATAAGTACAAAGAAAGCAAAATTTGAACAAGCTTATTCATCCATAGATCTCAAAATCATTGACACTTGAGAGTTCTTCCTTTCTTGAAAGATCAATGAGTATGGTAAGAACTGAGTATGGCAAGGTCAGTGAGGGAAGCATGATTGACCTGCTAGATACAGATGAAACATGCATGTGGATTTATTATTTCTTCCCCTTTGCCTCCTTAAAGCATTTAAACTAGTCTTTGGCTAAGTTTGTAAATGCTTATCAGTATTGTATAGTGTTACGAAGATGAGAAAATTGTGTATTAAATTTGGGATAAAACTGGGGACCAGACAGCCACCTACACATCTTGTAAATCAACAGAGGTAGAGGCAGCACCTTTGGATAGTACATGGACTTAGTGTCTGAGCACCAGGGATTATGTGAGTTGACTGCTGATCTCAGAGTGACACAGACAAGGACAAGATAAACAATAGCACCTAAGCAACAAATCAGCAACTCTGAAGTTTAGATCTCAGCTTTGCCATTACTTTTTGTATGTAATACTTTAGTACCTTGTTTTCTACCTGGGCAAATGATAGTGAAAAAGAGACAAGTATGACCACTTTTTAATTTCTGTTGGTTGAATTTCCATCCATGTATGTAGTTGAATGAAGTGGATCATGGATACCACAGTTAAAATTATTCATTTGTTCTGTGGGCCCACAATATCAACTTCTGTTAAGCAGCTAATAACGCTCCTTTGTGTTTGGGTAAATTGATCATATGTCCAAACTGATATTTTTAATACCAATTTAGTCAAAGTTTGGACCATGACCATTACTGGGCTTATAAAATCAATTTAGAAGGATGAGAAGTTTTGTGATAAGAATCTTTTAAAAGAGAATAGAATAGACAAGAATAGAATGTAGAATATATCACAGCTATTATTGGTGTTTTTAATGAAAAATTCCATACATATAATATGGTTATAGTGTAATATATTATTGTAGATTGTGTGAAAAATGCTTAAGAGCTGGGCACTGGTGGCTCATGCCTGTAATTCTAGCTATGCAGGAGGTTGAGATTTGAGGATCATGGTTCAAAGACAACCTGGGCAGGAAAGTCCATGAGACTCTTATCTCCAATAAACCACCAGAAAACTGGAGTGGCGCTGTGGCTCAAAGTAGTAGAGTGCTTGCCTTGAGCT
>NW_012267329.1:4238770-4259272 GCF_000151885.1 Dipodomys ordii
TGGAGTGGCGCTGTGGCTCAAAGTAGTAGAGTGCTTGCCTTGAGCTGAAGAGCTGAGGGACAGTGCCCAGGCCCAGAGTTCAAGCCCCACGACTGACCAAAAAAAAAAAATGCTTAAGAAATAAAACTATACTGAAAGATCTTGGTGATAGTAATCTGATTTATCTCTGTATATAAAGATAAGTTCCCATGCAATTGTAACCCCTCTGTACAGTATGTTCACAAATAAAATAAAATTAAATTAAAAAAAAGATAAGTTTATTAAATGCTCATAGAATAATTATGGCAAGTTTCCCATTTGTCACTATATTTAAAAAGAGGATCTTTTTTATTCAAGTAATTTTTGATTTGGGTGAAATAGATACAGAGATTAATATTCTTGAATTTAAATGGGTTTGATAAGAGCAATCACTATCATTTTTCTTTCCTTCCTTTCAGTCAATTTTTATGGGGGCATAGTTTGAGGGGCCTGGTCATGGTTTAGGGTGAATTTCCTTTCATCTGTTCACAATGTTTTTTTTTGATATTTTACAACTTATCAGAAACTAGTGTAAGCATTTTGTGGGTGGTAATTTTTTTTATTTCTGATAACCACATGGGAGGTGCTGATGAGGAAACTTAAGCAAAGAAGTAGATTAAGATCCTAGATTTAGTAAATGGTTAGGATTTGAGTTTAGGAAGTCTGTGGGTTTGATAGAAAGAACATAGGACAGAGAATGGTTGGCTCAAAGTTTGCTCAATCAAGGCTCGTTATGTGGGAGCAAGCCTGCTAGACAGAAGACCTCATATAGTATTTTATTTATGACAGTTCCTTGAAAAAAGATAAAGTGAAAGATGGGCTGAATTTTCATTTTCTACTTAATATTTTGGTGTTGTATGGATAAAGCTTGAAATACATGGGCAGAGACCTTCCCATTGAAGACAAACCTATAATTAGTCTGAAAAGCAGAGGTTAGAATTGAATCTGAAGTGTAATTCATTATATAGTATGTGCCATGGCTACCACAGGAATGTATTAGCTGTAATTCAGGCAAAGTATGTAGAGAAGAGGGAGATAATATGCTTATTCACATGTGCAGGTATGATCTTCTTAATGATGAAGATACAGTTCTGAAAAAGTACCTTAAGTTGATTTCATAATTGTATGAATATCATATAGTGTGTCACTTACACAAACCTATATGGTATAGGTCAGTCGCTTGACAAGGCCTCTTGATGCAGTCAAGTCAGTGCAGTAAATAGAATATATGTGAGTGTGCTGTCATTGTAGAATTGCATACTATTATATAATAAAACTATGGTTTTGTAAATATATATACCAGCAATGTAGCCATTTGTTATTGAGTATTATGTACTATTCATCATTTTATTGCTATATTTTTATATGACTGTTAGGGCAGTAGGTTTACACCCACATCACCACAGATACTTTGTTTTCTGATGCTAAAATAGCTGTGGCATACATTATTGGGAAATTCCTTTTAAAATGCTTTTTTTTATTTGGTGCTGGTACTGGGGCTTAAACTCAGAGTTGTTTTGTTCAAGGGTGGCATTCCATTACTTAAACCACAGATCCACTTCTGGATCTTTTTTTGTGGACAATTGGAGATGAGGTCTCACATGGACTTTCTTGCTTGGGCTGGCTTTGAACCCTGTTCTTCAAATCTCAGCCTCCTGAATAGCTAGGATTACAGACATAAGCCACCGTTACCTGGCAGTTTCTTAATAGACTTATGGGACCAACGTCATACACGTGGCCACTGATACATCCCTGACCCAACTGTTGTTATTCAATGTGTGACTGTTTAGCACATTTTAGAGATGTGGAGCTGTGGCCTAAGTAGTCTTCCAGGAAAAAAAAAACAGACCACAAGTGTGGCTATCCTGTGGTATGTTAGGAAATGTGTAATGGCTGGCTCTCTAGAAAAATAAGCTTTGATTTGGAGCATTTTCCAATTCTGTGGCATACTTTTATCTAGGCTAATATTCAGCTGCCATCATTTGCTACCATGTGGAGTTGGGGAGAGATGTGAAATCACACTATTATATGGTATTTTTTAACACACATATTAATAGATATAATAACACCAAGAGCATAGCATAACCTAGTAAAACGGGAACATTTAAGTATATTTAAAGGATTTAACTTTAAATTTATATATGAGAGATACATTTAATGGCTGTATTTAGCAACTGGATCTCAGAATTGAACCATTCATTCTTATAAATTGATGTGCTTTAGTACACCATTGCAGCTTTCTTGGAAATGCTGTGTTGAGCCTGAGCCTTGTGAGACTTGACCTGGTTGACAGAGAGCTGTATGTGCTGCTTACAAGGCTTAGGTGTTCTGAGACCCAAGTGTCAATAATGAACACATTGGCCTATGAGAACAGTAGCTGTCAGCTTCATGGGAGTAGAGTGGAAAAGCCCTCCCTAGTCCTCCTGAGCCCTGCTTTCCAGCTCTGCTAACCTTCTGCTTGGCTAAAATAGTCCATTGTACTTACCATGTTTTTGTGTAGAGATAAAGCATGGAATGAAAAAAATATGTTTCTTATCACATATATTCTTGGCAGGGCAGACATAAGTATTTTAAACATTAGGAACAGGAAGGGTGTAGTTTTAAAGTCTCTCGTGAAATAATTTCAGCTGTAATTTTGTTTAAAACTATTGTGTTTCATTTGATGTGTTTTTCTTTCTTTTTTCTAGTATTAGAGTGTGAACTCAGGGCCTTGTACTTGCTAGGCAGGTGCTCTTCCACACCCCAGCCCTTTCTGCTGTAGTTATTTTTCATTTAGTGCTTCATGTTTTTGCCAGACCCAGCTTCAGATCATGATTCTTCTACCTAAGCCTTTCTGTTCCTGCATAGTTGGAATCACAGATATGCCCAATGGCCTAGCTAATGTCTTGTCTGGACTGGCTTTGAGCAACATAATCTTTCCTATTTACACTTTTTGAGTAGCTGGGATTATAGGCATGAGCTACCCTGCCAAGCCTCATTTGATGATTTTTTAATTTAATTTTTTTCTGGTGGTAGTACTGGGGTTTAAACTCAGGACTCACATTTTCTGTGTTGGCACTCTCACTGAGTCATGTCTCCAGTCCCAAATTATAATTTTAAAAAAATTTATTTTATTGTTAAGATATTGTACAGAGGGGTTACAGTTACATGAATAAGGCAGTGAGTACATTACATTACTTCCCTGTTGTCTTGCTATCCTTTTCCTCCCCAGCCTTTCACATTCTTTCCCCTTCTCCTCCCCGCTTGCCTCCTGAAATTATAAAGTTTGTTTCCAATATACTGTCCTGTGGGTATCCTTGTGCAGTGGGTCATCCTGTGTCCTTGTTTCAGCATTTTGTTATTCCCCTTTCTCTCCCCAGATTAGACATATGTATATACAAGATGCAGCGTACTAAAATTAAGTACAGTGACAACAGGGGATATGACAGAGGGGAAAGAACATACAAAGGAAACAACAACAACAACAAATAAAATCACATGGTGCATTTAAAACAATAACAATAAAGACAGACCTCTTGTGTCCATATCTTGGGGTTCATTTCACTTAGCATCATCTTATGTAGTCATTTGTACATGGCTTTTGAGCTTTTCAGCTCATCTGATAAGATTATCCTATATGTATACTAATTATTACAAATAAGGGAAACCATGGGACCTAAATTTATTTGGGACTGGGTTATTTCACTTAATACGATTTTTTCCAAGTCTTTCCATTTCCTAACAAATGTTGTGGTGAGTAGATCCAGAAAATGTGGTACCTATAAACAATGGAATTCTATGCTTCCACCAAATTTTAATTATTAAATGCTGAAACAAAAGAAGTTCTCAACCACTTTAAATACAAGCATATAGTTTAGTTCAAGTTCAAGAGAAATATTAGAAAGAGGAGGGATCCCCTTAGGGTCTTTTCACTCTGTGGATAACAAGATTGCCAATAAAGCAGATATGAAAGAATGAGGCCTAGTGGCTTAGATCATCACAGTAAGGCAGGAAGATATTGATGGAGAAACTTAAAAAGACTATTCAATTAAGGAAGAGAGCAGGAAATTCTAAGTAAAACTGACTAAACAGAGAGTTAACCACATAGATCCTTTGAGCTAAATTGAAAAGGATCTAGAGTTGCTGGATTTCAGAAAGGATCTTTTGCCTCCTTTATCACTATAACCTGAATATCTAGTTCAGAGGATGATATGGTCCACAGTAATGCAAAGGAAGTGAATTGAGTCAATCATCTTTTTTTAACTTTTAATTAATGCTTTCTCATTTAAAAAAACTAAAAATAATTGATAACATAAAAAATGAAATATCTCCTCCACATATTTTGTAACCCAAAGCCATACCCTTCTCTGGGAGGGAACCAGTTGTTTGGTAGTTTATTTTTTTAGACTGTTCTAATATGTCTTCAAACTGAAATATTTATATGTAGCAGGTAAGTACCATATTTTATTTATTTTCTATAAAAATCTCTCAGAGATCTTGTGACCATCACTTAAAAAGCTGTACAACATTCTATAGTACAACTATTAAGCACCTATTAGTGCCCCTTGGAAGCAGTGATTCTGTAAATATTGTGTAAATGCCTTTGTACATATGTATGAGCATTTCTGTAGTGTTGATTCCTACAAAAGAGTTGCTGTAGAATATGTGCATTTAAAATCTGTATTAGAAGGGGCTGGAATGTGGCTTAGTGACAAAGTGCTTGCCTAGCATGTATGAGGGCCTGGGTTCAATTCCTAAGAACCATATAAAGAACAACAGAAAATCTGTAAAGAAAATGTCTGTTTATCCTTCAAAAATGTTATTTTCCTTATATCAGTAGTAGAACTTCATTTTTCACACGAAAATTGAGTCTACATTTATTGGATTTACCTACCCAGCATTCATTTTCCTTTGGAGGCAACTACTTCCCTTTAAATTAGTAAGGCTTTAGAAGTAAAACATGACGCACATCTGGATTTTTAGCAACTTTAGAATTTCTATTTGATTAAAATTAATTTGTGTTATCTTTTGATAATTCTATTTGATACGATACCTTTATACTTTCCTTTGATTCCTTTTTTTCCTTTCAATACTAGGATTTGAACTCATGACTTCATGCTTTCTAGAGAGGAGCTTTCAGTTTTCATGCTTTAGTTATTTTTCAAATGAGGTTCCATATATTTTCTAGGCCAGCCTGGCCTGAGCTCCTTCTATTTATGCCAACCAAATAGCAAGGAGGACTTTTTATGGGTTGAATTGGAGGGTCTAAAGAACCTTTTTACTTGGGTTGTTCTCAAACCATGTTAGTACTACACACAAACAGAACTGCACACATACACTTGGGAAGTCACAATGCTGTCATCTCTGGCTCACCTTGCACAAATAGGAAGCGATGGCTAAGGGAGAATTGTTAACTTTCTTGCTGAATTTTTTAAAGGTGTGCTCCACAAATGTGTATAGGATCCCTCAGCAAAGGTCGAGTAATATTTTTGTTATTGGTATTTAAGGAAATTTCTTCTAAACCTTAGGGTGGCAACTAAGATTAACAAGAACAAACCCCAGTGGCTACCTAAAATGAAGTATACGGGCTCTTTGTAGCCTCATAGATTGCCAAGGATATGCTAGAGTGTTTTAAATCTACTATGAAATTTTACTTTCTAGCTTTTCTTTTTAAGCCTTTTAGTTAGCCTATTCCTGTCACCAGTATTATCTTCTGCTTTAGATACATAATGAAGTTAAAACACTTACAATTGTTTTCAGCAAATGCTGTGGAGAAGAGAAGGCTTGTGTAGTGGTGAGCCTTGAATTAGGTGGAACACATCACTTTTATCAGCGAGGCCTTCTGCAACTACCTGACAGGCATTTCTTTGAGAGAAAGATTTAGACAAGCTTTAGCACTATTCTGCTCTTCCCAGTAGTTGCTAAGTTAAATAAAATTGTGGACTACCATTTTCCATGATGAAGGAGAAAGAAGTGGTTCCTAATAAAATTTATCAATCTTAATTATGCATGTATCCATTCATTCATATTCATATGTACATGTTCTTGGGTCATTGTATCCTTTTGTCTCATTTCTAGAGTTCTGAAAAAAATATTCTGAACTCACCAGTTTTTCATTACTTTTATATGGATGGGCATACTTTTAGAGTCTCTAATCTTCCAGTTTTGCTGACAGTGTTTCATAATTGATTTTAAGTACAATTTTTCAATCCTCATTTAACTTGGAAATTTTGAGTCATTGTGCTGTTGACAAATCTTTCATGAAAGCCTCCTTGCTACCTCTATGGCTGCCACCTTTGGTCAAACTGAATTCCTCTGATTACCCCTTAGAAGCTAGTATTACTGAAAACTCTATCCCTGGTTTTGTTATGATTTCATTCCACATATCCTTTCTGGATAATCTCAGAATAATATGCCATGACTTCAGTTGAATTTGTCTGGGACATACCTCTTAAATCCAAATTTCTACTTGGATCTCATTTGATCTCTATTTGCTTGTTTGAGACAGTGTCTTGCTACATAGTTCAAGCTAGCCTCAAACTCATAGCCCTCTGTCTTAGCTTCCACAGTGCTGGAATTATAGGCATGCATCATCATATCCAACTTTCTCCTTATCTTTTTACCTATATATTAATTAATTTAAAATATTTCCATTTCTAAGTACAAAACAAACTGAACTGATTTTCCTACTGTGGTCCATATTTGATTAATTTGCTAACCAGATCATGGCTGATCATGTGGCTTATTTCTAGTGTTCTGCTTTTAAAATTTTTCTAGAATATTCTCTAGCCTTGATGATGCTTTCCAAGTTAAGGTCACTTCTTGCTTAAACTATTGTAATAACTTTTTACCTTCCTATATTTAGTCTTGGCCTGCCTCTATACTGCAGAGGTAGAATATGTTTCTAAAAAGCACATTTTAGGGCTGGGATGTAGCTTAATGGCAAAGCTCTTGCCTGGTAAGTACAATGTCCGAGGTTTGATCCCCAGTACCAAAAAAGAACACACACACACACACACACACACACACACACACACACACACACACACACAAGTTTAAAAGCACATTTTGTTATGTTACTCCTCATGGGTAAGGTAGCTAACAATACAGTCATCATTTCTACTTCAAGGAGTTTTAGGTGTAATGAGAGCTACAGTGAAGTATGTGACCAAATGTAGTTTAGCGTGTGATATAACAAGCATAGTACACATAGAAAAGATAGACACTCAATTCAAAATTTCAAGAGGAAATGATGTCTGGGCTGAGATCTTCAGCAAGAGTAGGCATTATACAGACTAACAGGAACAGGAAGAGTGTTTTAGGCTAAGAGCACATGTAGGACAGTCTAAAGAAAGCATAGGATTGCAGAAAATGAAAGTAGGCCTATTTACCAGACTAGTGTAAGATTGCCTGAGAGACACTGTTTGTCCTGTTAAGAACTATGCTTTAATTTTAATGCTGTTGGGAGCCATTGAAATGATTTAAAAATGATCAGATTTACATATTAATTAGACTTCCATTTTTAGACTGTGGAAAATATTTTGAATGAGAGCTGAGTTGGAGTCAGGGTGATCAGTTAGAAAGTTCTTACACTAATCCAGGCAAAGATGACAGTGATGTGACATTTGAGATTAGAAAATTGATAGATTTAAGAGGTATTTTGGAAATGGAATGGGTTTGTCTATATTGAATGTGGAGACTGGAAGAATGAGGAGCTAAAGAAAATAATTTGTATTATTCAGTTATTAAAGCTATCAATTTTGGTAGTTATATACTTGGAACATACAGCTATTATATATATTTGTAAATATGCATATATGTTTCAGACAAGGAAGTAGATGATATTTTGTAGTTTCCTTAAAAAAAAAAAGTACCTGTGCCTAATAGATCTCCTGAGTAGATGACTATTCCCTTGGATTACGATAGTAAATATAGGCCTAATGTTTGGGTCAGGGTCCTTGAATTTAATGGCCAGTTTAAATGAAAAGTGTCATTGACTTTTTCAGGTCTAGAGATCATATTTTTGGACTTTGTATAATTTTCTGTGGACTTTTCAGAAAAAATTACTATCACTACTCCCAAATCACTCTGGTATTTGTTGGATGACTATGTAGTTGGATAAAATACTGGTAAATAAAAGTGGCTTTTAGTTTCATTTTGATTGGAATAATCAATGCATTGTTAGTTTTTGAGACAAAGTCTCATTCTGTTGTCCAGGCTGACTTAATTGTGCTAAAACAATCCTCCTGCTTCAGCCTCCCCAAGTATAAAGAACTTACTACTGTGACCAGCAATCTATTTTTATTTGAGAAAATACAGGAAAAACTAACATTAACATTATTTAAAAATATTAACAGAGGAGATTTGAAAGTCCTATAATAAAAAAGGAAATAATGATTTCCTTTTAATTGAAGAGAAAAATCCCTCTGCTCCAAAAGAGAAATCCTCTTTATTCTCAGTTGCCTTTAAAAATCTTGAACCTGTCAGTGAAATCATATAATCTGCTAATAACATGCCTAAGGCTTATTGCCTTTTTCTGGGGCAACAATATCAGCAAATGATGTGCTCTATCGATTTTAATCACATTGCTTTTTACAGTTCCATTGCAAGGTTTCAAAAGCTCATCAAATAAATAAATCTGTGGATACAGATGCCTCCATTCCTTGCAAACCCAATCATTTATGTATGATTCCTTCTCAAACCAGTTGTTGAAATATAATATAAACTAGTAACATTTTGTTTTTTAATAGTCGGTGGGTCTTCATTAAGTTAAAATGTTGTCTTTGATGTTGCTTATTTACATGTTTAAAAATTAAAATTCTTATAAATGTGGTATTTGGGTGCCTTGTAGCATTCATAATTTAGCTTAAGACAAGTTGCTGTGGGCTACTTCTTCAAGCCAATTCCTTTGCAACTCAGCTGCACACATCTAGAGCAGATTCCCATTAGGTCATATTCCAAGCTTACCATGAGCTAATTAGATGGCAATTTGTATCTTAGTACCCATGTAGAACAATATTTGGAGCATGAAGTTGAGAGATTATGAATGATAAAATAATTTTCTGATGCTACCATCCATTGGGTTTTAACAGAGCCACAAAGCAATAATAAAAGCCTCTGTTTAAGAGCTTAAATTGTATCAAGATTTTACATGTATCCTTTCTCTATGACAATTCTGCCATGCATGTATCTTAGACACTGCCTATGTACCTGTGCATGAGGTAGCTGAGACCAGGTGGGTTTAGTGACTAGTGTCAGACTAACACTAAAGCTTGGCTGTTCTTACCTTAGCAAGAACAGTTTTAAGTTTATGTATCTACAAAAATGGAATTTCTGATATTTTCATGCTCATAAACTATTTAATAATGTTTACTCTTCGGACTACCAATGACAGAACATCATTGCTGTATTTGTTAGTATTTATGTAGCTTAATGTTATTGGAGCTGAATTTAAAATAGAAGTGTCTGGGTGCATTGTGTTTGTAAAATAAAGAGCTTAATATTTTGTCATGAAAGAATAGGAAGCTTACTTTGGTATTATTTGTTATTTTGGCACAAATTAGATATACACCATATATTTTACGGCACTGAAAAATTGGCTTCCGTGAACTTGCCACTAAATTATAATAAATTCACATGGCAGTAGATTTGGACTGACTACACTCACTGGGGCTGAGTCTTCACACTTTTGAATTTGGCAGTTTATAGATTCAGCAGATGTTGATGCTGTGTGCCCCCTTCGCTGCTGAGCTTCACATGCTTACTGGAAGAGGTAGTGTGAGCATTTCAGTAGCCACTCCATGCAGTCAAGTCTAGCTTATAGTTAGGCTTAAGTTTGGACTTGTCCATCTAAGATGGGCTGCCTGTTGTAGCCCATTCTTTTTTGGCAGCTCTTTCAGATTATTTTTTGGGTCGGGTCGTGGGGCCTGAACTCTGGGCCTGGGCACTGTCCCTCAGCTCTTCAGCTCAAGGCTAGAGCTCTACCACTTGAGCCACAGCGCCACTTCCGGCTTTTTTTTCTTTTTTTCTTTTTTGCTTATGTGGTGCTGAGGAATCGAACCCAGGGCCTCAGGCATGTAAGGCAAGCGCTCTACCACTGAGCCACCTTCTCAGCCCAGCTCTTTCAGATTATGAACCTTATATTCCACTTTATGTCACCCACCTATTTTGCTTGGTAGATTCACTGTTTTTCAGTGAAAACATTTAGTCTTTCCTAGAAGGGCTTCTTTCCATTTCCCATATTAACTGAGATATGGATTTTTCTTGCCTTTTATTTTTGCCTTCAAATTAAAACCCCTTTCTTTCACTCCTCTGAACCCATAGGCTTTTCCCTTATATGTGCTGTGTGTATCCATTTGGAGAGTCATTTCTTGACTTGTTTACCACATGAGCTTCAACCCATTTTTTCTAAAATTAAAATTTTATTATCATTAAGTAGTTATACAAAAGCGTTGCCATTCAACAAAGCAGTTTATGAATACAATGCATCTTTAACAGTGTCACTACGTTTCAGCATTCTCCCCTTTCCTTCCCAACCCCACCTTTCCCCTCAATTTCCTTAACTTTATAGGACATATATTAAATTTTATGACAACATTCTCCCTGCCATGCCTTTCTCAACCCATTTTCTAAGACTTGGTTTGAGTTTCACTTGCCCATTAAACCCTTTATGGTCTCTTCATCAGTGAGTAATAATGCTATTTAAGGCAATAGTATGTGTTTTTAAGTATTAGGCACTTTAAAAAGTGTTACCTAGTTCATTCTGTGCAAGACATGTACTATTTCCACCTTATATATGAGAGAATTGAGCAAGTGGTAGATCAGAGGTGGAATTCAAATCTTTGTCTCTCGCATTCTAAAAATTTTATGTATCCCATGGGATTATGTTACTTTCTTGATCGCTTACATTCTGTACATTCTTAATTATTATGGTCATTATTGCAGTCATTATTGCTGAGGCTTATTTTTGATAATCTCTTTATCTCCAGTAAAGTCTTTGGCATGTAAGGTATTGGATACATGGCTGGATTCTCAGTTGGCCTATTCTCCTATGGTCTACTGGTGTTCTATGCTTGATTGTTAGCTGTCTCTGGCTGCTCTTTTTGAGATGGTGAGTTCTCACTGGTTTTTCCCCAGGCTAGCTTCGTATTGTGATCCTCCCAGTCTCAATTTTCTAAGCAGCTATGAGTCACTGCTTCCAGCCAGTGAGCCACTTTCAACCAATTATCCTTATTTAAGGAGGCCTTTTGATGGACTTAAAATGATAAAGGGGACCTACAATGATAAAGTGAAAATGGGACATGGTTTTTGCTCTGAGGGGCTCATAGTACAGAGAAGTTGTTTTTATTAAATTATTATTATTTATCTTAAGCTAAAAACAGGATTATGTAATGTGTTGGTGTGTTGTTGTAGACTGATATCTAGTTTGCAGAGCTGTGGTCACAGGAAGACATTTATTGGACTTATTGTTTCTAGTCATTGCACACCATTTTGAGGGTCAGAATACGTTTTCTCACACAGTATGAGTTAGAGCCTTACATCCCATATTTCTTAGTTAACTAAATAGTATTGTGGAAAATTGCAGATTTGGAAAGTTTCTTTCAGTACTACTGAGAACATTCAACATAGAAGGCAGGTACTATGACACACAATGTATTTAGTTAATAGAAAGATTTTAATCAGTACTTTACAAAGGTAGCAAATGTTTCCAAGTTGCCATCAGATTCCTGGTAGTAACCCATTGTTTATTGGACTAAGATCCTGGACTAAGATCCTTCAGGGTAAAGGGACTCTATATTTCCCTGTGTGAAACATAGCTTAATATAGGCCATGATCAACAACTTCATAGTGGTTCCACTTTTCTTCCAAAAGCTGTTAGCAGATCTATCTATCTATCTATCTATCTATCTATCTATCTATCTATCTATCTATCTATCTATCTATCTATCTTCTATAATTTTTTGCCTTATCAAGGCCACTTTTTCACTGTTAAGTCTATTACCCTCTGATTTCAGGAGGAGAATGTAGCTTGGATTTCCTTTTTCTTACAGGATCTTCTCGTCCTCTGTGGCTGCCTTTCTAGCCAGGCTTCATTACCCTCAGCATACCCAGTCTTCAGCTCACCTCTGTCCTAATTCACCTGCCTGGTAAATTCTAATTAGGATGCTCTATTGAGCTGAAACTGAAAACAGGTGTCATGTTGTGTTGTAGATTGTATGGTGTCTGAGTTTAGGACCATACTTCCATATGATAGGTGAAATTCAGCTGTAACTGATTTGGTCTGGCTCATGGTATGAAAACAAGACCATTATAATACTAAAACATCCTCATACAGATGAGGTCAGCTGTCATGTTACTGCAGATTTTTTTAAGTGTCTGCTACATCTCAAGTCACACTTAGAAGTGATTCATTTTCATAGACTTTATAAGGCAAGAAGGAGCCTCAGAATGTTCTAGTTTATACTAGTCTCCCCTACCAACTGACATTCCAACTCTGCTCAAGCACTTCTGGTGACTGAGACAGCTTTTTCATCTTTTACTGACAGCTGATTAATATTCAGAAGCACTTAATATTAAATATAATTTGGTGTATGGTGCTTCTTCAAGCCACACAAATCTATTATCCCTAATCATTAGATCTATCAAAATAGCCTATACATTTGCTTTGAGATGTCCTTCTGTCCACATAAACCCCTCCTTACTTTGATGGCTGTTCATCTACATCTATTTTTCTGCCCAAGTGATTTGTGATTTATGGATTTTCTCTCCATGAAATCCACACACAAGTGTTCACAGAGTACCTACTGGTATAAGGAAGGGGCTAGGCTGCTATAAAGATTCTTGCCTTCTGGATACATAGGGAGAAAAGACACTGGAGTAGAGAAAAGAATCCGTTTTCCAGTTTTATCCAGAACATTTTATCCAAGCTTTCAGATCTTTTTGTTTTGTTTTGTTTGTATTTTGGCTGGTTGTGGGGTTTGAGCGCTGTCCCTCAGCTCTTCAGCTCAAGGCAAGCACTCTACCACTTGTGTCACAGTACCACTTTCAGTTTTCTGGTGGTTAATTGGAGATAAGACTCATGGATCTTCTTGCCTGGGCTGGCTTTGAGCCATGATCCTTGGATCTCCTGAGCAGCTAGGATTACAGGCATGACCCACTGGTGCCTAGCATTAAAATAATTTTTATTATCTTGATAGTTATATAGAGAAGTTTCAATTCAGCATGCCAATTTAGGTGCACAACGCATCTTGATCCATGTCATGCCTTCTATCATTCCCTTACCTCATCTGTCTCAACCCCAGCCATCCCCTTTAGTGTCTTAGTTCCATTTTCACACATGTACATCAAGTATTATGTCTACTCATCCACCATTCTTCTCTCCATTTGTCTGTACTTCTCCCCTTATCTCCAACCCAAGAAATAAGACATGTTTCAGCTTCATGGTATTCATTTTGTTAATTGTTCAATGGGATTATACCATAAGCATTAATACTTTTACCTTAAGCTGTTGGTACAGGGACCATGCTTAAGACTGATTATCCATATTAAATCTTTAATAGGTGAGGATTAAAATAGAAATTAAAATGCAAATTAAAATAGAAAAGATAATAGCACATATCTTCTACTATTCCTCTTCTTCTTCTTCTTCTTTTTTTTTTTTTTTTGATGATTCTGGGGTTAGAACTTAGGGCTTCAAATTTTCTACGCACCAATAGCTCTTGTTATTTTTGAGATAGGGTCTTACTTTTTGCCTGAGCTAGGCTGGCCCACAATGACTCTAATTATATTTCCCATTGCAGCTGATGTGATAGACATAAGCCAAAATGCCCAGCTTTAGCTAATGAGATGAGGGCCCACAAGCTTTGTTTTTCCGGTCTGGTATTATGGCCTGAAACGACAGTCATTCTGATTTCAGCCTCTCTTACATCTAGGATTCGAATGTGCAGCATTGTCCTCTGCTAATAATTAACTATTAAAAAGTATCTGAAATAATATAAAATTTAAATATACTGTAAATTATTTTATAAGACAATATACTCATTTCTTAAATAATGACCTTAACAGGAGTAGTTAAGTAAATGCTGTTTTTCAAAATATAAGAATATAATATAGAAAGGTTATTTTTTAGTCTCTCCCTAGGCTCTGTAAACATGTTATAAAAACATGGTTACAAAGCACCTATTCAGTCATTCATTTTGGTTTGCATAAAGTCAGACAACTCATAACTTTTTGTCTTTGCTTGAATAGAATACATCTTTGATGGAAATGGCTGACTATTTAGGCTTCTTGTAGATGTAGCCTAGCAAAGTAAACTAAAAAATTGCTTTTGTGAAGGAAAATTGTAGCTAGTTACATCTCATAAAACCATTCTTGTGATCATTTTCTTGGGGAAATTGCTGTAAGTGTATATTTTAGGGCCACTATGTAAGAGACCTTTTTATGATTAAATAAAAGCTCAGAGATTTTCAATATCAGAATTGTTCCATTGACTTGACTTAATGCTGAAGATAAAATGAAAATCTTTAGCCAGAGGAAAGTTCATGCATTAGTTAAACACTGACTTAATTTGAACATATTTTATTTGCTTATGTCTAATACTTATGTATACTCAATCTTTGGGGACACAAAGAAACATTATTATATCAAAATTATTTTTGGTTTTCTAATGTATCATTTTACAGCTAAAGCCCTTCTTAAAAATAATTCCTGAATTATATAGAAAAAGAATTATTAATCTTTGAAAATGTATAGTTAGATTTGTAGCAATTGATTAATACTATGCCACTAAAGTATGAATGACATCATTTGGCCTGTTTGAGAATAAATTTATTTTAGTAACAAATCTTTCAAATCAGTCCATAAATGAGAAAGAAATAAATGTGGGTAAACAATTGTTCTATTTTTGGTTTTTGTTTTAGCTAACAAATTAGTATTCAACCAGCCAAAACACAGTTAAATTTGAAATCTAATTCTTAAGAGATTTTACATACAGCTATTCAATCTATTATTTTAGATTTGGCTTTGGTAAGAAAGCCAAACATTGCTTTGGCAAACACTGTGGTTGTCAGGCTACAGAGCAGAAATGAAACTTCATGGTACATAATAGAAGCTCTAGTGCTTTCTTAATATAACTATGGAATACCACAAAGGCAGTGGACAAATCAGAAAAATGGACAAGAAAGCACTCAGTTTATGTCAGTGTCAATGATGTTCTGATGATGATGTATTGAGAACTGATGAAACATAAAGGAAATACATTCTGAATAAAATGACAGAAAGAATAGCTGCTTTTAGATTTGTCCCTCAAATCCATCTTAAAATGGAAAACCTATTCATTTGTTTATTAGATAATTTTTATAGGATATAGTTGAAGTTTACACCATCATGTTATGGAACATATATAGAGAGTAAAGTGACTATTAAGTGAATCAGACTAACATTTGTAAGCTCACATAGTTGCTTTTCCATGATAAGAGCAACTAAAATCTACTTATTTAACATAATTCCCTGTACAATTTTATTAACTTCACTTTCCATGTTTATATTAAATCTCTATACTTCCCTGTTCTTTTGTATCCTTTGACTTATATTTCCCATTTCCTTGCCACCATATTAACCATCATTTCATGCATTATCTTTGTGTATTTGAGGTAAAAAAAAAACTCCGTATCTAAGCAAGATTATGTGGTATTTTTCTTTTCTGTATTTAGACTATTTTATATAGCACAGTGTCCTCCAAGTCCATCTGGTCATGGTAAATGGCACAATCTCCTTTTTTAAGAGCTGAATTATATTCAGTTATCACAGTATATTTATCTGTATGTCTGTCAATGGACATTTTGGTCATTTCCATATATTGACTGTATTGAATAATGTTGTAATAAACATAGGCATAGAATAGTGATATTTAGGAGCTGGGACATAATCTCCTTTGGGTTTATACCCAGAGGTGATTAGTATTCTTTTTAATATTTTTATAACTGCATGTTGTCTTTTATACTGGTTGTACTGCAGTACATCCCCACTAATACACAGTTTCCTATTTCTCCAGCATCCTTACCAACATTTGTTGTATCTTTTTCTCTTTAAATAATGATTGTTCTTCTAAGTGTAAGGTGGTATATCATTGTGATTTTCATTTACATTTCCCTTATGATTAGTGATGCTGAACACCATTTATATACTTGTTGGCTATTTTCATGTCTTCTTTGGAGACTTTTTCTACAGTTCCTATGCTCATTTTAAAATAATAATGATGAGATCGAGGAAGTAATTAAAAGCCTTCCAGGAAAGAAAAGCCCAGGATCAGATGGCTTCACAGATACCAAACAATCAAAAAGTAATTATTACCAATACTTCTAAATACTTTCCAAAAGTAGAGGAAGGGGGCTGATGAACTCATGCCTGGAATCCTAACTACTCAGGACACTGACATCTGAGGATCACAGTTTGAAGTCAGCCTGGGCAAGAATCCTTGTCCATGAGACTCTTAGCTCCAATTAATTGCCCAAAAGCTGGAAGTGGAGCTGTGGCTCAAATGGTAGAACACTAGCCTTGAGCACAAAAACTCAGGGACAGTACCTAGGCCCTGAGTTAAGCCCCAGCACCCCCTCACGAGCTAAGGAGAATTACCTCTACACCCATTTTAATCTTGGTCAGCATCACCATGTTACTGAAGCCAAAGGTACCACAAAAAGAAAATGGAAAGCCAAGATCTCTGATGAACATCAATGAAAAGCTCCTCACTAAAATATTAGGAACAGAATTCAACAATGTATCAAAAAGAATAAATGTTATAACCAAATGATATTTATCTTGGCATGCAAGACTGATTTAACATTTTCATTGTGAGACAACATATTGACAGAATGAAAACTGAGAATCACATGATTATCAAACTGACTCAGAAAAAGCATTTGGTGAAAGTTAAGAATTTTTACCACTTGTACCATGCCTCCAATCCAGCTTTTTGTTGGCTATTTTAGAGACAGTTTAACAGACTTTTCTGCAAACATTGGCTTTAATCTTGATCTTTCAGACATAGGCTTTCACAGTAGCTAGGATTACAGGTGTGAACCACTGGCTTCTTTCTTGGTGAAAAATCTTAACAGTGTAAGTCTAAAAAGAAAGGTTTTCAATATAAGAAAGACATCAAAACCCACAGCTAACATACACTATCAGTGGGAAACAACTGAAAACTTTTTCATTAAGGTCTGGTACAAGGAGGAGATGCCCACCTTTACCACTTTTATTATTGGAAGTATTAGCAAGAGAAGTTGAACAAAACCGGGCACTGGTGGCTCATGCCTGTAATCCTAGCTACTCAGGAGGCTCATATCTGAGGATCATGGTTCAAAGCCAGTCCGGACAGGAAAGTCCATGAGACTCTTATCTCCAATAAACCACTCAGAAAAATCAGAAGTGGTGCTGTGGCTCAAATGGTAGAGTGTTCACCTTGAGCTGAATTGCTCAAGGACAGCGCCCAGGCCCAGAGTTCAAGCCCCATGACCAAACCAAAAAAAAAAAAAAAAAAAAAAGAAGAAAAAGAAGCAAAAGGCCTCCAAGTCAGAAAAGAAGTCTAAAAAAGCTGTTGATATATCAGATAGCATTGTACTTATGTATAAAACTGTAAAGATTCCATAAAAGTGATTAAGCACTAATGAATTTAGTAAAATAGCAGGATATAAAAATAAATATTTTTACATATAATATAGCTGAAAATGGTAAAGAAAACTGTCCTATTTCTAACATTAAATAAATAAAAGCCTAGAAGTAAACTTAACTGAGATGAAAAATTCACACACAGAAATCTATAAAAACAGTATTGAAAGTAACTGAAGCCAGGTGCTGGTGGCTCACATCTGTAATCCTAGCTACTCAGGAGGCTGAGATCTGAGGATTGTGATTCAAAGCCAGCCTGTGCAGGAAAAGTCCGTGACACTCTTTTCTCCAGTTAACCACCAGAAAACCAAAAGTGGTGTTGTGGCTCAAGTGGTAGATCACTAGCCTTGAGCTGAAGAGCTGAGGGACAGCTTCCAGGCCCAGAGTTCAAGCCCCAAGACTGACACAAGAAAGAAAGAAAGAAAGAAGAAAGAAAGAAAGAAAGAAAGAGAAAGAAAGAAAGAAAGGAAAGAAAGAAAAAAAGGAAGAAAGAAAGACGAAAGCATGAAAAAATGAAAAGCTATCCTATGCTCATGGATGGGTAGAATTAATTATTGCTTAAAAAAAAAGTCTTTGCTACCCAGAGCAATATACAGATTTACCATAATCCCTATCAGAAGTCCAATGACATTCTTTAAACAAATAGAAAAACAATAGTAAAATTTATTTGGAAATAAAAATAGCTAAAATATTAAGGAAGAAAAACAAAATTGGAGGCATTATAATTCCTGATTTAAAATTACATTACAAAGCAGGGCACTGTTGGCTTATGCCTGTAATGTTAGCCATTCAGGAAGCTGAGACCTGAGGGTCGCAGTTTGGAGCCAGCCTGAGAGAAAAGTACCTGTGAGACTCTTATCTCCAGTTACCACTCAAAATCCAGAAGTGGAACTGTGGCTCAAAGTAGCTAGCTTTGACCAAAAGAGCTCAGGGCTCCCAGGGCCTGAGTTCAAGCCCCACAACTGCCACCCCCCCACACACAAATTACAGTACAAAATTATAGCATTCAAAACAATACCAGCATAAAACAGTCTCAGAACACTGCAACAGAATAGATGTTAGAAATAAATCTAAATAAATAGTCAATTTTTGGCAAAGGCACTGAGCACAGAAATGGTTAGGTTCATCAATAAATGCTGCAGAGAAGAAGTGATTTCCACATGCAATGAATGTGGAAATCTTATACCATACACAAAAATTAACTCAAAATGGATAAAGATCTCAGTTAAAGATCCAAAACCATAAAACTCATGGAAAAGAACATGAGGGAAGCACTTAGACACTAGCCTTGGCAATGGTTTCTATGGGATACCCCACCAAAAGTTCAGGCATATTTATCAAGTAATAAATTGGACTACATAAACTGAAAAACTATGCAACAAAAGAACCAACAAAATAAAAAGACAGCCTACAGATTGGGAAAATAATTGCAAACCATATATCCAAGAAATGATTAATATTCAAAATTCACATAGAATTTTACAATTCAACAATAGAAGAGAAATTTAATATTTTAAAAATAGATTGAAGAATTTTGATACACATGTACACACAGACATGCACACATATATTTGGCCTTCTTGTAAAATTTGAAGGATATTATATGTATTTAGGAGTATATAGTAAAGAAATATAATTGCAGTTTAAATGGACCTTTTAATTATGAACAATTCTTGCAGTTTCTTATAAAAAGTACCATGCAATCAATATTCAGTAATGAATACATAGAATGTTACTTTATACATTTGACATGAGACTTTTCTACACTTGCAGAGAGCACTATTTTTCCTGATCTACTCCACTGCTCTTAGTCATTGACTGTTGTGGGGTTTGTATCTAACCTAGGCCTGCAGTTAAAAATCATTTTATAAAATGTGTAAGGCACATTCTGATTTGTCTTTGTCTTGCCACATATATGGGAGAAGCAAGGTTAAGCACATGTAGGAGAGGTGTATGTGTGTGTATGTTTGAGTCAGTGCTTCCTTTTCTCCTGCCTTTTCTCTGTGGAGGATGCTTTTTATGCATTTTCCCTTATGATTTCTGTTAGGTGTTTTAACAGCAGAATATTTTTCTTAGTGCTTTGATGAAACTCATGCATTTTGGGCTGACTTGTCTAGTGTTTCTATCTAAAGAATCTTAAAATTCACTTTCACATTACTTGGAGGAAAATACAAGTACAGCATCAAAGACATTGGCCAGTAGTTCCTCTCTCCTTCTTTTTGGAAACACTGACAAGGTCAGATTTTGGCTATTTTTACCAAATAGAATGAACTAGATGACTTTGAAAGTTTATGTGGGAATCATCTCTTTACTAAAAGTGGGAAAGAACTCTTGCCTTAAGATACCTTGAGTGAAATGAAGAATGAAGTCTTGAATAGGCTTCTTGTTAGAGATATAGGAAAGGCTTCTTACATAAATACAAGCCTCACTGAGTCAAGGAAGTAGGTAAGTGTTTGAGAGAAGAGCATCCTCGGTAGAGGAAACAGAAGGGTAAAAGCCTTGAAAAAAGGATATTCTAGGCATATTCAAGCAACAATATGGAGTGATAGCAGAGAGAGAAAGCAAGATAGAAGAGAGATGAGGAGAGAGAAGAGAGGAAGAGCAGATAGACAGGGAGAGAAGATGAAATCTGAGAGGTAGTACTATAGTGAAGGGTTCCTTTATTTGGGGATTTATAAAAAATTCAACAAATCTTATCTTGTCATTTCTTTCATCTTAATTTTTTTATTGTAAAAATAGTGTACAGAGGGCTGGGAAGGTGGCTCAGTGGTAGAGCGCTTGCCTTGCATGCTCAAGGCCCTGGGTTTGATTCCTCAGCACCACATAAGAAAAAAAGAAAAAAGC
>NW_012267329.1:4259940-4293088 GCF_000151885.1 Dipodomys ordii
CTCACATTTTCTTGATCCATTCACCTACTGAGGGGCATCTGGATTGGTTCCATATCTTAGCTATGGTAAATAATACTCTGATAAACATAGTTGTGCTGGTAGCTTTATATGGCCTTGTTTGTGATCATTTGGGTAAATATCCAAAAAAGTGGGATTGCTGGGTCATAGGGGAGCTCTATGTGGAGTCTTTTGAGGAACCTCCGTACTGATTTCCAAAGTGGCTGAACACCTTTACACTCCCACCAACAATGCAGTAGGGTTCCCTTTTGGTCACAATCCCCTCCAGCATCTGTTGTTATTAGATTTCTTGATTATAGCCATTCTAACTGGGGTGAGGTGAACTCTCAATGTTGTTTTGATTTTTATTTCTTTTTGGCTAGAGAAGTTGAGCATTTCTTCATGTGTCTATTGGTCATTCTTATTTCCTCTTCAGAGAAGTCTCTCTTTAAGTCTTTAGCCCACTTATTAATTGGGTTGTTGTTTCTTTGGAGGATTCAGTTTATATATATATATATATATATATATATATATATATATATATATATATGTATATATATATATATGTACATATATACAAATATATATGAGACCCTTGTCTGTTGTATGGATAGTAAAAAATCTTCTCCCAATCCATGGGCTTTCTATTGATGTCACTAGCTATGTCCTTTGCCATGCAGGAGCTCTGCAGTTTCATGCAATCCCATTTGTCCAACCTTTCTTTGATTTGTTGTGTTTCTGGGTCTTTATTAAGAAAATTTCAGCCTGTGTCTAGGAGCCCTAGAGTTTCTCCTATTCCATCCTGTAATGTTTTCAGCGTGTCTGCTTTTACTTTGAGGTCTTTGGTCCATTTGGAGTTGATTCTGGTGCAGGGTGATATATAAGGATCTAGCTTTAGTTTTCTACAAGTAGTTAACCAATTTGTCCAGCAACATTTACTGAAGAGGCTATCTTTCTTCCCTTCTATTTTTTTAGCTCCCTTATTGAAGATTGGGTGGCTATAGGTCTGTGAGTTCATTTCTGGGTTTTCAGTTCTATTCCATTGGTCCTCAGGTCTGTTCTTGTGCCAGTACCAAGCTGTTTTTAATTACTATGGCTTTGTAGTAGAGTTTGAAATTTGGTATTGATATTCCTCCAGCACTGTTCTTTCTGCTAAGTATTGTTTTTGCTATTTGGGGTCTTTTATTGTTCCGTATGAATTTTTGGGTTGCTTCTTCTATTTCACTGAAAAATGAGGCTGGGATATTAATAGGCATGGCATTGAATTTGTAGATAGCCTTTGGCAGTATTGCCATTTTCACGATGTTAATCCTCTCAATCCAGGAGCAAGGGAGATTTTTTCCAGTACCTTAGTTCTGCTTTAATTTCCTTTTTCAGGTTTTTAAATTTTTCATCATAGAGGTCATTCAGTTCTTTAGTTAACTCCTAAGTTTTATTTTGGAGGGGGCTATTACAGAAGGAGTTGCTTTCCTGATTTCAGCCGTGCCATTCAGAAAAGCCATTGATATTTTTCTTTTTTTTATATACTTTTATTGTAAAGATACAGCACAGAGGGATTACAGTTACATGAGCAAGGTAATGAGTCCATTCCCTATCGAGCATTGTTACCCCCTCCTTTATTTTTCCCCTACCATCCCTTTCCTCCCACCTCCCTAACTCCTCCCCCCCCCCCAGCCATTCATTTTTGAGGGTTAATTTTATACCCTGCCACTTTGCCAAAGTTTTGGATCAGCTTGAGTAATTTGGGAGTGGAGTCCATGGGGTTTTGAAAATACAAGATCATGTCATCTGCAAAGAGGGAGAGTTTTACTTCAGCTTTCCCTATTTGAATCCCCTATATGTTTGCATCTTGTTTTATTGCTGTAGCTAGGCATTCTAATACTAAATTGAGGAGAAGTGGAGAGAGTGGACATCCTTGTCTCATTCGTGAATTTAGAGGAAATGGCTTTAGCTTTTCACCATTAAGTATAATGCTGGCTGTAGGTTTGTCATACACAGCCTTTATAATATTGAGGATTCAAATTTTTTCAGAGCTTTCATTGTAAAGGGGTGTTGGATCTTGTTAAATGCTTTTTCTGCATCTATTGAAATTACCATGTGGTTCTTATCCTTGCTCTTGTAGATGTGATGAATTATATTAATTGATTTGTGTATATTGAACCAGCTTTGCATCCCTGAAATTAATCCTGTTTTATCATGGTGTATGATTTTTGGGTGGATTTGTTGAAGTCGATTGGCCAAAATTTTGTTGAGAAGTTTTGCATTGATGTTTATCAAAGAAATGGAGTTATAGTTTTCTTTCTTTGGTGAGTCCCTGACTGTTTTGGAGATGAGGTTTATAATGGCTTCATAAAAAGAGTTTGGTAGTGACCTTTCGCTTTCAATTTCATTGAAGAGTTGCAGTATTGGTGTGAGTTCTGCTTTGAAGGCATTGTAGAATTCAGCTGTAAATCCATCCAGTCCTGGGCAGGAGGTCTCTGATTGCTGATTCTATTTCAGTACTTGATATGGATCTATTAAGTTGGTTTAAATAATCTTGGTTTAGTTGGCCATATCACTATTTGCTAGAAATTTATCCTTTTCTTCCAGATTCTCAAACTTACTAACATAAAGATTTAAGGAGTATTCCCTTATAATGTTCTGAATCTTGGTTGTTTCTGTGGTGATGTTTCCATTCTCATCTCTGGGTTTATTTGGGTGTGCTCACTTCTTTTTCTGATAAGATTTGTTAAGGGTTTTTTTTGGGGGGGGGATCCGTTCGTGGGGCCTGAACTCTGAGCTTGGGCGCTGTCCCTCAGCTCTTCAGCTCAAGGCTAGCGCTCTACCACTTGAGCCACAATGCCACTTCTGGCTTTTTTCTTTTTGCTTATGTGGTGCTGAGGAATCGAATCCAGGGCCTCAGGCATGCAAGGCAAGTGCTCTACCACTGAGCCACCTTCCCAGCCCTTGCTAAGGGTTTGTCACTTTTGTTATTTTTTTTTGAAGAGCCAACTTTTTGTTTCATTGATTCTTTCTAAGGTTTTTTGGACTCTAATTCATTTAATTCTGATGTAATTTTCATTATTTGTTTCTGTCTATTGGATTGGGGTTTAGCTTGTTGCTCTTTTTCAAGGAGCTTCAGGTACCTCTTTAAATTGTTTGTTTCAGATCTCTCCAATTTGTTGATGTAGAAACTCAAAGCTATAAACTTGCCTCTGAGTACTGCCTTTGCTGTGTCCCAGAGGAGCTGGTTATATCTTTGTTCATTTTTGTTAAATATCATGAACATTTGAATTTTCTTTCTAATCTCTTCCATGACCCACTGCTGGTTCAACAGTGTATTGTTCAGCCTCCATGTGTTACAGGATTTTCTTTGGTGGTTTTTGGTGTTGAATTCTAATTTTATTTCCTTGTGGTTTGATAGAATTCAGGGCATAATTCCGTTTCTGAATTTGGACCAATCTGCTTTGTGACCTAAAATGTGGTCTATTTTGGAGAATGATCCATGTGCTACTGAGAAGAATGTGTATTCTGATGCTGCTGCGTGAAATATTCAGTAGATGTCTGTTAAGTCTAGTTAATCTATGCAGTTGTTTAGATCTGAGGTTTCTCTGTTGAGTTTTTGCCAGGTTGATCTATCCAGCGGGGATAGTGGTGTGTTAAAGTCCCCAACAATTAATGTCTTTGGATCTATGTGAGATTTGAGGGAAAGTAGTTTTCCTTGGATGAATTTGGGTGCTCCATTATTTGGTGAATAGATAGTTAGAATTTTAATATCCTCTTGAAGAAGAGATTCCTTAATTAGTATGTAATGACCTTCTTTATATCTTCTTGCTAATTTTAATTTGAAGTCTATTTTATCTGATATTAGGATTGTAACTCCCACCTGTGTATGGGGGCTGTTTGCTTGGTAGATTTTATTCCAGGCTTTCACTTTCAGAATATGTTTGTTTTGGTGGGCAAGGTGTGTCTCTTGAAGGCAACAGATAGAAGAATCTTGCTTTTTGATCCAAGTGGACAATCTATGTCACTTAATTGGCGAGTTAATTCCATTAATATTGAGAGTTAGGACTGAGAGGTATTTGTTAGTTCCTGCCATGTTATCTACCTTCTTAGGGGCTATGCCAACTGGGTTCTTCCTATGATTCTTGAATTCTCTGTTTTGGGGGCTGTTTCTTGGCCCTTATCATGCTCTTAATGGTTTTCTGTGTGTAGGACATCTACATTTTGGGAACTCTCCTCTGGATTTTTCATTAACTGATCTGTTGCCTGATTATCAGAGTGGGAGTTGAGATACCTGGACTTGCCATTTTTCTTGAATTTTTCTGGTTTGTTCTGCCCATTTGGGTATGAAAGCAAAACCAATTCCACACTAGAATACTATTTTAAGGCAAGCGTCGAACAGGTTTGATGCAGTCAAAATGTGTACAGATATAATCTAGTTCAACAGATACAATCTAGTTTAGCAACAAACAACTAGGGATCAATGGACTAAGAAAGTCAAAGAAGGAATCAGCAGACCAGAAATTAATAGGTTCAGGGAGAATTGTGAGCAGAAAAGATTAGAGGAATGTGGGGAAGGAAAGGAAGAGAGGGTATATAACCAAGACCTAAATGCAGAGAGAGGAAAAGGATAGAAGGAAAGGAGAAGAGAGATTGAAAAAAAGGAAAAATAAAAGTTTTTAAAATGAAACACTTAAAAATTATATAAGTATAAAGAAATAATACTACAATTAAAGGAGTTAAGGCTGAGAGTTTGTGAATTGAGTAATTGTTATCTGAATAAAGTATGCACACAATGAAGGATGAGGCCTAATAATCAAAGATGGGAATATGTCTGGGGATGAACAGAACATCAATTAAGTAAAGTGGAAAAAAAAGGACCAAAAGGGAAAAGAGTAAAAAGAGAATTAAAAAAAAACCCTAAAATAAAATGATCAAAAAAGTAGAAAACAAGTTTTTTAAAAAATTTAAGAAAATTAGGTAGAAAAAAAGTTCTTTGATTTTTTTTCTGTGTGTGTGTGTGTGTGTATGTGTGTGTGTATGTGTGTGTGTGTATCTGGTGTCTCCCCTGTGTCTGTAACCAGTATCTTGGTGGAGTCTCTGGTTTGCTTGTGGTGTTTGATTTTCCTGTGGCTTGTCTGGTTTCTTAAATCAGTTTATTTGAGCAAGCAGAAGGAAGCTCTGCCTTACCAGGACTTTATAGCCCTCTTCCCAGGCTAGTACATGTGGAGGGTGATATGCTTTGAGTATAATAAAAGAGGGAGATGGCTGTTCCCCTTAACTTGGAGTTGCTGTGATGGGGCTAGGTTGTGTGTAGGGTTGAGGCCTTTCAGCAATCAGTAGCTTTTCCCTGAGGGGCTAGCTCCTGAGACACTCACACAGCCCAGCCGGGAGCCATTTTCAGAGTTTATGTTTCATGAGTTTCCAATTGTTTTTCTTTTACCCTCCTGCAGCTGGGTCTGCTGCCTCTGCTATAGTGGGGGTGGGGCAGCTTCTGGCTCTGTTTACCCAGTGAAGAATGTCACTCCTCCATGGGCAGAGCTTTCTCTGCCTGGGAAGGGCAACTTTCCCCAAGGTTGGAGCTGAGCCCCCCAGGTCAGGTTCCTTTGACTTGTTGAATGGCTCCTATTGTCTTCTTCCAAGGCCTGAGTTACTGCTAGCTGCTCTGGCCTGGTCTTTTTTTTTTTGTTGTTGGTCGTGGGCCTGAACTCTGGGCCTGGGCGCCGTCTCTCAGCTCTTCAGCTCAAGGCTAGTGCTCTATCACTTGAGCCACAGCACCACTTCCAGCTTTTTCTGTGTATGTGGTGCTGAGGAATCGAACCCAGGGCCTCATGCATGCAAGGCAAGCGCTCTACCACTAAGCCACCTTCCCAGCCCATGGCCTCGTCTTTTTAAGTATCAAAGATGGAATTCTTCTCTGGTGGTGGGGGAAGGGGTTCCTTCCCACCAGTGCTCCATGAGAAGGAGTGAGGATGTTTGGTTTCCCGGCCATTCACAGTCTGCAACTGTCTGTGGTCACCAGGATGAAGATTTCCACTCCTTGTCAGTTCTTGCTGGCAGTGAGTAGAATCTGCTCACATACCATCTCCGGCACCTTTGTCATGGGCTCACTTTGTTGATATGATGGCTGCAGCCACCACTGCTGCCACCGCCACTTCAGACACTGGTGAGTGCTAGAATCTGACTCCTTAACCAAACTCCCTGGATTTTTCCTCTCTGGCCAAATTCTCTGTACTATAATGGCACACTCGATGTGACTCTCTAGCCTTGGATTTTTCACTGGAACACTAAAACTGGTTTCTACGTGAGAGCTTATCTAGCCCCAGCTTCTACTGCACCATCTTCTTCTGGACCGTTTTAAATTTTATTTCTTAATAAATTTTTTTCTTTTTTTAAAAAAATCTGTTTACTTAGTGTCATGGTTTCAATGTGAAATGTACCCCATAAGCTCATGAATGCTTGATCTCCAGCTAGAGGCTCTATTCTGGAAAGTTCTGGAAACTCTAGGAGGTGGGGCTGAGGTGGAAGAAGGTTGTTACATTATCCCTGACCCTTTCTATCTGGCTCTTTAATTTCTGTCCACTATTTATGAAGGACTTTCTCTGTCACCATATTTTATCCATGCTTCTAGATCCAAGCAACCATGGACTGAACCCTTCTGTCTTAAATTGTTCATGTAAGGCATTTTGTCACAGTGTTAAGAAGGTAACTAATAGAGAAAATTAGTATCAGTGAATAGGATCCTTGATGTGACTAATATTGTTCTAAGGCCTCTGAAACTGGTAGGAGGCATTTGAAGAAGGCCTAGAATGCTATAAGAAGTTTTAATGGGCTGTTCTTGTGGGAACTCAGATCAGAATTTCAAGAGAAATACTGACAGGAAAGATTGCATTCTTAGAAGATTGCTGCCTAAGGGCAGCCCAGGCAGAAAGTTCATGAGATTCCACCTCGGTGGAGAATCTGGGTGATTCACACCTGTTTCAGATGGAAAACAGTATAGTCTTTTGTGAATTGGACTATTCATGTTTAATTCTGGAAAACAATTTGTTTACATTTACATTTTGTCTGTGTCCTGAAAATGTGTAAGAAGCTGGGTTTAGAGAAAACAGTTTGGTGGGCACAGTGGCTGACACCTGTAATCCTAGGTATGTGGGAGATGGAGATTTCAGTTCGAGGCAATCTGTGAGAAAGTTAGTAAGGCCCAACGTCAACCCATAAGCTGGACATGGTAGTATGCACTTTTGGCCCCAGCTATGCAGGAGGCCATAGTTAAATCAGTCTGAGGCCCACCCAGGCAACAACTTCAGACCCCACATGAAAAATAACTAAAGCAGAAGGCTTGAGAGGCATGTCTCAAATTGCGGAGTTCTTGCCTCACAAGTATGAGCCGGAGTTCAAACCCTAGTACTGCCAAAAAAGGTGATTGCCCAATTAATTTGGCAATGGATATTTTACAGTATAGTTTTTCTGGCTGTTATGTGGGTCTTGCTGGATGCTTTTAGCCAGAGTTTTAGTGAGAAATGAGAGCAAAAAAAACCATAACAGAAGATTTGAAAACTGTGACCAGAAAAGGAGAAAGTAAAGTTTTGCATAAAGAAGATATGGTTGTTAAAAAGACCATTGTCATTAAGAAACAGTCAAGCACTTTGCCCTGGTACAACAGGAAAGATGCTTAATTGGACCTTGCCTCACCTTGAAAGGATTGCTGCCATGATACTCTGGTAAAATTTTCCAGGATTGAGCCACCCATACGTGAGAAGCCCCTGCAGTCATAGTTCAAGAGGACCATGATACTGCTGAGCTGAGGCAGATCCTTCCTTTGTCCACTTGATGCTGGTTGCAGGCATTCAGAATACAGGAGTTACTAGGGTGTGGAGGCTTCCACCAAGACTTCAAAGGAAAGCCTCTTGAGATATTAATGAGCACTTGCTACCTCCAAGTTAGATTCTGTGACATGGGCAGAATCTTGTTGGCAAGTCTTGAAAGGATGATGTGTGAAGCTATGAGTCAGAGACCGAAGCTGCAGTAGAGCTCCAAGGATGTTGGAAATTCAGGAGTATGGAAGTAGATAACTTTCTTTTCTATTTCACAGGGCTTGCAGCTAAGCAGTTTCAGAAGAGGCTGAATTTAGGCTCTTGAACAATGTTGAAACTGTTAACTTTGCATTATGAGGTGGCATGAGCTTTTGGGGATCAGGGTTGGATGGTTATGGTTTGAATATGAACTGTTTCTCATAGTCCTACATTTTGAATGTTTGGTCTCCAGCTAAAGTATTATTTTAGGAGATTCTGGAAACTCTAGGAGGTGAAACATAATTTAAAGAAGGAGGTTACGAGGAGTGGTTGCTTGTAGGAACATTATTCCTAGCCTCTTCCTATCTGGCTCTCTGCTTCTTGTCCACTATGGGTGAAGGACATTCACACATTCCTGTCACCATGAAGTTTTGTTCACGTACACCATGGACTAACTCTTCTGAAACTGTGAGCATTAAAATGAATATTTTTCTCCTGTTAGGTTGCCTAAATGAAACACTTTGTCACAATGACAAGAAAGTAACTAATAAATACATTTAATATATTATTTTTATAATTTATAAGATTTATAAAAAATTTTAAATTTTCTCATGAGTACAGTTTTATCTGTATTCTATAATATTTTTGGCTCTAAATCACATGGTAATCCTTAATCTAGAAAAATGATCTTAATGAGCACTTGCTATGTCCAAGTTAGATTCTGTTAGTAAGAAAGAATGTAAGAATAAATATTGTGTAAGCTATTAACAGTATCTCTGGGTCTAGAGAATTTTCCTGGAGATTCCAATGCCATACAGATTGCTGTATTTTAAAAAGGAAAAGTTGGTCTGGTAATGTGGCTTAGTGGTAGAGTGCTTGCCTAGCATGTATGAAGCCCTGGGTTCAATTCCTCAGTACCATATACACAGAAAAAGCAGGAAGTGGTGCTGTGGCTAAAGTGGTAGAGTGCTAGCCTTGAGCAAAAGAAGATCAGGGACAGTGCTCTAGCCCTGAGTTCAAGCCCCAGGACTGGCCAAAAAAAAAAAAAAGGAAAAGTACCACTGGGTGCTAGTGGTTCATGCCTATAATTCTAACTACCCAGGAATCTGAGATCTGGGGATTGTAGTTAAAAGCCAGCCCAGGTAGGAAAGTCTGTGAGAATCTTATCTCTAATAGAAACCAAAAAATCCTGAAGTGAAGCTGTGGCTCAAGTGATAGAGCACTATCCTTGAGCGGGGAAGGGATGTGAAGGGATGTGAAAGGTAAACCAAAGGAGGAGGCTGCAATGCTTGGTAAGAAATGTATGCATTATCCTGCCCATGTAATTGTAACCCCTCTGTACAGTATGTTCACGAATAAAATTAAATTAAATTAAAAAAAAAGCTCAAGAATAGAACAGCACCAGGCCCTGAGTTCAAGCCCCAAAACACACGTGTGTGCGCATGCACGCATACACACACACACACACACACACACAGAGGAAAAATAAATAACTTATTTTTATGAAACTAACCAGCATCTTATTTCAAAACCTAATCAAGATAACTGAAGAGGAAAATTATAGACTTTGTTAACTTGTGAATAAAGCCATGAAAATTCAAATATGAACATGCTAATATTTTAGTACCTTAAAAGAATGATCTATTGTAAAGCTGAGATCTAAGGATCATGGTTCAAAACCAGCCCAGGCAGGAAAGTCCATGAGACTCTCATCTCCAATTAACCACCAGAAAACCAGAAGTGGTTCTGTGGCTCAAGTGGTAGAGTGCTCACCTTGAACTGAAGAGTTAGGGACAGCGCCTAGGCCCAGAGTTCAAGCCCCATGACTGACTTCTCTCCTCTCCCTGAAAGAAATAACAACCAGAATTATCCATTGTAATCATTTAGGGCTCATTGAAAAATGCAAGAATGCTTTTGTATCAGGAAAAATTTAAATATGCTATGACATTTCAAAAGATCCAAATAGCAAAAAACATGATAATACAAATAGATAAGGATTGGATAAAAGTCACTATTCATTTTTGCTGAAAAATCTAAGCATAGATAATACTAGAAATATATTTCTTAGTAAAATAAAGATATTATTTTCATATTCTGGTCATTTATTAGCCTTCAGAGGATACATTTATATTCCACATATTTCAAACCTTATGACTATGAGCCTTCAAAATGTACTTCTTAAGAATATCCAAAATATATGACACAAAACCACTAATAATCACGTCCAGTGTGCTCTGTCTGTATTATAGAGCACATCCCTCCTTCCCTGCTCAGCTCAAATCTTTCCAAGTTGGCATCATACAACAGCCAGCAAACTCAGTGTGGTAAAATTCTGGGCATATCTAATATGGACTCAGGAAAAATAGCACATACTCATGCCTATTTTGGGTATATAATATAAAAATGAGGTTACTTCTTATATTATCCTTGTAGAATTATGCAGTTTTTTAAACTGAGATTAAGTGATTGCATAAATTTCACAGTATTGTGGCATATTGATACTTAGCTAAAGCCACAAACACATTTTAACCTTCACCATGCAAATTGTCATTATCTTGATCTACAATATGAACTCTACAAACTTTCCTAACAAAAATATTTCTTCCAAATTGGGTGATTTGTACATTCCTTTCCTTTTGCTTAGCGTCAACTGTTCCTTCTTTCTCTCTCATTCCCTCCCTCCCATTGCTGCCTTTGAGTTGCTTGGTTCACTTTCATCAATGCCCAGTGCAGCTGATGGGCCTCTCTGCTGTATTTTTTCACCCATTTCCCTCTGATTCTGTGCCCTCCTCCTAGTTTCCCTCAGATGTGCACGTGTATACACCATATATGGGGTCAAGAACATAGAGTCATCTAGAAGCTATATGACAAATTAAGAAGAGGTCATTTGTTTATTGAATCCTGTTTACTTTTCCATACCTTGTTGCATTTTGAATCTAACATCCTCATATCAGAATATGTGCCGAGGCTTATCATGCTTATCAACATGATCTGTTCTGGTTCCATCTATTTCCCTGCAAATGCCATTATTTTGTCCTTTTTAATAGCTATGTAATATTCCATGGTATGTTATGCAGTTTTATAAAATTAAATCATCCATTTCTTTGTGAAATATGTAATAAAAACTTGCTCTGATAGTAAATGCACTAAGGTTTAAAAATTTAAAGCCCAGTAATGTTTTTTACACCATTACCTTCAGATGTTTAAAAACCACAATACTCATTGAGAAATACATTTTGAGCCAGTTGTTCATGCCTGTAATCCCAGTGCTTGAAGGATAAGATAGGAAAACTGAGAATTACAGGCCATCCTGGGCTACACAACAAGGATGAGGCCAGCTTAGGCTACATAGTGAGAAAAATCAGTAAACTGAAGATACATATTTTATACCCTGACTTAAGTATAACCTACACACATTTGACAATTTATATTTGTATAATTAAAAGTTTCACAGAACTTAGTAACTTATGAAAAATACTTTGATGGGGCTGGGAAGGTAGCTCAGTGGTAGAGTGCTTGCCTTGCATGCATGAGGCCCTGGGTTCGATTCCTCAGCACCACATAAGCAAAAAGAAAAAAGCCGGAAGTGGCGCTGTGGCTCAAGTGGTAGAGCACTAGCCTTGAGCTGAAGAGCTGAGGGACAGCGCCCAGGCCCAGAGTTCAGGCCCCATGACCGGACCCAAAAAGGAAAAAAAAAGAAAAAAAAAGAAAAATACTTTGATACCCTCTATTTCGTTTTTAAAAATGGTATCAATCCACCAAATTAATTGTATACCCATCTATAATTTGATAAAATACTGTTTTAGATTGTGATTTTGGCCATTTTGTGCTGCAATTTTATTGTAAATGCTAATTTTTCATGTCTATGCAGGATGCTTCTGATACTGGTAGATGCCTCTGACTTCTAGGAAGAGGGTAATAGGATAAGAATTTATTGATTTGTTTTCTTTCTGCAGCTCTCATGTATGAATATAAGTCTAGTGCATCATTAACTTAAGGAACTCACCAATTGGAAGTTGCAGTTTTCACCATCAACCTTTTGATCAGATTCTCTTCCTCAAAAAGTGGAAACATCTCTTCCAAGATATTTTTGTTGCAGAGTCAAGCAAAATGGCTGATGGTGGCATGGGTAACGAATCTACGAAATGCCCTGCCTATTCATCAACTTCTCAGAAAAAGCTACTTTGTGTATGTTCTTGTAATTCAAACATTTCTTCAGTTTGGGTGGTAGGAATATTACAGACGTCAAGAATTTGTAGTGCAGAATTTTTAGTCTCACCAGAAAGAAAGAAAAAAATAGCAGAGACACTTCTGGTCCAGTCAGAGAATATAAAACATTCTACATCTTAGTACAGGTTGTAATCCTATCCCCTAGCTTCCTCCATATCCTGTGAGTGCTTGTCAGAGAGTTTATTGCCTGTTTAGGTTGTTAAAGGAACATTTCTTTCTCACAGAAGAAGTGGGGAAAGTTGGTTACTTACATGTCATGATATTTCCAACCCCTACCAAATTATTTCTTAGAAATAATTAGTGTTATTCTAGCTGCCCCTTTTAAGTGGGGGTAAGTATAAAAAAGAGTTTTTGCTTAAAAACATAAGCAAGACAAGACTATAAATACATTTCTTAGTAAAATAAAGGTATTTAACTTCATATTTGAAGTTCAGTTAAATCTGAATTGAAAATATTATTATTATAAAAGTGACGTACAAATGGATCACAGTTGCATAAGTCAGGTAATGAGGACATTTTCCTTTTGGACAATGTCGCTCCTTCCCTCACTCTTTCCATTTTCCCCATCCATGAGATATATATGTCATTGTCAAAATAGTGTCCAGTGAGTACCACTGCTGCATTTGTTCACTCTTTGTTCCTCCATTTCTGTGTCTCCCCTTACTCTCCCAAAGACAGATAAAGGAACAAACAAAACAAAAGTAAAAGAAAACAAAAACAGCAACTAAGTAAATATGAATTTTTGAGAATTTTCTTCAGATGTAGAATGAGATTTATGGCTATGATTAGTGTTATGGCTACTTTATTTAAGATAATATCTGGTTATCTGGCTGGAATATTAAATATACTTCACTAAATCAGTTTGTATTAATTTCAGTCTATAGATACTCAGCTGAACTGATTTGGCTACATCCATCTATATAACTAAGAAACAATGTGGAAGATAGTAGTTATAGCACCATTTTGGAGACAAATGGCAGTAAGTTTAAGAAAAGTCAAGGGCAGGGCATGATGGTAGAGGCTTGTAATCCTCTAATCAGGAGGTTTTCATAGGAAAATTGTGTTTCAAACCAACCTGGGCAAAAGCTAGTCATGTGTGGTGGTTCATACCTAAAAAATGAATTTTCCTTAAAGCTGAACACTTGTTACATTTTCACCCTTAACTATTATTTGTGATTTGTTTTACTAAACAGTTAATGCCACAGAGGTATCTCCTAATAAATTGTTGCTGTCTTATTTTTGATGAGTGCGTATTTTGTATATGTCAGACCAATTTATATATGTCATTAGAAGTATTTTACATTTTGAAATGAGTAATTGTGAAAGCAACAAAATTACCTTTTCTGGTGATTTTAAAGAATCATCAGGTAAGTTCTAATTTATCTGCTATGTAGGCTATGTAGACTCATCTGAAAGGGTAGATTGGGGTGAAAGACTTTTTAGTCTTCTCTAGACTGATGAACTAATGAATTGTATAGAATTTGAAAACGATAACAAACTACTTTGTATGTAATAACTATTATAGCATACATTAAAGACAAATCAGATTGTTTAAATTACAGTTCTCCATCTTAAAAATTTTTCAAACTTCCTCTTTGGTCCTAGTTCTCAAGAACTATAAATGTAGAGAGAAAAGCACCCCACCGACAGTGGAGTCGCAGCAGCATAATGGAAGGAAAAGTCCCTCACATAAGGATGGAGAATGGCTCTGCTATTGAGGTATATAGGAGTCTTCTCAGCAAATGGTTAATGGAAAAATTATTTAAAATATCTCTTAGAGGAAAAGAAGTAAAGAAAGGAGGGAATTGACCATTTTCAAGTATGTAAATGTTTTTACTAAAAGCAGTGTATTTTTTCTTTGAGGAGGGCAAAAGGGACTTTAAAGTAGAACACATTTTTATTAGACAAAGGGATCTGGTTTAAGGATCTTGGTTGTTCTTAATAGCAATAGTAGAATCTCAGTATAGACTTCTCAAAGATGTAGAGACCAAGTAATTTTTTTAGTTCAGTTGTTCACTTCCTTGTTGACTGGTAGTGAGAACAGTTTCCTTTGTGAACTCCTCCATCTTTTTCAGATTATAGAAATGACAGTAATATTCCTACCAAGATTTTAATTATTGTATACCATATGAATTAAAAATTAAAACTTCCCTTTAATACTAAGTTAAAGGATCTATACCATGAACAATAATAAGAAGAAAATTGCATTGATGTTAAGGTTTGGTGGCCATGCCTATAATCCCAGCTACTTCAGAGGCAGAGATAGGAGGGTCATGGTTCAAAGCCATCCTAGGCAAAGAGACCCTCTTGGCACTTATACCTCAAAGAACAAGGTGGGCATGGTGGTTTATGCCTATAATTCTAGTTACGTAGGGGACAGAGTTAGGAGGATCTTAAGGTCAGTCCCAGATGAAAGTGTAGGAACTTACCTGAAAAATCAGTTCAATGTTCATTACCTCTAATTCATCTTTTTTCTCTATACATATTAGTTTTATCCTACTTTTCTTAAATTGTATCTATTAAGTAAAAAAATATTTCATCTATATATTTGAGAAATAACCTCAATGTAGTTGAAACTCAAGTTTGTTTTCCTAACAACATGCAGAGGCTCATTATAAATATTTTGAGAATTTTGGAGGAGTGTAAGGAAAGAACATGCAATTGTTCACCTACAATGTTTGCCATCTGCTGCCCATAGGTAACTTGTTACTAAGACAAATATCTTTGTAGACACCTATGCAAGCACCTCATGTATACACATGTTCATAAAGGAATCATGCCAGTCCATGCTTTCCCCACATAATGTTACATAGAAACTTCTATGTCAACACAGGCATGTACAAAGTATCATTTCACTAAGAAGTCTGTTAACTTTGTTGGAGCTATGTCATTTCTCTTTATTGTCCTTTCTATGAGATGATATCAAAGCACTTAATTGAAGAAAAAATTACAAAAAAATGAACTGGCCATTCCTAATTTAAAAAAAGATCTTACTCAAACAGTATTGCAATACTGTATCAAAAATGTGATTTTGTATATTTAAAGAGAATGAAAGTTTAGTTTTTAAAGGACAAGAAAAATTTAGGAAATAGTTGTGAAGAAATTATTTTGTTCTGTGGGGGAATAGGTAAATGAACATTTTACCTAAGACTTCCTTGAATATGTAAATGGAAGCTGCATATAATTATAATGTGAAAAACTTGTTTTACCTCGTAATTGCTCATCTGATTTTCAGTCATTGCTATATGCAGTTTTTAGGAAGAGGGAGGAACTATGTCTTTTGAGTGATACAAAAGGCACAGTGCCTTAAGGAGCTCATGTGCCATTTTAGAAAGAAAAAAAAAGAGCCAGAATTACCAAGAGAGTAATGAGAGTGTTTGAGCACCTAGGGCACACATGCTGAAGGGAATAAAAATAAAGGAATGATCACCAAGGTGCAGAGTCAGTGGCATTGCATCTTCTTTTATAAAAGTAAGAAAATCTGGGTTCCAGTGGCTCACGCTTGTTATCCTAGCTACTCAGGAGGCTGAGATCTGAGAATCATGGTTCAAAGCCAGCCCAGCCAGGCAGAAAAGTCTGTGAATTCCAATTAACCACCAGAAAACCAAAAGTGACACTGTGGCTTAAATGGTAGAGGGCTAGCCTTGAGCTGAAGAGCTCAGGGACAGCGCCCAGGCCCAGAGCTCTAGCCCAATGGCTGCAATAAAAAAAAGAAAGAAAGAAAGGAAGAAAGAAAGAAAGAAAGAAAAAAGAAAAGGAAGGAAGGAGAGGAAGGAAAAAGAAAAAGAGTGTAAGCAGTAGGCGATATGAGAAACGAAGTTGTTTTCTGGTGAAGGTGGAAGTGGTCGCATAGAGGCAGTGACAGCTCTAGGGAAGGCTTTGGCCACTTCACCATACTGCTTTCCCAAATGCTGGTGCCCATGCATGACAGATCCAGAAACTCTCCTTAATGCTCTGGATTTGAATGCAGAAAACGGATTCATTCTACCAAATTAACAAGAACTGAAAGCATCAGTGATTTTACAATGTGAACCAGAATACTACTGTTGGCCAAACCAGTGCATTGTCTCATTGCAAGCAAAAGTTAAATGATAAGCAGAATCATGATTGATCTGTATGATGGTATTAAGGATAGCATTTATTTTCTTCTCGTTCTGATTTGCAATAAAATATGTTACTACCTTTTCTAAAACAAAACCAAGACATTTCTAATAGAGACAATGAAGACAAACAAAAGCATTATTTGTTAAGCAAGGAAGCAGTTGGTCAGTGGTTATTTGTGTTGATGTTGTAGTGTATCTCTCAGAGTTTTAGAATGATTTATTGTTTATAAAGGTATGTATAACATACTTTCATATATGTATGTATTCATATTCAATTTTCCCTTTCTTATAAAAAGGTTTATTTTCATATTTATATTTTATATGTAGTTTTCTTATTTTATAAATATGTAGCTTATAATATAGCTTCATATTCATATTTTGTACTATAAATTCCATATTCATATTTTATAATATTCAGGAATTCCATATTTCACCATTAGGATTTGTATAGTTTTCCTTTAAAAGGGGACATTTAGTGAAATTCATTAGAACTTAATTTTGGTTAATGAAGATGTATTTATTAATATTGGAGCAAATGTGTAATGTCTTCTATTTGACTTTATCCTGGAGCAGAAACTCTCTTCCCTAGGATACATTTCTATTAGTATTATGTGTTCATTTTTACTACTTGCTGAGTGGCAGAGAAAGAGAGAGGAAAAAAGAATTCTTTACTTTTTGTCCAGGAATTCTATACCTTTGGAAGAGTACTGGGACAAGGGAGCTTTGGAATGGTCATTGAAGCCACACACAAGGAAACAGGAACAAAATGGGCAATAAAAAAAGTAAATAAAGAAAAGGTAAGATTATTGGCAGCAGCATTCTGAGGACACAATGCCACTGCAGATTCTAGTGGACGGTATTGCTTTGCATATCAACACAAGCTGTATACAGGCTCTGGCAATGACCAGAGCCTGTATATATCTGCTGGAGAAGAGTGGACATTTCTCAAGTGATAGAGCACCTGCTTACCAAGCATGTGTTAAAAAAAAAACCTTCATAGAAACTTTTTCAATTCCTTAAGAAGTTCTTTGTTGTTGTTGTTGTTTTGTTTTTTGAGACAAAGTCTCATTATGTTGCCAAGCTGGCCTTGAATTTGTAGTCCTCTTGCCTTTGCCTCCTGAGTGCAAGAATTACAAATGTAGGGCTGGGAAGGTGGCTCAGTGGTAGAGCGCTTGCCTTGCATGCATGAGGCCCTGGGTTCAATTCCTCAGCACCACATAAGCAAAAAGAAAAAAGCCGGAAGTGGCGCTGTGGCTCAAGTGGTAGAGTGCTAGCCTTGAGCTGAAGAGCTGAGGGACAGTACCCAGGCCCAGAGTTCAGGCCCCATGACTGAACCCCTCCCCACCCCCCCCCAAAAAAAAGAATTACAAATGTATATCACCAGCCCCAGCTTTGAAGTCTTTGTAATTCTTTAGCACTATGGGCAACCATAATTCTACCTGGGATGTTATTTCCTTTGCTCTTTTGGTGTCAAATAGGATTAGGAGCTCATTTAAAAAAAACTGTATAGATAGGATACTTGTAACTTTATGTATTATCTTTCATTCATAGAATACATAAGACATTATAAAGTAGTAAAATCAGATTATATAGTCAATCTTGGACTATTGGACAACAGTCCCATATCAACAAATATGGGGCAATATATTATTGTGTTATTGCTTTATAGACAGTTCAAGCCATTTGGAGAGTGAGGTAGGAACAGACAGCATTGAAATGAATATTAGGAGAAATCACGAGAGCTTTCCATATCCAGTCTCAGTAAGAATTCACCTCTTACGGTCACTGTTTCTCTCAATCTTCTAGGTTACCTTAAAATGTCCTTTCATTCTTCATGGGTAGGGTATAGGTATAGCAGGGTGACCAGTATCCTACTTAGCCTAAGAAGATAAAAGTTGGAGAGTAATGGGAATTAAGAGAATAAATTACTGTAAGTAAAAAATTAATAAGATATGTTTATTTTATGGCCAGTCCCCTTCCATCATGTTATTCTGAACTGGTATGAATGGAGGCAGGGGGAGGAGTGGTCTTTTGTTATCCATTCCAGGAATAGGTTTGTGTAGATATAAGATTGTAAAGAAGAGCAATACTTAAATTGCCCAAATATGGCAATTTTGACATTCATGGAGTTGATGATCATTTAGGCAGCGGTGATAACCCTCATCCCTAGAGTTTCTTAGGTGACTTGTACATTGGTGAAGGTGCCTATGCCCTGAATGAAGTTCTGGTGCTTCTGTAATGTGTCTGCATTTACTTTGGCTGCCAGGCATGGTTAGGAAATAAGTTGGGATTAGGTTGGTTTGAGTGTAAGGTCTCTCTTTTTAATCTGTGTCTCAGAGAAAGGGATTAGTAAGTGACATGACAGGGTTAAGGTAGAATCTCTACCTAGGGTTTCTCTTGGTATAAATAAATTAAATCAAAGTACCCAAACAAAACAAAAGAAAAGCATTTTGTTATAAAACTGTCTATAAATAATGTCCCTGACTTTTGTTATGCCAACATCAAAGGTTAGGTTTGATTTTGAAGGAAGCATATGAAAACCTGGAATGATTTTGTCAGGGGCTAGGAGCGATATTGTAGCTAATTTATAGGAACAGTTTAAGAGGTAGGTATGGTTTGAAGCTAAATTAAATATAACTTAAAATTGATCAAAGGAAAGAAGAAGAATAATGTCACCTGATAATGGGTAAATTACAAGATATTTGAAAAAGAAATTTCTCAAGAAATGTAGGAAAAAGTATAAAATCACTGACTTTCCTGAGAAAAGTAGGAGTGACGCTCATAGGTGAAATCCATTTCCTTATTGATTTAGGCTGGAAGCTCTGCTGTGAAGTTACTTGAACGAGAGGTGAACATCCTAAAAAGTGTAAAACATGAGCACATCATACATCTTGAGAAAATATTTGAGTCGCCTAAGGTAAACCTGCTGCATTTTGAAAGTTGTTATTACAAAGCGAGTGTCATTCCATGCTGGAGCAAGGGCATGGGGTTGTAGCTAGAGATTGACGGGAACGTTTGGGAGGGCGTTTATTATTGATTGTATAACTAGGTGTCTTAGGAATTAGACTGATGTCTTTAAGAATATGTTCTGGGTGGCATATTGGAAACAACTGTCTAAAATTAGGGCAAATCCAAACTCAACCACATAGTAGATAGAGATAACATTCCTTTTCTTTGATTCTTACTCTATTGGAATTTTGTCATAATTTTGCAAGGTTAGTATCATAACCAAATTGGCATGGCATGTTTGGTACTATGTGGAAAATACTTCATCCTATGTTTTTCTAATGTATTCCACCATCTTTATTCTCCCATGTTATTATTATTCTGTACTTTTTTGGGTCAGTCCTGTGGCCTGAACTCAGGGCCTGGGCACTGTCCCTGAACTTCTTTTATTCAAGGCTAGCACTCAACCACTAGAGCCACAGCTCCACTTCTGTGGTACTGAGGAATCGAACCCACTCAACCACTAAGCCACATTCCCAGACCGTATTCTGTACTTTTAAATGCCTATAATTTTCCTTTAGAGGTGTTCAGAAGCTGTGGTGATTTTCCATCCTGCCTCTAGTTTGTTTAAGGTTTAATGTTTATTTAATGTTTATGTCTTTGCTGGGAAGCAGGATGATGTGGTGAGGCCTATGGTCTCTGGGATCAGACAGTGGTTCTACCATTTATTATGCTCAAGAACATGGACAGGCCATTCACCTCCTCTATATCTAACTTTCTCATCTGTAAAATGAATTTAATGGTAGTGTTGGCTTCATTTGGTTATGGAAGGACTAAAGGATTAAAGTGACAATAGATATAAAACATCTGTAGTTATTATTCTTTATTTCCTTTGCCAGTCTCTAAGGTATTTACTAATAGTCGATTTGGTTGTGTGGTAAGTTTCTTTCATTAAGAATGCTTGGTTCTTTTTTTTTTATTGTGAGAATACTGTACAGAGGCGTTACAATTACATGGGCAAGATAAAAAGCACATTTCTTATCAAGCATCGTTGCCTCCTCGTTGTTCCCCTTCCCATCCCTTCTCATACTCCCCCCACCCCCCACCTGATCCTCCCCCCACCCCCCACCAAAGTTGTTAAGTTCGTTTTTCGACATAACGACTTGTACATCTCATTGTTGCAATGGGTCCACCTGTATCCTAGTTAAACGATTTGTTTTTTTCCCTTCCCCTCCACAAATTATACCAACATCAAATACAGTGAAAGTATGGGTTATACTGTGGGGGAGGGACATACAAAGCAACATAGAAATCATCTTATTAATATGATAGAAACAATTACATGAAAGGAAAAAAAACAAAAAAATATTTGAATACTTACCTTGAATACTATCATCAACTTATCTGACCTTTTCTGCTTGACTCAGACATATACTACTAATTGCAAATAAGGGACCTAAGCTTCTTTGGGCCTGGCTTACTTCACCTAATATAATTTTTTCCAAGTCTTTCCATTTCCTAACAAATGGGCAATGTCATTCTTTCTGATGGAGGCTTAGAATTCCATTGTGTATATATAGCACATTTTCTTGATCCATTCATCTACTGAGGAGCATCTGGGTTGGTTCCATATCTTAGCTATGGTAAATAAGGTTGAAATAAACATAGTCATGCTGGTAGCTTTAGTGTGGTCTTGTTTGTGAGCATTTGGGTAAATGACCAAAACGGGGATTGCGGGGTCAGAATGCTTGGTTCTTATGGAGAATAAATATAGCAATGATACCAAAAGTCTTCTCTACCTTTCTTCCCTTTTCAGTCATTTGGTTGTGATTTTCTTCATTTCAGAGAGAGAGAGAAAGAGAGAGTGGAGAGAGTGAGTGTGGAGAGAGAGAGAGAGAGAGAGAGAGAGAGAGAGAGAGAGAGTACCAGTCTTGGGGCTTAAACTCAGGGATCTGGATGCTGTTCTTGAGCTTTTCTGCTCAAGGTTATCACTCTACTACGAGTCAAGCTCCATTTATTTCTTTTTGGTGGTTAATTGGAGTCTAAAGGACCTTCCTACCTGAGCTGGCTTCAAACCAAGATCCTTAGGTCTCAGCCTCCTGAATAGCTAGGATTACAGGAGTGAGCCATCACTGTCTGGCTATTTTGTTCTTTATCATCAATTTTGATCAATTTGATTGTGACTTATCTTGGTATAATTCCCTTCATGTTTCTTGTGCTTGTGCTTCATATGGGATTTTTTAGTTCTGTAAGTTTATAGGTTTTCATCAAATTTAGAAAAAAATGTCTATTTCTTCAAATCATTATCTGTCTTTTTATCTGAGAACTTCAAGTACTTGTGTTAGATTGTTATATTGTTCATAGTTTGCTGGTACTTTATTGAACTTTTTCAGTATGTTTCATACCTTATTTTGTTTTGTATAATTTCCTTCCTTCCTTCCTTCCTTCTCTCCTCCTTTCCTTTCTTCCTTCCTTCCCGCCCTCCTTCCTTCCTTCTTTCCTTACCTCCTTCCTTCCTTTCCTTTCTTCCTTCCCCTCCTTCCTTCTTTCTTTCCTTCCCTCCTTTCCATCCCTCCCTCCCTTGCTTGCTTCCTTCCTTCTTTCCTTCCTTTTTTTGGTAGTTCCAAGGTTTGAACTTAGATCTTTGTGCTTGCTGGGCAAATATTCTATCATCTTTTTGCTTTAGTTTCTTTCTTTCTTTCTTTTTTAAAAAAATAGGATCTTTTGATTTCTCCCTTCCCTCCCCCAAGTTGACCCCTGACAATAATCCTCTTAACTATGACTGGGATACAGTGTGTTTCTGGGATTATAGACATGTACCTAACCTTCACTTTATGTAATTTCTACTGTCATGTTTTCAGATTTAATAATCTCTCCTAACATCATAAGTGCTAGTAATCTTCTAGTGAAAATTATATATATACATGGAATATGTATAACATGATATATGTATATTTGTCATCTTAAAATACTTAATCTGTCTTCTTTCTTACATAGAGTTACAACTACTTTAATGTCATATTCTACTAATTTTATCATGTGTATAGCTAGGTCAAATTTTGATTGATTCCTACTTTATTATGAGTTACATTTTTAAGCTTTGTATACCTATTAACTTTTTGAAAGTTCACATATTATACTCCTCATAATTTTATGAGCATATATTAACAGAACAACAGCGTTTCCCTTTCCATGTCCTATGGTGTGGAAACTCTCCAGACAGGCAGGTAGAGTAAACTGTGGACTTGTCTCATGTGTTTTTCTCTCAGAGATCACTGCTATGTTACCTGATGTCTAAAGTCTCAAAGTTTTTGTGTAAGTGTTTTGCCTACTTCTTAAGTTGTTTCAGGCAGAAGAGTAAATCTAGTCTTTATCAGTCCATTATGGGCATAAGTGGAAGTTTAACTCTAGAAGAGTTGGAAGGCAGAGGAAACCATCATCTGTGGTTGCCTTTTTTGTTATTGTTGTTGTTTGTGGGGGTTGAACTCAGGGCCTGAGCGCTGTCCCTCAGCTCTTCAGCTCAAGGCTAGCACCTTATCACTTGAGCCACCGAACCACTTCCGGCTTTTTTCTGCTTATGTGGTGCTGAGGAATCAAACCCAGGGCTAATGCATGCGAGGCAAGCGCTCTACCACTGAGCCACCTTCCCAGCCCCATGTGGCTGCCTTTTTATGCACTGCTTGTTCTGGATTCACATGGGGTCAGGTTTGCCCTCTTTGCCCCATTAACACAAACAAATGTCTAAACATCTGAAGGAATTTGCTACCTGATTGGTTGCATTACTACTGACCAACCAATCTGAATATGCTATGGCTTCTTGTGATTTAAAATGTATATAATTTATTAGAATGTATATAATTATTAACAATATAAACACTATTCTATAAGTTCTATTGATAGCATTTTGATGAACATAAATATTTAAAATTGATTCAACTTATACTGCAGTTATTGCTAACGCAGCATCCCTTTCTAGATAGCTCACTGATTATTTCATGTTCTAGTGATCTTTTGCGGTCAATAAAAAAGTATGGCCCAGTCCAAAAGCTTATTTTTTATGTGTCAGAAATTGCAGATACTTTTGAAATTCCAAAGAATCAGAATTGTGTCTATAAGGAAGGTTGTAACCTTCTTTCCCCTTTTATGCTTACTGGTTGTACCCCCAAAACTTAAGAACAACAAAACTCTAGCATTATAGGTTAAAATGGAAACATGGTGTGCTGTGTCTGATAATACTATCAGAAAGACCTGCATTTTAGTTGACTGTAAATCTTAGATGACTTTGCTGTTGAAATGTCTAACAAAATCTTAATGTGCCACAAAAGAGACAGTAAATGTGAAAAAGGAATTTCATCCATGCTTTTTACTATTCAGACCCAATTAGTCACTAAGCCCTACTGTTTCTTCCTCCTAGGTATTTTCACATCTTTTTATTTTCTCTATCCTTGTCTTCATTCTGTATCTCACATCAACCTCCTATAACCAGAAGTGAGTTAAATTTGGCTTGCTGTCTATTTTTGTATGGCCCATAAGCTAAATTCTCTACATGTAAAAGTGTAGTATTTTATGACATGTGAAATTATATGAAACTCAAATTTCCAAGTCCATAAATATGGTGTCATATTGTTTATGACTACTTTCACGCTGCAGCAGCATAGCTGAGTATTGAAAGGGACTATGGCCTACAAAGCCAATAATATTTACCCTTGGCTTTGGCCTTTATAAAAAAATTTGCTTATCTCTGCTCTACGTTATTGTTATTGTTAGTGTTCATTTAGAAAAACAAAATTGATATCAACAACTTCCCCCTCCCTATCACTATCCCACAGCACTGTGAAATTTGTGAAATGTATGTAATCCCTTACTAACAATAACACCATTCTTTCCTTAAATCCCTGTTCAGACATCAAAACTTGGCTTAAAGGTTTTTCTCAGTGAGTATTCTTTTGAGAGAGGCTGGCCCTCCTCTGTAACCTGATAGCAGTGTGAAGCATTAGTATTATTCTATGAGCTTCTTGGGTACTTTATCTCATGCTTCTTTGTTCCTCTAGTAGAGTATCTAGTAGACTATCTTGTATACTGTATAATATATGAAAATATTTTTGAGTGAAAAAATTGATAAACAACATTCTGGTCATATATGCAGAGTAAAACATTTTGAAGATATCCAGCTATATAATGTATTCTCTCTTCCTCTTTCCTTTAAATGTATTATGTCAGAAAATGTACCTTGTGATGGAGCTTTGTGAGGATGGAGAACTCAAAGGAATTCTGGATAGGAAAGGACATTTCTCAGAGAATGAGACAAGGTGGATCATTCAGAGTCTTGCATCAGCTATAGCATATCTTCACAACAAGGGTAAGGAGAGAACCATGTGGCTCACCAAATCCATCAACACAGAGAGATAGCACTTTTGTTTAAGGAGAATTATATTCAGAATTCATAATCATATTAACAGAACCTAATAATATAGATGATTTATTTGTATTTATTTTTTATTGTGAAAATACCATACAGAGGGGTTACAATTACATGGGCAAGGTAATGAGTACATTTCTTATCAAGCATTGTTGCCTCCTCCTTTGTTTCCCCTTCCCATCCCTTCCCATCTCCACCCCACCATCCCCTTCCCATCTCCACCCCACCATCCCCTTCCCCCCCTCCACCCCCCCCTCGCCAAAGTTGTAAAGTTCATTTTTTGACATAGTGTCTTGTATATCTCATTGTTGCAATGGGTCCACCTGTATCCCTATTTATTTTCTATTTTCCTTTATGAATATTTCTATTCAACAATCTAAAAAGCACTTAATAATTAGACAAATCAGTATAAATGTGAAATTTCCATAAAAGTGTAGATGACTTTGAGAAGTTTGAGGGACACACCAAAAATTGAGCAGAAAGTACAGAAAATTTCCTTATATCCCCTACTTCCACCCATGTACAGCCTCTCAAAATCCCATACCATGGGGGTGAAAAATATTACAGTTGATGAGCCTACACTGACACGCCACTGTCACCGAAAGTTCATAGTTTACATTAGGGTTTGGCTGTTGGCGTGCATTCTGGGGGCTTTGACAAATGTGGGATGACACAGATCCACTCTGTGGAATCACACAGAGTAGTTTCAGAATACTTGAAGAGGGTGGAGTGGGATCAAGGGGAGGAGGTAGACAAATGAGGAGAAGGAGGGGGAGTGCACTCATAAATTCAATATGTGTCCTACAAAATTAAGAAAGGTGGGTTGCAAAGGCAGGGTAAGGATGATGAGAGGGGCGACAATGACTAAGACACATTGTATTTCAGACTGCTGTGTTGAATGCCACCTCCTTTGTACAACAACTAGAAGCTAATGTTAAAAAAAGTTGAAAGTATTCTAATTCAAAATAGAGGCATGGCTTAAGTGAGAGTGCTAGCTGTGAGCAGAAAAAAGTATCCTCATTATTTTAATAGCTTTGCTGTTATTCATATTATTGTTACTCTTTTGCCTCATGTTTCTCCTTTTCTTCGAAGCTATTTTTTGTTTAGATATAATTTAAAATTTTTTTCATTTTATAAGTGAGGAAAACTTTGTTTGACAAAATATACAATGCTATTTGGCATGTCAAACCTGATGCTGAATCCCAATAGTTCCTTTGGCAGATATTTCCTGAGCACTTACTGCACTTTGTTAGGTCTTAGAATCACAAAGACTAAAAAATGAAACCTCTGCCCCTCAAGGCATTTAGGCTAGTGGGACATGGAGATGGGAAGCATTTGTAACCCAGGACAATGATTTCTCTAATGGAGAGCCTTATAAAGTACAAGACTCAGGAGAGCACAAGTGTCTCATTTGATTTGGAAGGTCAGGAAAGAATTCAGGGGAACTGAATTCATGTGAACTGAGGAATACAAACTCAGACCAAAAATGGGAGGGCTTTCCAGGCAGAGGGAAACAATTTTTGCCAAAACTTAATATTATGATCATATCAGTCCTTCCATTTGAAGCTATAAATTCAGGATAATTCTAAATAAAATCTTCATATTTTTCATGAAACTTAAAAGATTATTCTAAAATACAGTGAGAGTAGCAAAGACAACAATGAAAAGAAAGACAGTGGAGGGAGCAGAGATACCTGCCCTGCCAACGATCTAAATATAGATACATTGATTATAGATATTATAGATTATAGATATATTGATTATATAGAGAGATATATTGATTAATATAGCTTGGCATTTATGAAAGAACAGACGAGTAGAACAATAGACACCAAAGACATGAAAAACAAAGCCTGGGGAATATGCAAAGAGGCAAAACAACAACAAATGATTAGGTATAGTTGCCACTCTCGGGCTCATTCAACTACATTTTCCTAGCAATTGTCCACTTTTTAAAATCTAGAGTCATGACTTTTCTGAGTATGAACTGAACTCATTATTTGCAAAAGAAATGTTTAATATATGATTATTTGTATGTACATAACAAATCCTACCTGAGCTTTGACATGCTCAACCAGAGATATTATGTCCCAAAGGGTTTTAAAAATTATTATTTTAGCATACCTAGAGTAGAAAAATACATGCTGATTTTGTAGAAAGCATATACTATAATAAGTATAAGTTCATATGTAGCCAAATTGCAATGTGTTAAGATGTATCTATCTGTTGACAGTAGCATATACATAGACATGAAGAAGAACTAAGGATATGGGGAAACCTTACTGAGCTGTGACTAACACTGTCTCCCTCCCCCCCCCCCCCCCCCCCCCCCCGCCGGGAATGCTTAGCTCCTGGGATACTCTCTTCCCTACTCACCAGTCTACATACTGTGAAGACCAGAAGGTTGGGCCACATGGGGAGAGAGAAAAAGAAAATGGCTTCTTGGGTCCAGAAACATGGGTAAAGAGTTTGTTTATGAGAATAGCTAGAACAGGGAAGAATTAGAGTTGGCACTCCCTCAGATTTTTCAGCAGTGGATATTAATCTGTTAATTATATTTATTTGTTCTATCTGTATCCCCTCTAATTATTTTTCTATGATTTATTTCATTTGATTTGTTGTTTATTTTCTTGGTAGATATAGTACACAGAGATCTAAAACTGGAAAACATCATGGTTAAAAGCAGCTTTATTGATGCTAACAATGAAATGAATTTAAACATAAAGGTAAGGTATTACAAGTCTTGGTAAACATTTGCCTATGAACAGTTGGAGAGCAAAGTGGCAAAGTGCATCTTTCAGAAACATTTTGGTAGATTTTAAGCAGCCTGAATAAAAGTGGCTTCTGCTAAAAAAATTTCACAAAAGAGGTTGTAACTGACAAGAATAATTTTACAAGTTAAGTGGGTGCTCCAAATGTGTTTTTTAAAGTACATACTCATTTGGATAGTTCTAAATCATTAGTTAATAGCAAGCAAACAGATGCTCTGAATTCTAATTAATTTTAGAATTATGCCTGGTAATTTGATGTAAATGTGTTACAGATTTAGAGAAAAACACCTTGGCTGTGCTTTTGATACTAAATTAATGCTGCACTCTGTATTTTTCATTGAAAATTTTCCTGGGTATTAATATTTATGTCTTAAGCACAATTAATGTGCCAAGTGTTTATCCTTGAAGATTTTATTCAAATTAAGTGCTCCTTAATGTCAAATAAATGATAGGATACATTATTTATTACTTAGTATCTTAATAGCGGCTGCTTTCAAAATATGTGAATGTGTTAATTTTGGAATGAAATGGGGTCTGGGTAAGTTGCAAAAGCTAAATTCCTGTGTACTGCAAATAGTCCAACAGCATTGTTGGTGTAAACCCACTTACCACAGAAGTGTTCTCTCGTTAGCGCCTCTGTAAACTCCACAAGGGCAAGGACCATGTACATCTTACTCACTTTGGAACCTGGAATGGTGCCTGAGACATAAAATATGCTCAGTTAATATTTGGTGAATGAGAGAATTGATGTTTTTCAAAGGACTAAATTGGCTTCTGAGATCCTCTTTTGGAGGGTGGGGTGGAGAAGTGAGAGGACTGAGACTTGAACTCAGGGCCTGGGTACTTATTATCTCTTAGCTTTTCCACTCAAGGCTGGTGCTGGTGCATTACCACTTGAGCCCCACCTCCACTTCCAGATTTTTGCTGGTTAACTGATGATAAGAGTCTCAAAGCCTTTGCTGCCTGCACTGGCTTTGAACTGTGACCTTCAGATCAAAAAGCCTGTTGAATGGTTAGAATTACAGATGTGAGTCACTGGTGCCCAGTTTCTCAAACCTTTGCATATTGGACATTTATATAGATTTTCTGTAGAGATATATTCCAAATGGGACATTCATATACCTTCCAGAGAATGATTCATATATTTAGAAAATTAATGATATCATATGTTCACTAGAAACATTTTTTTAATTCTATAAGATACTGGCAGCTTTGCATTCAATATGGACCAAAAGCTTATATTTGGTTGTGTGATCAATAAATGTGCCTGTTTTTCTGCTTTTGGCCTAAGGGTGTTTCACCTTAGGAGACAAAATCAAGGGCATATACTGAATATTTAATAACCAAATGTTTAATTACCAAGATTTAGAACAGAGCAGGAAGACTGCATTTGCAGCAGAAGGCCTCCAGTGTATTGGTAGTTCTACTGTGTTTGTGCAGGCTTTTTTTTTTCTTGCTAATTTTCTTCTAGTTTTTAATAGTGCATTAATTATTTTAATTACACTTTTGAGTCACAAAGGAAATAATAGTAAAGAAAAGACAGAATTTGCCAATTATAAATAATTATTAAAAAGGAGCATTTCAGTGAGCACTCACATGGATAATTATTTACATTTAGAACACTTTACTGGGATAAAACTTGAATATCAGGAAATAGACAATAAATATACCAAGGCAAGAATGTTTTCCAATGAAAGACAAAAACTTTCTGTTTTGAACAACTGGATTTAAGGCAAGAACCATCAGCTCATGGATATCTCAAGATTTGTAAAAACAGGCTTCTCCATCCAAAAAGGTAGCTGGGGAAGGAAAAACAAGGTCCCATTAGTAATTCAGGGAAGTCTTGTTCCCTAGAGCAATGAAGTGAACACTCTTAAAATGTGGCAGTCCTGTTTACTGGATGAGTAAGCCCTGGGACAGGAAATAGATGATCATGCCTGCATCTCTTCTCCTAGGTGACTGATTTTGGCTTAGCAGTAAAGAAACATGGTTCCAGGAGTGAGGGCATGATGCAGACCACATGTGGGACTCCTATCTATATGGGTAAGTTAGTGGACTTAAAAGGATTCTTTTTCTCTTTGGTCAGAGACCAGAACTTGAACGCAGTACCTGATGCTTTTGCTCTTTGGCTATTGTGCTACAAATGGAACCACACCTCCAGCCACAAGGATTGTTTTTCTATGTAAAGAAATTGAGCAACTAATATGGATTACAACTTGAGCAGTTAGATTTTGCCATATTACATCTCTGAGCAAGCTTCTTTTCTTGTGTCAACTAATCCGTTACTCTATTATTTTTCTCATAGTTTTGACTTTTAAAATTGTTTTATTTAAAAAATCATGCTTCTCTGGGATCCCTTTGAAGTTGTATCTTTTAAGTTTGAGGGAGGAATACCTAAAAATAAAAGATATTTAACAAAATTTGTTAAATCTTGCTAAAATCATGTGTGTATTGATTTTTTTGCATTTTTATCCAATTTCATTGTTTCATAAGGACTGTTGGTTAATATATTTGGTAAGCAACACACTACTGTTCTTCTTAATGTGATTTAAACAACTTCATTAAAGTTTAATTTCAACAGCATGAAATAGCATAATACAGTGTTTTTGCATATATTCAGAATTGTACAACCATTACTACAATCTAGTTTTAAAACAATTTAACCACAAGAAGTTTCCTGGTATTCATTTGTACTCAGTCTAATTCCTGTCTAAGCCCCAAGTAGCCACAGATCTTCTAGATTTGCCTTTTCTTTTTCTTTCTTTTTTTCTTTCTTTCTTTCCTTTCTTTCTCTCTCTCTCTCTCTCTTTTTCTTTCTCTCTTTCTTTCTTTCTTTTTTTTTGGTCAATTGTGGGGCTTGAATTCAGGGCCTAGGTGCTATCACCTGAGCCTCCTTGTACTCAAGGCTAGTGTTCTACCACTTGAGCCACAGTACCACTTTAGATTTGTCTTTTCTTTACCCTTCTCTTCCATCTCTTCTCCTTCCCCTTCTCCCCCCAATTCCCTTCCCCCTCCTCTTCCCCTTCTCTTTCCCTTTCTCTTACTCATCCCTTGCCTTGTTTCCTTTCTTCCTTCATACCTCTTTCCTTCCCTCCCTTCCTCCATCTCTCCCTCCCTCTGTCCTTCCTTCCCTCTCCTTTCTTTTTTTAATCTTTAGATGTTTCCTTTCTTGACATTTTATATTAATGGTACCATACCATATGTAGTCTTTTATATGTGCTTACTTAATGTTTTCAAGGTATAATCATATTATGGCATTTATCTATAGTCTGTTCTTTTATGTCTTGAATAGTTATTCATTGCATGGATATGCCATATTTTGTTTATCCACTTATTAGCTGATAGCTACTTGGATTGTTTCCAGTTTGAGCCTATCATGATAATGTTTCTGCAACCATTTGTGCATATGTCTTTATAAGGACATTTGGTTTAATTTTTCCTGAGTAGTTATCTCAGAGTGAGACTGTTGAGTGAAAAGTCTATGTTGGGCTGGGATGGTGACTCAGTGGTAGAGTGCTTTCCTTGCATGAATAAGGCCCTGGGTTCAATTCCTCAGCACCACATAAGCAGAAAAAGCCAGAAATGGCACTGTGGCACAAGTGATAGAGCGCTCACCTTGAGCTGAAGGACAGCACCCAGGCCCAGAGTTCAGACCCATGACCGACCAAAAAAAAAAAAAAAAAGTCTTTGTTTAGCTTTTTAAGAAGACTGTAAGGTTTGTTTCAAAAAAAAAAGTGGCTAGGTACTATTTTCCCACCAGCAATGTGTTAGGATTCCAGCTTTTTCACATCTTTTTCAAATGATGGTTTCAGTTTCTTTACATTCTTCTTGACTCTTTAACTATCGTTTTAATTATAGCCATTGTAGTAGGTATTAAAAAATATCTCAATATGGTTCTTACCTTTTATTTTCTGATGATTGATGATATTGAGTATCTTAGCCACTTGTATTAATTTCTCTTCTGAAATGTCTATTGCAACTACTGAGATATGTTTTCCTCTTTAAGAATATTAATAAAATATGTAAAAATTTTAAAATATTGAACTATCCTTGTATTTTTAGATTAAACCCAGTTGACTTAATACCATGCTCTATTCAGGTTATTACCACTTTATTTGTGAGCTTTGACTTTATCTTTCTTTCTTATGTGCTGCCTTCATCCTTTTTGATAATATTATACCAATAACCAAATGTTTAATTAACAAAGTTTCACTTAAAAATAAAAAAATACTTTCTACATGTTCATGACTTTTTAAAACAGTGAATATTGTCTATTAATGAATAGTTTGAAATTTCTCATTAAAATTTTTATCCTGTTCCCTTTTAGGGATATGTTTTATTATGTTTTCAATTTATTCTAGGTTATTTAAGTTTTCTATGTTGTGAATAGTTTTAATTATTTACATTTTGGTAGAAAATTGTTCATTTCTTTCAGACATTAAGTTTTATTGAGATAAAGGTACATATTATATCCAGTGTGTATCTTCATTATAGAGCCCTATAAGGTCCTAATATTTCTTAAGAAGGTAAGATGATGTAGTATTAACAATATGGCCTGTGAAATCTGGCTAACTACAGTTCTAGCTTTTATCATCTATATTGTCATAGTTTCTACTTCTGTATACTATAGGTCATGGCACTCATTTAGCAAAAAAGAAAATTCTTGAGAGCCTATTTTGTTCCAGACTTTTCTAGACACTAGAAATACAACAGTGAACAACACATAATGTTTTATTTTAATATTCTCATTGTACAAACATTAGGCAAGATAAAAATATCTAGTGTTGAGAAGTATTAAGAACAAAAATAGAATTGGGAGTAAAGACAGGAAGTATTTATGATGATAATAATGTCTTTCTTATCAGATTGATGAGTTAAATAGGAAAAAATATAAAGTACTTATTTAACATAGTGCTTACCACTCTACCACTTGAGCCACAGAGTATTTTCTGGTGGTTAATTGGAGATGAGAGTCTCACGGACTTTCCTACCCCAGCTGGCTTTGAACCATGATCCTCACATCTCGGCCTCCAGAGTAGTTAGGATTACAGGCATGAGCCAGCAGTTTCTGGCTTAATAATACCTATTTTATATTAATATTAATCAAATGTGTTAGTGATTAGGATAATTTATTGGCTTTTTCAAAAACCATCAAGGTCTAGTATTACTTGGTTTGTTGTTTCATTAATTATAGCTTGTATCATTTTTATTTTGGCTAAATTCCTTATGTTTAATATCTTTTTATTCGTTTGTAACTTCCTCAATTGCATATCCATTTATTTTCAGTCTTCTTATTTTCTAATAAATACATATAAGGCTGTATATGTTCTTCTGAGTACTTCTGGGATTGTTCCTTTTGCTATGAAGTATTCCAATTTTGTGACCCATTCTTATTACTATAATTTTAGTCTTCTTTTTTCATCCAAGAATTATTTGGAAGTGTGTTGGAATATTTTCCAGGTAATTTGGATGTGGTTGATGCTTGTATAAGTGTGTATTAGTTTTCATAGTTTTTGTTTTATTAGTCTTATTTTTTTCTTCCATGATAATAGATGATAATATCTTCAACTTGTAGTAATTTTCTTTTTTTTTTTTTTTTGTCTGTCGTGGGGCTTGAACTCTGGGCCTGGGCGCTGTCCCTCAGCTCTTCAGCTCAAGGCGAGCGCTCTACCACTTGAGCTACAGCGC
>NW_012267329.1:4293503-4311166 GCF_000151885.1 Dipodomys ordii
ACACACACACACAAGCTGGGCACCAGTGACTCCTGCCTATAATCCTAGCTACTCAGGAGGCTGAGATCTGAGGATCACAGTTCAAAGCCAGCCGGGGCAGAAAAGTCTGTGAGACTCTTATCTCCAATTAACCACCAGAAAACTAGAAGTGGTGCTGTGGCTCAAGCATTAGAGTGCTTGCCTTGAGCTGAAGAGCTGAGGGACAGCGCCCAGGCCCAGAGTTCAAGCCCCATGACCAACAAAAATTATATATATATATAGCTTGTTTGTTAAGCACAGAAATTTTACATGAGTGATTCAGACTTTCTATATTGTTAATTTATGTCTGTTAGCTGCTTCTGTTGATTCTTGAAATTTATTGAAGTCATCTACCAAGGTAGAGCTTTATGCCAGGCACACCATGGGTGTGATCTCAGGAGGCTGAGATCTAAGGATAGAGGTTCAAAGTCAGCCTGTGTAGATACTCTGTGAGACTTCTATCTCCAGATAACCACCAAAAGTTTGGAAATGGAGGTGTGGCTCAAATTGGTAGAGTTCTAACATTGAGCAGAAGAACTCAGGAACAGCACCCAACTCCTGAGTTCAAGCTACACACATACACGATGTAGCTTTGTTTATTTTGTACATTAAATAGGTTTAAAATCATTTTATGGAAATGTAATTTATAGTAAAAGGGACACATTTTAAATGTAAAGTTCGGTGAGCTTTGACAAATTCATTCAATCAGGTAATCACCATCATAGTCTAGCAGCTCAGAAAGTCCTCTGTGTTCCTTTCATCCAGGTCCTGCTACCTGCTGATGCTTTCTATCACCACTCAGTTTTGCTTGTTTATATAAATGGAATCATCCAGTATATTCTTTTATGCTTATCTTCTTTTTCTGTTCTATATAATGATTTCAAGACCATGCTAGTAGTTTATTCCTTTTTATTGCTGAAGAGTATACTTAGTTCATTGCTTTTTTGCCTACTTGATGCATAAAGTTTTTAAATTGTTTTACCTTATTTGAGAAAAGACTACTTTAGATTCTGTTCATATCCTCTTGTTGGCAAAAGACATCTGGTCTGTAGTTACATGGGGAAAATATATCCAAGCACCCTGAGTTTTATGCCTGCTTATTAGTTGTCTACACTGATAACAAGTGAGAGAACAGAGAGAAGACAGATGGCTGGTGGAGCTTTGCTGACTTCCTAAATGGCTCCCTGGCACAGTTACTCAGGCTTCTGCCTCCCTGAGGGCTGGGATGACAGTGCAAGTAGAAATGCCCCTGATAATTAAGAAGACTCTGAAAAAGTGAGGACCAGGAATTCCTCGCCCCCGCTGTGCAATGCATCAATATGGCAAGCCTTCATTGAATCTAATCACTGAATTTGCCCTTGCTATAGACATGCACCACAGAGCAACTTACACTTTAATGATTCAATATTTAAATAGAGTTAAAGCATACAAAGACAAAAGTTTCTTAAAGGAAACTGTTAATTAGTAAATTTTTAATCACTTTTTGACAAATCACTCAGTTTATACTTTAGTCTTCCTTCATACTTCTGTTTGGTTCTTATTCCTTTTGTTATTTTTAATTTTTAAACAATAAACTGAAGAATAAAAGAAAATGAAATCCTATTTGCATTTAATAGTTCTTATAAAAGGTATATACATGTATGTGTGTTTTTGTGTGTAAGTGGAGAGGGAGATTGAAACTTTTCTAAATTAAACTATGTATCTGTTCTGTGGAAGGCACTATAGCGGTATCACTTTAGGTAAGTAATTGAATATTTCTCAACCTCAGTTTCTTCATACCGAGAAGCGTCAAAGGGCAGCAAACCATCTCACAGGATTCTTAACACCTTTTATCCTGGTATCAATTTGTGTAAAATACTTCATAAATTTTAAGGTTGTATTGAAATTTATACATATATCTTTTTTGGCTGAATATTTTTATTTATTTTTTATTGTGAAAATAACATACTATATCTCATTTTTGTTTATAATTGTTTCCTCTTTCTTTAAAGAAAGATATCTTGTTTTTATGTGTAGAGGTGAAATAGACATATCCCCATGTGACTTTAAAAAAAAACCCAACCATTGCTCAAAGAAAAATCAAATCTTTAAAAAAGGTTTTACCTCAAGGTTAAAAGAGCAGTGCTATACTGAGAAGGTTGTTTGAAGACACACTACTGTAAAGGCCTGTGTTAAAACAAAGCGCAGATTTGGGGAGTCACAAATACCTGGAACCTAGTTCTAGTTTGTGACTAATTGGCTTTTTAAAAATTCAGTCTTATAGCTCTCTCTTTCTCTCTATTGTAGTTTTTTACTTAAAATGTAGAAAATAATTCATATTCTGTCACAGAAGTGCTATGCTTTTATTGTCATTATTCTTTTACTAAAATGATTTATAACCATTTTAGTTCTTCTACAAATTCAGATTTCTACATATTGGTCTTGCTTTAAGTTACATCTACTTAGGCATATCTTCTATTTTGGGGAAAGTTTTTCTAATATAACTACATAGTTTGTTCAAAACATTTCTAAGCAATTTCACAGAGTACTACATTTAGTTACACAGTTTATGCCATCGTTCCGCTATACGCTAAATGATAAGAGTGAGAATACAGTGACATCAATCGGTAAGGCCCGTACATTATTCATTTAACATCTGCTGTTGGTTAATATTTTTCCCTATGGGGGAATAAATTACAACACATCAGCACATTTTCTATGCTTTGTGTTTAAGCATTTACAAGTCATTTATTGTATTATTAATATTATTTTATTTCTGCTTATTTGGCAGCACCAGAAGTTATCAATGCCCATGACTATAGCCAGCAGTGTGACATTTGGAGCATAGGTGTCATAATGTACCTCTTGTAAGTAGCCTACTGAATGTACAGTATAGAAGAAATGGATAGTCTCTAATAGTAGGATGATATAGATTTTAAATAAAAACTTGGCAATATATTTTTTAAATGATCTAAAAACCAATTGGGAAGTCATTCTGAAGGGCATCTTATTTGTTGTCAGGCTCATCCCTTAGGTATTTGTTTTAATACTGTAAATTTATAACTTTCAGCTTTGCTTTTCATTGATCTATAAATGTAACAATTTACTATGTGAGCTGAACAAAGTGAAAATTTGTCCTTAACACCTTCTTCATTCCTTGCTTCAAACCAAAAGCTTCTTTGTATTTTTTCATGAGATCCACTTTTAGCCTATAAACAGCATGAAGGCACTGCCATCTGGCCCCAGAGCCCCCATAAAGACAGGGAATGTACAATTAAAAAAAATCCCTCTTGCTTCCATTTCTTGGAGTTCATTTTGAAAAGCATCATTTTATAAAGTTATGTCCACATTGCTATTGAGCATTGTGATTCTCTGCTAAGAACATCCGGGAAACCATGCAGCTTATGTTTCTTTGAGTCTGTCTTACTCAATATAATTTTTCCTATTCTTTCCATTTCCTTTTGAATGAGGCAATGTCATTCTTTCTGATGGAAGCATAGAATTCCATTGTGTATATATACCATATTTTCTTGATCCATTCGTCTACTGAAGGGCATCTGAGTTGATTCCATATCTTAGCTATGGTAAATAATACTGCAATGAGCATGATTGTGCTGGTAGCTTTGGTGTGTCCTTGTTTGTGGTCATTTGGGTAAATGCCCAGGAGTGGGATTGCTGGGTCATAGGGGAGCTCTATGTTTAGTCTTTTGAGGAACCTCCATACTGCTTTCCAGAGTCAGTTGTTTCGTTTTACTTCCTTTTGGCTTATTCCCAGTTGTTACTGTTTTTGATTTCTGTACCCGTTGTCTTGTACATATGTTTATCTGATTTGGGGAAGGGAAGATGGAATCACAGCAAAGGTACAAAGGGAAAACCAATGCAACAGTAATACTCACTAGAAATTATGTTGGAAATGACCTTTACAACTTTGGGGGGAGGGTTGTAGGGAGGCAGGAAGTGGGAGAAAATGAGGAAGGGGATAACACTATTCAAAAGAAATGTGTTCATTACCTTACTTATGTAACTTTAACCCCTCTATACATAACCTTTTCAATAATTTTTTTAAAGGACAGGAGTGGGAAGCACTAGATGGGAGTTTTTCAGGATCTAGGGTATGTTAGGCACTAGTCAGTGATCCTGGTTCTCTATTTTTTCACTTTTTGTTCCTTTTCACTCATTGAAAGTTTGAGTCACAGGAACTTTTCTTTTGACATAGTTTTACTTGTTCTTTGATTTTTCTTCACCAATATAATATCTCTTTATAATCTCTTTCCTAGGAAATTATAGGGTCTTTCTGATTGCTCTCCCTGCCTCTAGCCACCCTCTCCAGTTCATCCTTCATAATGCTGTCAGCATTGTCTTTCTAAATCACAAATCTGACAATGCTATCCTGATTTAAAAAAAAAACAACTCTGATAATTACTCCTTACTACAGGAAAATATCAGCGAATCCTCATATGCATGGCATAGCAATTTGACTATGACCTGACTCTAGCATACCTTTCCAGTCTTGGGCTGCACATACCTACCCTATTCTAGGCCACTTAATTCTGCATTTGCATGCCTTCTACAAATACATGTTGTCTTATCTGCAGACTTTTTTTCACAAATGGGCCTAGTCCCCAAATTAAAACCTTCTATTTCCCTCACTCCAACTCCAGCAATATTTTCTTTGTATTTGACTTCTAACATTCCACAGAAAATTTAAGGTATCATACAGGAATACATTCAAAACAGTAATACTGAAATAAAAATAATAAAACAGGAATATTTAACTAAGAAGGTTTGTATGTTGAAACTTTGATAGAATTCATTGCTCATTTTGATGTGTAAACAATAATATTTTAAAAACTAGATTAAATTGTAGTATTCTATATCTTGTATCTGTTTTTCTTTCCCCAAATTCTATGGAAGACAGAGGTCTTAGATTATTCATCTTTGCATCACTTGTATCTAATACAATAGTAAGCACATGATCAGTACTCAATTATATTTGTTAAATTGAATTAAGTGAATTGTCTAAGAGGTGTTCTGAAAAGTTAGTGACCATTGTTCTGCTTCTTGATAAATATGAGCATTTTTATGTTGGTGCAACATTAGTTTTATAGTCCTACTGAAGATCTCACTATGTACTACCTCTTCCAGATCATTTCTGAATATTGATATCATAGTAGCTATATTTTCACAGTTCTGTGAAATGCAATACACAGACAGTAGAAATTGGATAATATGATTGTAGCTGTAATTCAGCAACTCAACACACATCATTGCTTAGATAACATAAAGCACAAATGTATTCACAAAGTTTTGATCATTGTCTTGTGCTTATTAGAATCCTAGTGCAAAAATTTTGAGCTTTAATCTCTAATTAAAATGTAACTGTTTTTAAGCCACTCTTTTATACTCCTGAGACTTTCTACACAAGGAAAGTCAAATATAATATGTGTGATCAAATTAATATACATCCATGTAGGTTATCACATATCTTAATTTTTTTCTTTCTTTTTTTAATCTTCATTTTTCTGCTCCAGAATGTGATTGCATGTTCTCATGATGGTATCTTTTTTTTCTTTACAGTAGAGTTGTACTTAGCTAATCAGTACCGTTTCCTTAATCTGTCTGTACCCAGTGGTGTTACAGTTAATTTCTTTCACCAAGAACACAAACATATTACCTTCTCCAGGAGGGCTATTTTCTTGTTTATCAGTTAACTTAGATTCATTTCTACTTAATTGGACAATGGTAGCATCCTTTCTGAAGGTGAAATTAGCATAAATAAATATTCTTTATGATTGCAATGTTCTGCTGTTTTGATTCCTGTGTGAGAGCAAGAGAAAATAATAGCAAGACTTTAAGAGGCATTTTTCATGTCTTAGATTCCTTTTTCTATATGTGTGAGAAAATTGCTGTCATAAAATTCTGTATGCTGCTGATTGACCAACCATTAGATACGTTTTGTGTAAATAAAATTGCAAAGAGCAGAAAAAAGTGGAAGTTTTATAATGCAGCCCTTAAGCTATAGTTACATTGCAGAGGAAGCTAAGGAATTGGTGTGTTGCATATCACTGGTTGATAACAGGCTCAATGAACTGGGCCCTTGCTGGCCTGTCCTCCTTATAATAGATAGTAATTGTCCATAGGGCCATTTTTCTGGCTTTTTTGTTTCCTATGGCTTTCTAAATTGCATTTTTAGACTAAGCAATATCATGATGAATAAGATGAAAGAAAGGAAGGTCAGAATGAGCTAGAGAAATAAAAAGTATTAAAATAAGAATTTGTACACAGTTCAGTAAATTAAGATCTAACAAGATCCTTTTGGGGACATGATTGGCTATCTTGTTCACCTAGTTTGATAAACTGCTAGGTTGAAAATGAGTTCATTCATCATCATCATCATGACAAATGTTTATCAAATTTTGACTGAGAAAAATGTCCATAAGGTAGATATTTAAAGAACTTGGAAAATATAACTAAACAAAATGAAACTACTAAAAGACCTGGAGATAATTATACTATGAATAATCAATAACTTGAAAGTATAATGGAACCATGCCATTTCATTCTTTTAATAATAAAGTAGAGGCTGGGCGGCATTAATGGATCATACTTATAACCCTAGCTACATGGGAGAATGAAACTGGGAGGAACACAGTTCAAGGTCATCCTGGACAGAAAGGTTCACAAGACCCCTTCTCAATGCATAGTTGGATGCAGTGGCGTGCTCCTATCATCCAAAGCAATGTAGGAGGCTGAGATGGAGAATTATAGTTGCAGCTCAATCTGGAGAGCAGAGTCTGCAAGCTTCCATCTCAATGGAAAGAAGCTGCACATAGTGGCCCATGGCTGTCATCCCAGCCATCACAGGAAGCCTAAAATAAGCAGATAGTGGTCCAGGCATGCACCAAGCACTGAGACCCCATGTCAAAATAATCAGTGCAACAAAAAGGACTCAGCAGTAAAATACCTGTGTAACAATCATGAAGCTCTGAGTTTAAAATTCAGTACTACATGATAATGTAGACAGACAGACAGATAGATGGTAGGTAGGTAGATAGATACATAAATGGATACACACACACACACACACACACACACACACACACATCCTGGGAGTTGAAGAAAATACATATAGTATTTTTCTTTCAATGAGTTTATCTCTAACTTTTGTCTGGTTGACATTGGGCACAGATGGTGGCTAACACTTGTTGAGAATGTACTCTGAAGAACTGAGCTCAACTTTTCAGCATATTCTTGTAACTCTTGAATCAATAGTTTCATAGACTTGCCATGCTCTATTAAAAGATGCTAAAATGCATATAGAGTCCCTGTATTGTTCACTTAATGTTCACTTAATACATACTGTTCAAAGTTTTATTGATAATGATTGTTATGTATGCTTATCTTATAACCCCCATTCCCCCCCCCCCTTTTTGTTGTCATGAGGCTTGAACTCTGGGCCTGGGCTCTGTCCTTGAGTTCTTGGCTAGCACTCTACCACTTGATCTACAGTACCACTTCCAGTTTTCTGGCAGTTAATTGGAGATAAGGGTCTCATGGACTTTCCTGCTTGGGCTGTCTTTGAACCATTATCCTCAGATCTCAGCTTCCTGAGTAGCTAGGATTACAGGCGTGAGCCACCAGTGCCTGGCTAGCTTATACTCATTTACACCAAAAGGTCAGTCATCGTCTAATTTTTTCCATCCAGACCATCTTTATTTTGTCCATCATAGTTAAGGAGCTGTAGCTATTTTCCTGGCTTTGGGGGGTTAGCTCAGAGCCTATAGGGTTAGTCTTGCCTTCTCTTTATTACTAACATTTGTTTAGTATTTTATCAACTTTTGATAACTCTCAGTGCACTCTGGTAACATTTTCATTAGTCCAATTGGTATTATGTATCTTTTTATTCAGAGAAAAGGGTGTGTGTGTGTGTGTGTGTGTGTGTTAAATCTAACCTGGGCACCCCTGGCTCACACCTGTAATCCTACCTTCTCAGGAGGCTGAGATTTTAGGATTGTGATTCAAAGCCAACCCAGGCTGAAAAGTCCTTGTGAGACTCTTATCTCCAAGTAATCACCATAAAACCAAAGTGGTACTGTGGTTCAAAATGGTAGAGTGCTATCATTGAGCAAAAGAGCTCAGGGACAGCACTGAGACCCTGAGTTCAAGCCCCAGGACTGACAAAAAATAATTCTATTGTTATTATTGAGGTATTGTTGTAAGTCAGATAATGAGTAAATGTCTTTTTATGGACAATATCACCCCTTCCTTTACTTTCCCTTAGTTCCCCACTTCGATCATGCATTACGTATCTTAAGCATTCTTTTAACCTTACATCAAAGTCTGTTTCCTGTTAGGTGCCACTATTATAATGTTCTTTTTTTTTGTTATAATGCTCTTATACTCACACTTTCCTGTATTTTAATCCAATGTTTGCTTACTGTCTCCCTTAAATGACTTTGAGTCATTGTGCACACGAATGTATACATTTGTACTTTCTCTGTCATTTCTGTCAATAGGATAGGGTCTAGCATCATCTTGGATAGCCTATTGCTTCCATTCTTTTTTAAATATAATTTTTATTGTTATTATGAAGGTGTTTTACAGAGGGGTTACCATTTCACAAGTCAGGTAATGAGTACATTTCTTTTTGGACAATGTCACCTCCCCTGTCACTTTCCCCAAATTTCCCCCTTCTATCCCTGTCCACAGTTGGATAGTTCATTTTCCACTCAGTGCCTACTGAGTATCACGACTGCATTTGTTTACCCTTCCTCCCTCCATTTCTGTGCCACCCTCACCCTCACCAAAAGACAAACAAAAAGAAAAAACAAATGACATCACTACCAACAACCAACAAGCCCATGTTTCTATTTCCTGGGGTTTATTTTGATAAATAGTATTTTAAATGTTCAAAGGTATTATGCTTTTGGGTTCTTCCCCTAAGAGTATACTCCTTTAGTTTCACCATTTGTGTATGAATGCCCAGACACCTGCATAAGTTATCATGTCCAGTTGTATTTTAGATCTAATGTCCACATATGAGAGAAAACATGCACCCTTTGTTTCTCTGTGCTTGGCTTACAGCTTATCTCACGTAACATAATTTGTTCTAGGTCTATGCATTTCCCTGAAAATGACATACTCTTTCTGATGAATGACTAAAATTCCATTGTGTATATATACCATATTTTTGGATCCCCTCATCTATTGTAGGGCATCTGGGCTCTTTCCATAATTTAGCTAATTGTGAATAGTGCAGCAATGAAAATGGATGTGCAAGTGTCTTTATGGTATCCTGGTTTGTAATATTCTAGGGTAATGCTCAAGAGTGGTACGGCTGTATCATAGGGAAGTTCTATGTTTACTTTTTGAAGAATCTCCAAACTTCCTTCCACAGTGGTTGTACTAGTTTACATTTCCACCAATACAATAGGGTTCCTTTTCCCTCAGATCCTCGCCAATATTGCTTCCATTCTTACATCCAGAAGGATATTCTTCTTTTCTCATCCATTACTTAAATATGAAACACCACTACTTGCAAATCCCACAGAAACTTAATTTTCAACAGATTCGGTTTGAAGACATTTAAACAAAACAATTGCTTTTGTTTAGGTTATGTGGAGAACCACCCTTTTTGGCAAATTCAGAAGAGAAACTCTTTGAATTAATAAGAAAAGGAGAGCTACATTTTGAAGATCCAGTCTGGGATTCCATAAGTGACTGTGGTAAGTGTAGATTTGCTTTATTTACTAAAATAAACATAAGACAATTGTCTAGTAACAATGCTTTAAATCTTTGGTTAGACATAAAATTTATTTCAGGAAGAAACAACATTTGCTTGTGGCAGTAGTGATACTTTTACTGTGACTGCAAAGCTTAAACCTCCACAAAACAAAATACAGAATAAAAATTAAGGGGGAAATCCTTCTATAACTAATTTTTACTATACTATTGAACTATGTAATGCATGCAATAAAGCTTTACTTTAGGCTTTAAACTTTAGGCATATGTACTGATAATAGTTTACAAATATAGGCCTAAACCTATATAAATTGAAAAACAAATGACTTTTTAATTTTTTGGAGATGGAGTTTCACCATAATCTCCTGGCTGGTCTCAAATATACAGACTCAAGCTATGCTCCTGCCTTAGCCTCCAAAGTAGTTGGGACTAGAGGTATATGCCACCATCCGTAGAAATGTCTGTCTGACATTAATTATAGTTAAAAAGAAATAAGATTTTCAGGTTTTTTTCCTCCTTATTTGCAGCTAAAAGTGTTTTGAGACAACTTCTGAAAATAGATCCTGCTCACAGAATCACAGCTAAGGAACTACTAGATAGCCAGTGGTTAACAGTAAGTTTACAGCAATCCTTTTTTTTCTGACATTGCTTATTTAATTTGGTCTAGTCTAGTAGTTTTGTATATATAGTCTTCTTGAAGCAGTCAATTAGTTTCATCTTCTGACAAGTTAAAAAAGATTATTTGTCTTGACATTTCTGAAATGGGCATTTCCAAGTAGTAACAACTGTTATCACAGTTGCTCGCCTATATTTATAGAAGTTTAAATGAACTTTGCTTTGTTCTTTGCCATGAAGGTATCATGTCCAGATCAGAGCTGAGAGATGCCTATTATTAAAGCTATGGCATCTTGAAGCAGTCTGTTCAGTTCAGTGATGCAAAGCTCTAGAATCATTTACAACACTTTCGACTCTTTGGATGCAGGGAGTCTTTGGGGACTTAGAAAAGCTAATACCTCTAATCAGTTGCTGCTGCTTTGTTTAAAACCTTAAATAGTCATTTATGTATTTCATTCCATTATTAGATTAAATATGGTGAGCCTAGACCTTGTGTCTTCCTGCCCTCTGTATCCCTACTCCTAGAGCATTACCTGGTCAGCAGCAACTTAGGAAGAAGCTACTGCTTACCTCTCATTCATTTTCTTCTTCCTCTATGGTATTAAGGATCATCCTGGCTTTTAGGTGGAGAAATTGCTATCCACTTAAAAATCTTTATTATCCAGTCTTCTTTGTTAGTTATCATAGATAGTTAAAGAGATGTGCAGTTGACTCATAAATGAGGGAGTACATTTCTGCTGACTAGAATGTAAATTGATGGCTAGTATTTGATAATCATCTTAGACAATGAAGTGGAACCCACAAACTGAGCATGACAAAGCAGGGTTTGTACCTCATAGAGATGTCATGCTTACCTGTGCCCACTCCAGGTGAGCAGGAAGTAGTTTGTATTTTTTAAAATCATCTTTAAGATATTGTGTGCTGAGCACTGGTGGCTCACACCTGTAATCCTAGCTACACAGGAGGCTGAGATTAAAATGATATTGTGAAGCCAAATGCTGGTGGCTCACACCTATAATCTTAGGTACTTAGGAAGCTGAGACCTGAGGATTGCAGTTTGAAGTCAGCCTGGGCAGGAAACTCCGTACGCTTATCTCTGTTTAAGCACCAGAAAAGTTGAATTGGATCTATGGCTCAAGTGCTAGAGCACTAGTCTTAAGCAAAGAAGCTCAGGGACAGTGCCTAGACCCTAAATTCAAGCCCTAAGACTGGCATCAAAAAGAAAACTAAACAGATATTGTGAAATACGCAGTTTAACCTTAGGTATTACAATTCTCAATGAATAAGTGAATGATTCATTTTGAATGAAGGATTCAGTGAATGAATAGGCCTGTAGATAGATAGATAAAAGTGTAGACTACCATAGATACATAGAAGTATTACTAAGCAATATTAATCAATGAAGACGTTTGAAGATGCATTATTTGCCAGGCACTGTATTAAGAACTAGGTATGAATGATACAACTGCATTTGAGATAAATATAACATTCAATTATATTCTTAAATTGCACTCTGTGTGGGCAAATAGGGAATTAGATATTGAGGAAGTTTTATTACTAGATGATGATAGTGGCTTGTATCAAGTGGTAACAATAAACAATAGAGATGAAGAGAAACATGGGAGCTATGTATTCTAGAAGTGTAAATGTCAGGTTTGTGGATATAGCTCCATGGTGTAGAGTGCTTGCCTAGCATGCTGGACCCACTCCTTCCAAGAAAAGGAAGTGTAAATGATAGAATTTGGTGATTGATTAGGAGAGTAATAATAATAAAGGAAAAATCAAGAATGAAATCTAGATTTTTCTCTAACAATTGATTGGACCATGGTGCCATTTTGGATTAGCTCTTCCTCCCCTTGGGTATGTTTGATGAATCAAGAAACTATATTAGCTATGGTAAGTTTGAAATAACTGTAACATGGAAGGAGAAATATCAGAAATTAACTGAACATATGAGTCTGGAACAGGAGAATTCTGATCTGGAAATATAAATTGGATAATCTTGGACACATAGATACCATGTCAAACCATTGTGTTGAAGATATTAATTAGGAAGGAAACATAGGAAGAAAATGTAGGTAGAGAGGAAAAGAGGCCCCAGTGACATGCTTGGAAATACCACAATATTTAGTAGAATCCCAGATAAGTTTAGATGCCTTAAATATGAAATGATCTCATTTTTGTAAATTCTGTAATTTTCCTTTGGCAATTTTAAATCACTTCTTTGAATAACAATTTTCTTTCTTTAAGGGCTAAAAAAAAATACTCTTTACCCAAGAATGCATTCTATCTGCCCTCTGTGAATATGTTACTCTCTTATAGGATTCTGTGCAGTAATTATTTCTGGCCTAAAGTAATCGTGCAAATGAGTTAGCAGCTAGATGACTGCAGAAATGTACTGAGTAGATTTGTAGTTCAGGAAAATAAAACATTGTAAAACAGATGGTGTGCTTTAGAAATTTATCGCTTTTGAGTATCACACAACATTCGGATTTGGCCATTTAATTATTTGTTTTCTAATTAGTACAACTTTATTTCTGGCTTTGGTCATTTCTCCAGAAGTCTCCATTTCTGATCCTCTGTAACATTTGTCTCTATGAAGTCTTTGCCAAATGGATAGAAAAGCGACAGATATTGTGTGCTATATTGGACTATCCTAAGGAGTTCAGTGATGAAATTTAGAAAACTGGCATTTGACAAACTTCTGAAAGGCAAAACTCTTTTCGTCTTAACCACTTGAAGTCTTACTTCCTGTAATTCATGTCCTCTGTTTGAAATAATCTAAAGGAAGCATGATGGTTCTCTCAGTGCCTCACTGCTTTATAACCAGAGCTGATCTTTGCAGTATCTAACACCGAGTAACTTTTTTTCAAAGAGATTTATTGGACAAAAGTGTCTATAGCTTAGCCTATGTATTATGCATTTTGAAACATGATACATATCTGAAAAGTATTTTGAGAAATATAATTATTTCTGCACACATGTAAGTGAATGGAATTTCAAATAAACACATACTGATTTCAAAAGCCAAATGTTAGATGTAAGGAAAAAATGGTCAAGAAAATGACTTTTTTGCAAAGGAAAAGACTGGTGAAGACTTCTCTTGCCAGGAATGCACCTTTTATTGTCTTGTGATCTTTTTTCTTCTTTCCACTTTACTATGAACAATGGTTCAGAAGATGATTGCTTCCTATTAGATGATTGCAGAGGCCCCTCGTATTCTTCATGTCCCCTACTGACAGGTAACACCAAGAATTTACATTTTTAAAAACAGATTTCTGAAGAATTTATTTTATTCACTTACATATATTTTTAAAATGCTGTTTTAAGTTAAGAAAGTTACTTTTTTTATGTCTTGTTAAAAGACAATTGTCATTTTAAAGTTTTATTAGTATCATTTATTCATTCAGTAATTCCTTCAATACATTTTATTTGTCTCCCACGTGCCAGACCCTGTGTTAGGTAATAAAATGTAGTTAAATATACTTTATAAGACACGATCACTGTTATAAACAACTTACAATCTAATAAGGAAAACAAGCTTTGTACGAAGTATAATGTAAAGAGATAGATCATATAAAAATTACCAAATAACATCGGTACAAAAACAAGCGGATGGGAAATAAGGAAGGTTAATTTGATGAGAAGATAAGATGCTAGAAGGAAAGGAATAGGAAATGAGACGGGAAGAGAAAATACAATCATGAGGGAGCTTAAATCCCAGGTTAAATAATTTTACTTTTATCTTCATACTATTATGAACAATTAATTATATGCTCTTTGAAATGAAAGAAATGATTGTTATGGGGTCTTTCAAGATGGCTTATCTTGTTCTTTCTTTTTTTGTTTTGGGCAACCATGGGCCTTGAACTCAGGGACTAGGCTCTGTCACTGAGCTCTTTTGCTCAAAACTAGTGCCTTACCACTTTGAGACACAGCTCCACTTCTGGTTATCTGGTGGTTAATTGGAGATAAGAGTCTCACAGACTTTCCTGCCTAGGATGGCTTTGAACTGTGATCCTCAATCTCAGCCTCCTGAGTCACCAGACAAGATGGCTTATCTTTTTTTTAAATCACTTTTTTAATGTTATTAAGGTTTGAACTCAGTGCTTCATGTTCACTAGCACTTTACCACTGGAGTCTTACCTTCAGTCCTTTTTTGCCTTAGTTTTATAATTTTTCTTATAATTTTTTGCCTGGGTCCAACCTTGGACAATGATCCTCCTACTCCCTGCCCCCATAACTAGAATTGCAGGCATGGGCTCACAGGTGGCTTATTTTAAATAAGTCATTTAAATTTCTATAATGGCCTTAACAATGTTAATTAAAAGGTGCTACCAGGGAACAAAGAAAGATAAAACACAGTCCTGTCCTTTGAATAATTTGCTACAAGTTACAGTCAAACTCTGCAAAGGCACTTGTAATCAATGTGAAGAGCTGAATTTCAGAACACTCTTTCCTTGTGCATGAACAGGGCCCTTACTCATTAATTTACAAATTGGTATCCAATGTGGTCATTAGCTTTTGACCTCTAGGCTTGAGGGGGAAATTTTTCTGGTGACTAATTATTGGCTGTTATTTTTTTCCCCTTCTGTACATTTTCATCCTAAATATGTTGATTCCTACATTTATATTACTATAGTTACTCTTAATTTCTGAATTAGCTCATATATGTATATATACATAAGAATATGTTACATCCTTGTTTAATTAGTCTTTCTATAAAAATTGTATTAGGAAGAAATTCATGCATCACAACAATTGGAGATTTATTCTGTATTCAATTATTAATAAGTACTCAAAAATCCAACAAATATTTATTGAACAACCACTGTATACTATGGAGGACATAGGATCAGTCTGGTCTAGTTTCTTCCCACACCTAATAAAGGTTTAATTTAAAACAAATACAGGCAGAGAAGAGTAAATCTATAAGAATATACACATAGAACAGTAGTACTGATTTTCCACTGATTTTCTCTCATATTAGAAAAACTGCTTAAGTGAATAAAAATGGTTAGTGTTGGAGCTAAGATAAGAAGAAAGGGAATTCTACGTAGAGATAACTTCACAAAGGGGCATATAAACTCAGAAAATCGCTAAAGGTCGCTAAATAAACCATGTAGGGAGAGGTAAGAAATTAACTTGAAAAAGCATCAGAGAGTTGTTTTGCTTTGGACCTTTACTAAGACTTTATGTTTTACTCCTAGTGAGTTACTGCTGAAAGGCACTGAAGTCCAACCATCACAGCTGGGCTTATGTGAATTCTCTCTTTTGTCCTTGGAGGGTAATGTCAGTAGACTTGGATGGCACCTGTGGGCTAGACCTGGTAGCTAGATTCTCTTACTTTAATGGAATATCCCACTTGAAATAATATGACACTAGAAGAGTCATAGGGATACATTTGTGTCAAAGGTCTTGTGGGGGCATAAACATAGGTCATGGCTAAGGAGCAAAAGCAGAGTCTCAGAAAATGTATCAAGAATCAGGAGCTATGATAGGAAATGAACTCATGACCTTGCTCATGTAACTGTAACCCCTCTGTATAGTATCTTTACAATAAAAAAGATATACAAAGAATCAGGAGCTAAATGAAAATAGGATCGACATTAGAGCAGTGCTGGGTTTCTCTCACAGGTCAACTCTTTGAATTAGTGGGTTGGTGCCAGGACAGACAGAACTCTAGGAAGAGTTATCTGGCAATGGTATACAGTGAGGATGCATGGGTGAGGCGCATGAGGAGAAGCAACTCTTGTACACATTGGTGGTAATGGTTCTGTAATAAGCAGACTGGCCAATAGGATAGATACAGAAACATATCTGTGTAACTTTTATGACAGCACTCAAATGGAAGATCAAAGGGACAGGACTATTTAGTAACTGAAGTTGAACTAAACAGTTATCCACATGGAAAAAATGAAATTGAATTTGTCTTACCATAGACAAAAAAATCAACTCTAGAAGAATCAGAGTTATAATAAAAAAGCAAATATTTGACATTTTTAATTGAAAATGCAGATGAATCTCTCTTGGGATGTGTAGTAAAGGAATTAATAAACAGTATCAGAAGTACTAATAATAAACAAGGTATCACAGGTATTAACACAAGACATGATGGACTAACTTGACTATAATAATATTAAAATCTTCTGTTTAAAAAACACCACATTAGGAAAAGTAAATAGGTGATAAACTTGGAGAAAGCTTTTGTAACACAAATAACCAACAAAGGAATAATGTAATGAAATTTAGATGATTTACCAGTCAATACAAAGAGGACACATACAAAGTAATATAAAATGGGCACACAGAAAGATGCATTTCACAAAAGAGAACACACATTCAGCTAATGAACATGTGCTGAGATGCTCAGTTTCATTAGTGAACAGGGAAATACAAATCAAGACCTGATGAATTAAGTCAAGAATTAAATCATGTAACAATAAATACTAGCTGTTGGAAATGGTATAGATAAACAATACCTCTCAATCTTTGCTAGTGAGTGTATTAATTAGTGCAGCTACTACAGGGAAAGGGACTGGAATTATCTTGTAAAATTAACTCATACTCAGCAACCCAAGAACTTTCCCTCCTAAGAATACACCCAAGAAGAACACTTGGACATATATACCAGGAGACAGATACACTATCAATATAGGTTAAGTATCCTTTATTTGAAATGCTTGGGACAATAAGGGTTTCAGACTTTGGATTTCCCCATGAATTTTGGAATATTTGTATATACATAAGATATCTGGAAGACAGGACTTAAGTTGAAACACAAAATCTTCATTTCATATTCACCTTATACACATAAGGTAGCTTTATTTAATACTTTAATGTACCTGAATTTTGACAGCAACCTGTCAGCTGAAGTCAGATATACAATTCTCCAATTTTGACATCATCACTTGTTGCCACTCAGAGTTTCAGATTTTGGAGCATTTTGGGTTTTGTATATCTGGATTATGGATTATCATGTTGGATATTTGGCTATATGGATGCTGAGCTTGTAGAAGTGTATAAATAAGGAAAAGCTCAGAATCAGCTAACTTTGGAGAATGTATAAATTATAGTATTGAGACCCTAGGTCTCCTTGGCACAGGCTGAAATTTTCTTAATAGAGACCCAGAAACACAACAAATCAAATCAAAGTTGGACAAATGGGATTGCATGAAGTTGCAGAGCTTCTGCATGGAAAAGGACATAGCTAGCAAGATCAATAGAAAGCCCACTGATTGGGAGAAGATCTTCACTAGCCATACAACAGACAAGGGTCTCATATCTAAAATATACCTGGAACTCAAAAA
>NW_012267329.1:4312386-4314030 GCF_000151885.1 Dipodomys ordii
AACAAAGGAGGAGGCTACAATGCTTGATAAGAAATGTACTCATTATCTTGCCCATGTAATTGTAACCCCTCTGTACAGTATTTTCACAATAAAAATATACAAAATAATAAATTATAGTATTGTTTAATAATATAATATTCCATAGCAACAAAATGATTCTGGTAATATATACAAAGCTATAAAAATTATTTTTAAATTAATCATAATTTTGGAAGATGTAGCTTCTCTAAAATTCACAAATTTTAATAGATAACCAGATGAATTTATTTATATGGGCATGCCTTTGTGTCACTGCCACCCAGAACAATACAATGTTTCCATTCCCTACAAATATACTTTGTTCCACTTCCTTGTCAGTAACTATCTTTGCCATCCTACCAGTGATAATTACTTTCATCGTAAGTCTGCTTTTTTTGGTTGATGGGCTTTAAATAAATGGGATCTACAAGGTACATTCTTTTGTGGCTTTTTTTACTCAATATTATGTCTATGAGATTCAAGTTGTGTAAAAAAAGTTTCTAAATGTTGGATAATATTTCATTGTGTGAACTTAGCACAATTCATTTTGTCAATTCCCCCTGTTTGACATTTGGTTGTTTCTAGTTTTTGACTAGTATAAATAAATCTGTTATGAACATTCTTGTACAAATCTGTTTGTGGACATATGCACTCATTTCCCTTCTGGGTATAGATCTAGGAGTGAAATTGCTCAGTGGTATGGTAAGCCTACATATTTAACTTTAAAAGAAATTACCAAAAGCTTTCCAAAGTTATGTACCATTCACTAGCAATATGTGAGAGCTCCAGTTTTATTTCCTATTATTTCCAATGCTTGTTATAGTTGATATTTTAAATACTTGGACAGATAAATTGTGGTATTGCACCGTAGTTTGAATTTGCATTTCCTGTACTTGAATTTCCATTTATTGTACTTATGTTTATTGGCCCATTGATTGTCCTTATTTTTGTGAAATGACTGTTTCAGGTCTTTGCCTCATTTTTGGTTTTGGTTTTTATGCTATTCTAAACATTTCTTTATATATTCTGGATATGCCATTTGTTATATACTTATATGTTATGTAAGTATTCATCTATATGCAAATGTATACAAAATTGCTATTATATATGTATATACATTTTCCCCAGTTTATTATATGCCTTTTTAGTTTCTTAATAGTACCTCTGGTTAAGAATTATAACTTCAATGGAATTTCATTTATCAAGTTTTTCTTTCATAGTTAATGCTTTTTGCATTTTTTCCCAGCAATTCTTTGCTTGCCCCTAGGTATGGAAGACAGGATCCATAAGGTTTTATATTTTTGTTTCCCTTCTGAGGTTTGTGTGTTTTTGCCTTCAAATTTAAGTCTTCGTTGCATCATGAATTAATTTCCTTGTATGTTATAACATAGGAGTCAAGGTTCATTTTTCCCTCAAAAGATATCCAATGGTCTCAAGCAATGTAATGTTGAACGAAAAAAAGTCCCAAGGCAAAATATTCATTCTTTTTTTTTTATTTTATTTTATTTTTTTATTTTTTGGGTCCAGTCGTGGGGCCTGAATTCTGGGCCTGGGTGCTGTCCCTCAGCTCTTCAGCTCAAGGCTAGCACTCTACCACTTGAGCCACAGCGCCACTTCTGGCTTTTT
>NW_012267329.1:4316140-4318211 GCF_000151885.1 Dipodomys ordii
GCTTTTTTCTTTTTGCTAATGTGGTGCTGAGGAATCGAACCCAGGGCCTCAGGCATGCAAGGCAAGCGCTCTACCACTGAGCCACCTTCCCAGCCCAGGTCCATCCATTTTTATTCATCCATTCTTCCTAATGTTTTCCCTTCTCCTTTCTGTAGTAATTTCATGGTTTCTGGTCTTATATTGAGTTCTTTGATCCATTTTGAATTGATGTTAGTACAGGGTGGCAGATAGGGAACCAGTTTCAGTTTTCTAGATGTAGATATATCAATTTTCCTAGCGTCCTAATGGATGAATAAAATTCCATTGTGTATATATACACAATGTATTCTTGATGTATTCATTCATCGAGGAGCCTCTGAGCTGTTTCCATACCTTGGCTATGGTGAATAGTACAACAACGAACATGGTTGTACATACGGCTTTACATAGGCAGTTGTATGTTTAATTGGTTGAGGAATCTCTAACCTGCTCTTCAAAGTGAACAGGTTTACATTCCCACCAACAGTATATTAGGATTTCTTTTCTCTCACATCCGTACAGACATGTTATTTATTGTATTTTTCTTTTTGTGCTGGTCCTGGGGCTAGCCCTGAGCAAAAAGAGCTCAGGGATAGCACCCCACCATTTGAGCCATAGCTCCACTTCTGACTTTTTGGTGGTTAATTGGAGATTAGAATTTCATGGAATTTCCTGCTGGAGATATCTTTGAACTTCAATACTCAGATCTCAGCCTTCTGAGCAACTAGGATTACAGGTATGAGTCACTGGTGCCTGGCTAGTGTTTGTAGTCTTGATGATAACCATTCTTACTGGGCTGAGTTTGAATTTGTGATGTTTTTGATTTGCATTTCCTTTATGGCCAGATATGTCCAGAGCATTTCTTTGTTGGCAATTTTTACTACTTTTTCTGAGAAGTCTCCATTCAGCTTGTTTCTCTACTTATTGAATTGTTTCTTTCAGGGTTTAGTTCCTTGAACATTTTGTATATTCTCGATATTACTCCATTGTCTGACATAGCTGGCAAAGCCCTTTGTTCTTTAGGTTGCATTTTTAGTTTCTTATCTATATCCTTTGCTATGCAAAAACTTCTTAGTTTGATGCGGTCCCATTTATCAATTATATCTTTGATCTGCCAAGTCCTTGGAACTTTACTCAGAAACTTCTTGCTTGTTCTGAGAAATCCTATGTTTCCTCCTTTCTTTCCTGTAGTATTTTAATGGTTTCAGGTCTTATATTGAGGTTTTTGATCCATTTTGAATTGATGTTAGTACAGGGTGCAGATAGGGATCCAGTTTCAGTTTTCTAGATGAGGGTATCAGTTCTCTTAGCTCTATTTGTTGAAGAGGCTGTCTTTTTTCCATTCTGTATTTTTGGTTCCCTTATCTAATATTAGATGGCTGTACATCTGTGGTCTTATTTTGAGGTCTTCTATTCTATTCCTTTGGTCCTCAGGCCTGTTTTTGTGCCAGTATCAAGCTGCTTTTATTACTATATCTCTGTATTAAAGTTTCAAGTTTGGATTATTATACCTCTAACACCATCTTTTTTTTTTTTTTTACCAGGATTGCTTTGTGTTTCGGGGCCTTTTGTAGTTCCATATGAATTTTCAGGTTATATTCTCTCTGAAGAATGACATTGGTGTTTTGGTGGGCACTGAATTTGTAGATTGTCTTAGGCAGTATTGCCATTTGAATGATATTAATTCTGCCAAACCAGGAATATGTGAAGTCTTTACATTTCTTAATGTCTTCTGTAGTTTCTTCAAATTTTTGTAGATTTCATTGTAGAGGTCCTTTACGTCCTTGATTTGATTGATTCCTAGGAGTTTTTTTTTATTTTGAGATTATTGCAAACAGAGTTGCTTTCCTGATATCACTCTTGATCTCATTGTTAAAGTACAGAAAAGCTACTGACTTTTTTTGTGTGTGAAAATACTGTACAGAGGGGTTACAATTACATGGGCAAGGTAATGAGTACATTTCTTTTTTTTTTTAATTTTATTTTATTTTATTTGTGAACATACTGTACAGAAGGGTTACAATTGCATGGGCAGGATAATGCGTACATTTCT
>NW_012267329.1:4321777-4348627 GCF_000151885.1 Dipodomys ordii
TTTTTCGGAAATGGGGAAAACTACTGACTTTTGTGGATTGATTTTATACCCTGCTACTTTGCCAAAGTTATTTATTGGTACTTCAGACTTATAAAAATATTTTAAATAAGATTTCAGATTTTTTACAGCTGTGAGAGTTTTGTTATTGCTTCGCTTTGTTGTGTTTTTGTGAAGTTGACTTAAGAAAAAAATGAATAAGATTGCTATAAATTCTTGTTGAAACAGATAAGGGAAACTGTGGGTCTTGAAACTGATTCTTGCAAATTATCTCTTCCCACAGATCCTTCTAAAAGTTTTCATATATAGCTGGGTATGAACATACCTGTTTTGAAAATTTTGATTTGGAGTTTAAAAGCTCAGCTAATATGTAAGAAGAAATTCTTGGGAGGGAAGTTAGAAATGTGCTTTTGAAATAGATAAATTAGTGTCTTAGTCTTTTTCTTCTCGAAGACTAGAAATACCTATTCCAGTCTTAAGTACTCCCATTGTTGCCACACTTGTGAAGAAAAGTCACTGAGATGACATGGATTGGAAAATCATAAAGTAGCCCATGATGTTTGCTTCAATAGTTACCATTGCCTTGACAGGAAGCTACCTTGGATGCATGGAGTCCTGCTAGGGCATGTTTGGTGAATTCACTGAAAAAATGTTTTCAGTCTCTTGAGGTTATCTTTCCCTACTGTAATTGGCATTGCTTTTTTTTTTTCTTTTTGGCAGTCTTGGGGCTTGAACTCAGGGCCTGGGTGCTGTCCCTGAGCTTCTTTTGCTCAAGGCTAACACTCTGCCACTTGAGCCACAGCGCCATTTCTGACTTTTTCGGTGTATATGGTACTAAGGAATCGAACCCAGAGCTTCATGCATGCTAGGCAAGCACTCTATCACTAGGCCACATTCTCAGCCCTTGGCATTGCTTATTAGTCTTCTCAGTAATAGTTGAGACTACTCATGGTAAAATAATTTAAAAAGTAAATAGAAGGGCTGAGAAGGTGGCTCAGTGGTAGAGTGCTTGCCTTGCATGCATGAGGCCCTGAGTTCAATTCCTCAGCACCACATAAGCAGAAAAAGCTGGAAGTAGTACTGTGGCTCAAGTGATAGAGCACTAGCCTTAAGCAGGGCAGCACCCAGGCCCACAGTTCAGGCCCCACAACCAACAAAAAAAAGTCAATAGAAGATTCCCTCTCAATAAAGATTATCATTGTTAAGAACAAGTCATCACAAACACCTATACAGTTTCATGCAACACACATAAGTTCACGTAATATAAACTTTTTTTTACCTAATATATAGAGATTACTTTTTTATAGGAAAAAAAGTCACTCTGTATTGAAATAGTCTCCTATGAATATATATATATATTTGCATACCACAGAATTATAGGTATAGGATAAATTCTGAATGGTGGAATCACTGGCCAGAGAGATTGCTTTATGCATTTTGATAGTATATTGCTCAGTTACCATCTCATAAAAAGTAGCAAAAAACTTGTTTTTCAACATCCTCATGAACATAGGATATTACTAAACTTAAGTTTATGTCCCTCTATTAAGTGATGTTTGGTATCTTAGTTGTTTAGATTTGAGATTCATTCATTGTGTGAAGCTGTGCATCCATGTATGTATGTATGTATGTATGTATATATATATATATATATATATATTAGTGTTTATTTTGTTACTGAAAAAATTTATTCCTAGTAACATTAAAATGGAAGTGTTCTAGCTGTTTACAAAAGTAAGTCACATGTTTCAAAGGCATAGAGAAGTGAAATTGCCATGTGCCTTGGAGGAACAAACATTGAGTGAAGAAAATTAGTGAATAATACAATATTCAGAGTTAACCAAAGGAAACCTAATTAGGGTAAGGTCACTGACTACCAGCATTACACACAAAGAGGTATTAGATTGTCTCTAATAGTGAAAGAATCAGATTGAGGTAAATTTGTTTGTATTTACATTCCTGGAGTCTGGATACTATGAATTTATGATGATTAGGGTTAGAGGTCAAGATAAAGCCAAGAAGTTTTAATAGAGGAGAGATGGATGAGAGGGAACAAGCAGAGTCCTGGAGATTAGAATTCATTTGAAAGGTAATTTGGAGACTGATTTTAGATGACTTTAGTCTTACATGGTTGCTATTGCTGAACCACATCCTGTGTTTCACTTGAGTTTAAGTTCACTTCATCGTTTTGAATTCTTTTTTTTTAATTTTTACTTAATTTTTATTGTGAAAATACTGTACAGAGGGGTTACAATTAGATGGGCAAGATAATGAGTACATTTCTTCATTGTTTTGAATTCTGAGATACCTGAAAGAGATGATTCTTAGCTTGAGCCTCTTGGAGAAAATGTAGGCTATGAATACACAGAAAGGAATGGCAAAGGATTCTGAATTAAAGTGATAAGGGATGGATGAATATAACCAGTGGTATAGCTGGATGAAAGTGGTAAAAAAAATAAAACTTTCTTAAAATAGAATGAAACAGAAGAATAACTAAGAGGAAATCACACAAGGATCCTCATTTGCTATTATCATTACATACTTAATATTACCTGTTTTAATCATGAATATATTAAGCACCATAAGTCTTTAATGCATTTAAATAGCTCCCTGTCTTGTAGCTTTCTATTATTGATGGCTAACACTCAGTTTACTATAGATAAAGATTAATTTAGATTTATTCTATAGTTATATTTAAATTTGAAACTCTAATTTAAATCTAAATGTTATTCAAACTTCTTGCCCGAATTTTATCCTAACAGTTTGAATTAGGGGCAAAATATTTAAAGACTTACGTAGTAAAGCAGAATTCATTTGGGCCTATATTCCTGTGTTTCTTTGCACATTAAATGGGGTGTTATATTTAGGAACCTACAGTTAATATAAAATGGTCAGATTTGGTTTGTTAAGCCTAGCTGGGATCAGAATAGTACAGTGAATCAACTATAGCCCAATGCTCACATTATACCTAAATATTTCAGATAAAGGATTTCAAATCAAGAATATATATTCTTAGAGTAACAAATCAAATTTATATATCATGCCTAGACTTACCTTGAATTTCATACCCACTAGCCTTTGGACATCTTCTTCAAGCCCCCCTAGCAGGTTTCTAAGAAACATGCTATAAGTAGTCTCTGATTTCTTCTAAGGAATCATTTGGTATACTGTCCTTTGCACAAGCATGCTACATTGTTTTCTCAAAACTGAATATTTTCCCTGTAAACTTTGGCATAATGTAAGTGATATTACATAAGAGATGTGAGTCATGGCAGGGCAGAGAGTATGCTTCATTGGGCATCAGAAAATTTGATATTTATTCAGCATTATAGTTTTCTAAACTGTAATACCAACTTTTTTCTAAACTATAACATCCATTAGGGTAATAAAGTTTCTTCGGTGAGACCAACCAATGTACTGGAAATGATGAAAGAATGGAAAAATAACCCAGAAAGTGATGAGGAAAACAAGACAGATGAGAAGCCTAATTGGTCCTTTCAAGAAAAATTGAAAAGCAATCAATTCAGGAAAAAGTCCCATGATGTCCATAACACTTCACTTGAGAAGGAAGAAAAACAGGTAGGAAAAACCATCAAAACAAGTAGGAAGAGCAGTTGTCTCATTTTTCCAGACCATAAAGTCTTTCCAACATTGGAAACTTTCTACAGTTGTCTTTGTTTGTAACTAAGGACCTGTATTATATAGTAAGTAAAGTTCTTTATGCTTTATAGGTTATCATGATTTAGTAACATGGCAGAAGTGTTGAAATCTGTGGTTATGAGCCAGGTCCTGGTGGCTCACAATTGTAATTCTAGTTATTTAGAGGGCTGAGATCTGAGAACATGGGTTGAAGCTAGCCTGGGCAGGAAAGTCCACGAGACTCTTATCTCCAATTATTCACCAAAAACCTGGGAGTGGAACTGTGGCTCAAATGGTAGAGCACTAATATTGAATGAAGTTAAAGGCTTTAGGCTTTTTTAAGGATCAAAGGAACATATATCACTGCATACAGCTATTGGTTGAGAAGGGTCTTATGTGTATATCTGGGTGACCTTGAACCATGATCCTCCTGAGCTCAGCTACCCAAGTAGCTGGGATTATAGTCATGAGCCATTGTATCAGGCTGAAATTCACATTCTTAAAAGTTTTCATTAAGATTTTAACCCATTGATTATAGTCCTAGCATATGTAAACAACTCAAATTCTAATTATTTTCTTACCTTGTTGAAGTAACTGTGAGCAGCAAAAGTCACATTACTTAGTGACTTGAAGGTCTAGAAGGTAGGAGGAAGGTGTAACTGAATAATGGAAAAGAATACTGACAACACTTGGTTACCAAGCAACAAACATATAACTCAAGACTGCTAAAATATGTGTATATGCATGTGAATAATACTTGTTTAGACATGTGTGTGAATATCTACAAACATATATGTTACATGAATGGAGTATATGGGATGTATATTTGTAGACATGTATACCAATATATGTGTTATCTTTTCAAAATAGAAAAGTCTTCAAACTAAATTCACAAAGAAATGTGACTGAGATTTTAGGATATTATCTTTAATGAACATAAAACACACATATCCTAATAACAGGTCTTGCTATTATTCAATAAGTTCATGTTTATACTATGGTAATGATTACTTTCAAATAATTTTTGTCAGCCTCGTTATTTAGACATGCGCTCTCTGGTAGTATTCATCAAGAAATAGATCACTCTCAGTTTTGTTCTGCAAGTTTCTAAAAGAAGTCTCATTCTGGATGTGTGTGAGCAAGCAATGGTGCATTCTTCTGGACTGGGTCAGATTTCACCCTATTAGTCTCTCTCCACATATGCTTCTCTGCAGACCACATAGAATTGAAAAGGAGATCCCTCATAAGAGTTTTAGACTATTCTGAGGCAAACACAGCCCCACCTAACAGGATCCATATTTTAAACAAGAGCTAAAAGATATCACATAAAGAAAACTTTTCTGTAAACATATACAAAAGGTGTGATGTCTTGAACAAACTTGGTCAATTGTCCAATTAATGGACAAGAATCTAGAATTAATCAAAATGGTAAATTATATTAATTAAAAAGAATGAAGGTGTGTTCAGATTTAATGATCCTGGACCACAATTCTACTTCAGGATACCTGTAGTTGCTGGAATGATGGAAGTCCACTACCATGTTTTCTGTTGAGATAGCATCTCATGGACTTTTCTGCCTAGGCTGGCTTGAAATCATAAACCTCCCAACCTCAGCCTCCAGTATAGGTAGGATTACAAGAGCAGGTTCTTATAAAATTAGACACAAAGGTTAATATAATAATTATATTTTTCCTAGATGATACATAAACCAATTACAAATTCTATAGTTTGGTACAGTGCAAGAATCATTATTTCAGACTCACAGGTAAAATCTGGCATGCCACTTGTTTTACCATTTTACCAAATGTTTAATTGGAACATAGTCAACTCATTCATGTTGCCTATGGAAATTTTCATACAATACCACCAGAGTTAAACATTTAGGACAGAAACTATTCCTGGTCAGCCCAGGTGGAAAACGTGGTGAGACTACATCTCAGTGGAAGAAGCTGGGAATGACTGCATTTCTGTCATCATAGGAATCCTAAAGTAGGAAAATTGTGTTCCAGGATCATTCCTGAGCAAAATAACCAGTACAGCCATGTGCCAGTAATCCTGGATACTCAGGAGACTTAGATATGAGGGTGGATCAAAACCAAAAAGAAAGTCTGTGAGACTATTATCTCCAATAAACTACCTCCCCCCAACCAGAAGAAGTGGAGCTCTAGCTCAAGTGGTAGGGCACTAGCCTTGAGCAAAAAATGGTCAAGGACAGCTAGCGTGCGCGCGCGCGCGCTCGCGCGCGCGCACACACACACACACACACACACACACACACACACACTACAGAAAAGGGCTGGCATGACTTAGCAATGGAGATTCTGCCCAGTGACCCTGAATTCCAGCCCCAATGTCAATACCACCACCAAAATGCATAGATTTCATCAACAGAAAGAATTTTCCATTCTCAGAGCTTTTCAGCAGTAGAAACGTTGTTCCATGGGTAGCAAACTCCCTCCTAATCACTGAACATAGTCAAGCAGACTTGGTATGTACTGTAGCAATTTAGTTTATCAAAATTATTAATTAAATGCAAGTAGCATTCTCCAACTTCTCGGTGAGATTTTGAAGTTATAAAGTAAAGCTTAGTCACACTATACTGCTGCAGTCCTCTAGGTGCCCAGGAGCCAGCTTGGAAGCACTGAAAGAGACCCACCATGGAGCCCTGACAGGAATCAGGTAAAGCCATGATGGACAGTGCAGTTCTGCCACTAGCCTCAGATGCATCTTAGTGTGAGTTCAAAGGAAATCCAGTTGGGAATCTCAATGTGATCCTAAGCAGAATGAGAATAACAGCAAACACAGAGCCTGACACAGTGTCACAGATGTGAGAACCATGGGAGTCAAGAGAAGGACAACCTGGAAAGAGATAACAAACTTAGCAAGTATGCAAATTACAGTGTAGAAGTACAATATGAAAGAATGAAAAATCAGGCAATGTAACTCTTCCACAGGTCAACAACTTCACAGTAAGGGATATTAATGATAGTGAAGTGGTTGAAATGCAAAGAACTCAAAAGAATGATTATGACTTATAAACAAAATTAAAAAGAGCACATATAAATACTTTAATGAATTCAAAGACAATACAAATAAAACACTGAGTGGATTCAAAGAGGATACATGTAAGCAGGTAAATGAAATAAGGAAGACAACATAAGATATGGAATGAAAATTCTAGAGATATGGAAATCTTTAAAAATATCCCATTGAAATTCTGGGAATGAACATATGTGTGTGTGTGTGTGTGTGTGTGTGTGTGTGTGTGCGTGCGAGTGTGTGTAAGTCAAAATTTAAAAACAATTGAAAGCTCTCTACCAATTGAATTGACCAAGTTGAAGACATAATATTAGGGCTTTAAGACAAGGAAAAGGAATTTTAACATTCAGTTTAAAAATATGGAGAGAATATGTAAGAATTCTGGTATAACATTAGAAGACCAAACTTATGAATCATGAACCTACAAGAAGGAGAAAGAGGTTTGTACTTAGTAAATCTATTACACAAAATAGTAACAGTTTCCCAAATCTTGACAAAGAGATGGTCATCCACGTGCAGGAGGCTTTTTAGACACTGAACATGGGAGACCAGAAAAGAACTTCTAGAAGATATATTAAAGATAAACATTAAGTATGCAGAATAAGGAAAGAATATTGAACATCACAAATGCCAAGTCACCTGTGAAATCAAATCCATCCGAACAACATGTTTTTTCACTCTAAAAGTAAAGAAGGCATAAAGTGACCCACGTCAAGCTTTGAAAGAAAATAACTGCCAACACAGATCACTCTATCAAAACTAGCCTTTGTAATTGAAGGAGTAATATAAACCTTATGTGATAAGCAAAGATGGAAGGAATACATGACCACTAAGCTAGTGCTGTACAAGATACTTAAAAGATCTTACCAAAAAGGAATGTCAATTATAAAAATATAAGAAAGAATAATTCTCATAAAATGAGTAGATAAGCAGATGAAGACAATGAAATAATCAAACATTATGAAAACACAAATGACAGGAATGACTACATGACTTTTAATTATAACTCTGAATGTTAATGGTCTCAATTAAGCAGTAAAATGACACAGGCTTACAGGTTGGAATTAACCCCACCATTTGTTGCCTACAAGAAATGTGCCTCACTAGTACAGACAAATACAGGCTTAAAGTGAAGATAGAAAACTAATTCCAAGAAAGTTGAGCCTAAAAGCAAGTAGGAGTAGCTATATTCATATCTGACAAAACAGATTTCAAATAAAAATTAATCAGAAGAGACAAAGGTCACTTTATATTGATATAGAATATAACAATTGTAGGCACATATGCCCCAAACATGGGCACACACAGTTTAATACAACAAATGGTTCTGTACATAAAGTGCAAATAGCACAATAAAAGTGACTTACTTCAGTTTCCATTTCTCACAAATAAATCATACTTACAAAACAAAAATCAATAGATAGACAAGTGCTAGTGGTTCACACCTAGCTACTCAAGTGGCTTAGATCACAGTTTAAAGCCATACTGGGCAAAAAAGTCCATAAGACTTCATCTCCAAAATGAACAGCAAAAAATCAGACTGGAGGTGTGGCTCACATGGTAGCACACCAACTGAACAAACAAGGAAGTCAAACATGTACAAAGCTAGGCTAAAACCCTAGTACTGGCAAAGGCAAAAAGAAAAAAAGGAAAATCAAGGAAATTTCAGAATTAAATGTCAGTGTATATTAAATGGACATAACACATCCACAGAATATACCATTCAAAAGCTCAAGAATACACAATCTTCAGTCACCTCTGGAGCTATCTTCAAGGCTATGAAGTATACTCTAACAAACACAAAAAAATGGAAACAATCTCCTGTATTTTATCAGACCACAATGGAATAAAGCTATAAATCAATAGCAATAAAAACTACCATTCAAACATATGGGGACTGATCAATACACAATAAATGATCGGAGGGTAATGAATAAAATACGAAAGTAAATAAAAAATTTCTAGAATAAAGTAAAAATGGACACACAAATTTTGTGACACAGCAAAGGCAGTGCTAAGAGGAAAGTTTGTAGCTATGAGCAAGTAAATAAAAAATTCTCAATTAAATAACTTAATGATGCAATTCAAACTCTTAGAAAAACAAGAACAAGCCAAAGCAAAATGAGTAGGCTCAAGGAAATAATAAAGATCATAGCAGAAATTAATGAGATGGAAACCAGAAATTAATACCAAAATATCATTGAAGCAAAAAAATTGCAAATCTTTGAATAGATATTATTGAGAACCCTAAAGATATTAACCAAAAAAATAGGAGAGAGCCCAAATTAATCAGAGATGTAAAAGTAGATACCACACAAATACCAATGAAGTATCAGTGGTTCATTAGGGAATACTTTAAAAACAAAATGGAAAATCTAGAAGAAATGGAAAAGTTTCTAAACACATATGACATACCTAAATTTACCCAACAGGACATAAACCATTTAAATAACTCCCCATAGAGCTTAATGAGCAAATAAATTGAAGCAATAATAGTCTCCAAATGAAGAAATGCCAAGGCCCAGAGGGATTCACTGGCAAATTCTACTAGACCTTTAAGAAATAACTAATACCAGTGGCCCTCAAATTCTTCCATAAAATAGTAAAGAAAGACTACTATCACACTCATTCTTTGAAACAATCATTGCCCTGGCACCAAAACCAGATAAGACACAACAACAAAATTATCAGCCAATTTCTTTGATGAACATAGACTCAAAATAGGAAATGAAGAAGTCACATTATCTATATTAGGAAATAACATTAGTAAATATGTTCCTTTGCCTAAAAAAATATAAGGACTCCACACACAAAAAACTATTACAGTTGATTAACACTTTCAGCAAAGAGAATACAAAGTCAATATGCAAAAATAAATGGGTTTTTATATATACCAATAATTAATGGGCCAAGAAAGAAATCAAGAAAACAGTCCCATATACAGTAACTTCAAGATATGCCTGGAAATAAACATAACTAAGGAAGTTAAAGACCTCTACAATGATATCTATAAAACACTGAAGAAAGAAATTGAAGTATATACTAGAAGATTGAAAGGCCTCCCACCTCCCATGTTCATGGATTAGCAAGTCTGATTTTGTGAAAATGGCTAGATTACTGAAAGTAATCTATGGATTCAGTGCAGTGTCCATCAAAATTCCAATGCCATTCTTCACAGAAATAGAAAATCCTAAAATTCATATGGAAGCATAAAATACTCCAAAATAGTCAAAGCAATCCAGAGCCCAAAGAGCAATAGTCTGTCACAATACCTGACCTGAAATTGTACTGTAGAGCTATAGTAATAAAAATAGAGTGGTACTAAACAAAAACAGGCATATTGACTAACTGACTAGAATAGAATACTCCAAAAATAAGCCCACACAGGTACAATCACCTGATTTCCCACAAAGGTGCCAAAGATTATCTTGGAGAAAAGCCTCAAATGAATGGTGTTGGGACAACTGGATATTTACAGTGTTGAAAACTGAAACTAGACCTCAATTTCTTACCCTGTGGAAAAAAATCAATCCAATATGCAGCAAAGAACTTGGAGCCCTAGATGAGCCTATGATCTTAGCAACTTGGGGAACCTATTGGTGGGTTATGTCTTAAGGACCACCCAGGTGTTCACTTTGGCAACACATATACTAAAATTGGAACGATACAGAGAAGATTAGCATGGCCCCTGCGCAAGGAAGACACGCAAATTCATAAAGGACCACCCAGGCAAAAAGAGGTATGTAAGATTCCATCTTAACCAATGACTGGGTACCGTAGCATGTGCCTGTCATCCCAAGTGATGCAAGGAAGCACAAGTAGGAAGGATGCAGGCCCAAGCAGGCCCAGATATATACCTACCTAAAAGGCTGGAGGTGTGGCTCAAGTGTACAGCACCTGCGTAGCAACTGGGAGGCCCTGAACTCAGTCTCCAATATTGCACACACAAAACAGCATCAAAAATCTTACATAAAAATCTTTGAACCTACAAACCTAAATCTTTGAATCTTGGAAACTTGAAGAGGAAAATATAGGACAAATACTTGAAGATATAGGCATAGGCAATGACTTTCTGAATAGGACTCCATTTGCTCAGGAAATACAATTGACAAATGAGGTTACATCAAATTAAAAGGCACCTGCAGATTGAAGAAAATAATCATCATGCTGAAGAAACAACCTAGAGCATGAGAAAAAAAATCTTTGCCAGCTATTCATTGTACATAGGATTAAAATCCATATTATATAAAGAGCTCCAAATACTAAGCACCAAAAGAGCAAGTAATTAGTTAATAAATGGGCAGATGAATTAAACAATTCTCAAAAGAAGTATGAATAGCCAATAAATACACAAAGAAATGATCAACATCCTTAGTCCTAAAGGAAATGTAAATCACAACTACATTGAGGTTTCATTTTACCCCCTACAGAATGGCAAACATCAAGAAAACAAACAGTAACAAATGTTAGGCGGATTGTAAATCCAACCAAATGCTGTTGGTACATTGTAAATTACTGCAGCTACTATGGAAATCAGTATGGCTGTTGCAAAAAAAAAAAACACAAAAAACAAAAAACCCTAAACCCTAAATAAAACTACCATATGATCCTGGCAACCACTTTTGTGCAGGTATCTGAAGGAATGTAAGGCAGCAGACAATAGGGATACCTGTAAACCCATGTTTATCACAATAACCAGATTTGATAATACTTCCATGGTTTTAGTACACTTTCATTTTTAAATATTATATGTGCCTAAGCACAGAACTCCACGTATCATCATCATTTAAAAGCACAACCTCTAGATCTAGGCTTCTACAATCCAAGGCCTAGCCTTACTGATTACAAGCTTTACGAGGGTGCACAAGTCTCTAGTCCTCCTTGGTTCTACCAGTGAAGCAGGAATCATGTCCTCAACTAAGGGCTGAATGAAGTCATTGATATTATGCTCTTGATACATGGTAAGTACTCATTAAGATTGTTATTACTTTTATTATTACTGAAGACCTTGAATAGAATATTACTAAAGTTTCTTTTTTCCTGGTCCCATCAAGGTTCCTTTGAGTATAGATGTTGGGATAAGCTAATATACCAAGGAATACAATTTTTAATGATAATAGATGCTTCTGAGTTTTATGGGTATTTATGAGTAGGGTATTATGGGAGACTGGATTATCATTTAAAACTTTAAGCCCTCCTCAAAAGGGATTTGAACATTGATACTCTTTGCCATTTGTCTTTACCATTCTCCCCGATAGATGAGAGAAAGGCTGTTCTCTCAACCACTAAGTTGGTTTGGTTGTATGATTACTTTGATGTAAGCCAAGGCCTTAAATACTTTCACCAATCAGCTTATCTCTTAGGTTTCCATCTCTGGCCAGTAAAACACACCCACAGAGTGCCTGCACAGCTCCTTGTACTATGAACATTTTTGAAGCAGAGGTAGACTTCATCCAAAGCCTGATGTGCAGCATAGCAAGTCCAAGCCTTGTAGCTTAGTAAGAAAAATAAATATTTATTTGTCATGTAGCTTTGTAGAAAATAGTTAACATATAAGACTTAAAATGCTGCCTTCCCCCACCTCCTTTTTTTTTCCTCAGTGCTAGGCATCAAACCCAGGTACTCTTTTGCGTTAGGCAAGCACTCTACCACTGAGCTGTACCTGCAGCCTAAACTGCTTTCTTTGACAAGGCCTATTAGCAAGACTGGCTTTTGGCTGGCATTGAAAGCTAGAATGCTAGATGCTTGCTTCAACTGTGTCTAAACTGTTGGAGCAACTATATGGTTTATGCCAATGTCCTGCTTTCCTTTGAGGAGTGTGGGCTTTTAGTATTACCAAGCAGAGGCTGTCTTTGTGACCATACCCCTGTGACACATACTCTGTGTTCTGTGTTTCTTAGGAGCATCCCTGATAGGTAGCAATTCATACATGCTGCCATAGCTTATTTCAGGTGGCTGAAGTGTATTCTGAGTGACTGTACTGGGGAAAAACACTTGGATGTTTATTCCTGGATTCCCTAGACTTCACCCTAAGTATCTTTTCTAAGTCACAGCTTATGAGTCCTACTGGTGAATCATCACACCTGGAGGTAACTTTAGGGACCTTGTTAACAGTTGTGTAGTTGAACTAGCTAACCAATCCAGGCACAAATAACTAATTGTGCTACCATGAATTGACCTGTGTCCAATTGTCTTATCCTGATTGTAATGCTAGTTGCTAGTTTGGTTTCATAGATGCCTATAAATATCAAATCTTTTGTGTTAAAAGGACCTTGAATCCCTACTTTTCCACACAAGCAATTCCTGTACAAGGTAAAAGTTTTACCACCAGCTTAGCCAGCTTCGTATGTTGAAGAGCTGTGTTTAGTCATTTCCCTGCCCTCTCAAGCATGACTTTTGTCACGCTCCCATCAGGGTCCATAGCTATTTGACTATGCTATGGACATCTTGTCCCTATGGAGTGCTAATTGGGTTGAATTATGACAAATAATGCTTTCGTTCTAAATGCATTCCTTTAGTTCCCCTCAGGAACCTTGCTTTCACTTTGACTTGCTTGCTTACTTACAACTGGTGCTCTGCCACTAAGCCATGCTTCTATCCTGGCTTTTTGGTGCATACTCAGAGATGCTCAGCCTAGTTTTGAATTTGAGTCCTCCAGGTCTCAGCCTCCTGAGTAACTAGGACTACAGGAATGAGCCATTGCCACTTAGCATTTTTATGTTTTGGTGGTGGTGGTAGTGCTAGTGTTTAGTTTTGGTGTGATTTGGTTTGGATTCACATTTAAAAGGTATTGTTCCACTGTCTTCTGGCTTTCAGGTTTTTGTTTTTATTAATGAGGAGCAGTGACAGATGGAAATATTCTTTCCGCATGTATATTGTACTCCTTTTCTCTGGATGATTTTAAGGCCTTCTCTTTTATCTTTGCTAGTTAATTAAAGAGTCTCCTGGATTTATCTGCCTGGGCTGGTTTTGAGCCATGATCCTCAAATCTCAATCTTCTGAATAGCTATGATTATGGGCATAAGCCATCTGCATCTGACAAAACTGATTTGTGTTTTAAAAAGAAACAGGAACTGGGTGCTGGTGGCTCATGCCTGTAATCCTAACCACTCAGGAGGCTGAGATCTGAGGGTCATGATTTGAAGCCAGCCTAAGCAGGAAAAGCCCATGAGACACTTATCTCCAATAAACCACTAGAAAAGTGGAAGTGGCTCTGTGGCTCAAGTGGTAGAGCGCTAGCCTTGAGCTGAAGAGCTGAGAGACAGCGCCCAGGCCCAGAGTTCAAGCCCCATGACTGAAAAAAAGGGAAAAAGAAAAAGAAACAGGATAAAAGGATTGATTGCGTGGGGTATGACACAAGGGAATTTTCTGGGGGAATTGTCCTATGTCTTGCCTGTGGTATTAGTTATAAAGATATATGCAGTGCATTTGTCAAAACTCCTCAAACTGTCCACTTGGGATTTGTTTATTTTGCTGCATATATCTGAACTACAAAGAAAAGAAAGATATTTACACCTTTCTCAAAATTTGCAAGTTACACTGTATTTCCATTAACTTCACCTAGGAGCCAGATGTTTCTCTGGGTAACCTTGTAAAAAAGTTGATTTCTCTTCTTGCTTTTTCCCCTCTTCCTCCTTTCTCCTGGAAACTACAGAATCATGGGATAAGATGGGTGACTACTGCAAGCGAAACTATAGCAAAAAAACTTGTTTTGGAATTTTGTCATTTGGACTTAATGCAGGCCCATAATTTGAACGTGTGACTCTAGAAATGGTTGCTATGGTGATAAACCATTTTGCTTAAATAGCATGTATTTTACTCAAAATTCAGAGAAATGGTAACAGTTTGTAGTAATCATACACTGGTATTACTTTGCAAGGATATGCCTAGAGCTACAGGTTTTGCATCCATTATCACCAGATAAGTTCACCAGATTAACGTTATGCCCGTGAATAATGCAATGTGTATATTTAGCCTGATTTCTTGTTACATATCTTCCCTCACACACGTGGAACCTCCTTTTCAAGATTAATAATATGAGTTGGGGAAATCAGGCTGAGGGTACTGAATTACAAGAAGGTGAAACTGGAGGAACCTTGTAAGGCTATCCTTTCTACCATTCAGTCTCAAGTAGGCCGAACTATTCTTCAACTGTCCCAGGTGGTGAGAATTCATCAAAGATGGACGACAATTGAAAGTCTGCTTGGGGCAGCCCCTACCTCCACCATTTTGCCTGACTGTAGCACTCAGAGCTGCCCTGTAGCTCCAAGTGCTGCATATGTGCCCCTTTTCTTATAGATTCTGATATATATATGTATATATATATATATATACACACAATATATACATACATACATACATACATACAGTACTTATATGTAAAGACTTCTCTATCCACTACCACAGCTCCCAGTCAGTAATAGCCAATATATAAATCTTCACTGGTCTCTTTTATCTTTTCAGGCTAGTTGCAATGTTTTAGGTATGACTTCATCATAGTTTTATTTAAGGATAAAAGGATCTTTTTCTTTGATATCTAAAATACCTTTCATGTGACAGTAGTTTTTCTTTTTTCTTCTCTTACTATCCTTATATAGTTATACAAAAGGGTTTCAGTTTATGAGTGCAAAGCATCTTGATCAATGTCACCCCTTCCTCCATCTTCCCCCAACTCTTCCAACCCTATTAATCTCCTCAAGTTACTTGGTTCCATTGACTATTATGACCCACCCTTCCTCTCTCTATTCATCCACCCTCATCCCCTTGACTTCCTCCTCTTCCAATAACACATATTTTAGCTTTCTGGTATTTATTTTGTTAAACTATAAGTAAATTGTTCAGATGAGTTACACCATTGCAGACCTCCCCTAAAAATACCACAACAGTAAGGTTTTCTTGCTTACTGTGCAATGTTGCTTTATATACAGCCTGTAATGATTTTTGCATCCTCTTATGTTCTGATGCATGGATGGCCAACATCTCATGATGGTCATTTAGGATCGTCTGCCATATAACTGAATATTAAAAGTCCCTTGTCATCTTTATGCCCCTTTCTATGGTCTTAGGGGAGCACTTGTCCTGTTTGCCTTTTATGACCTGCAAGATTTCTTAGTCTTTCCTTTCTGGGCATATTCCTGGGCCATGGTCTGCCTATTTAGGCTCCTGTTATGGTGAGGATGATAGCTTCTTTCCCATGAACTTTTCTATTCTGGAACTGTGATTTTCCCAAACTCAGCCTCCTTAAGCAGCTGGGATGGGAGATTTGTGCTACCATATCCAGCTATTAGTTGAGAAGGGATCCTGCATACTTGCTGGGGCCGTGATTCTTTTTATTTCAGAATCCCAAGTAGCTAGGATTACAGGTGTGAGCTACCAGTGCCTGGTGGAGTCTCAGAGTCTTTGGAAAAACTGTAAGAATTCTGCTTCCTAACCAACTGCATCATAAACTGAATGCAACACAAGTGAACAGTGAATGTTATGGTGTGTGTGTGCACAAACACAATATCTTACAAGTTAAACACACAAGCTTTTACACACTGCAGTAAACCTTTGTCAAAACGTCTGTATATTTGCAATGATGTTTTCAAGGAGAGAAGGAAATATTCTGATTTCTTTCAGTGTAGCTATTTTTAAGCCAATCTGGAGTCCTAATTAAAATGTGGTTATCTATGTTAACTTAGCATGTATTAAACATCAAATTGACAATAAACAGCCCTTATATGCTAAGAGTAAAAATATAAGATTGGTACAACTGCAATGAGAAGTAACATGGAGATATTTTTTAAAATTATAAATCTATGTGCCTTTCCACTTACAAAATATATATTCTAGATATAGTGATATATATATATGTATATGTACATACATATATATGTTACACGAGTCTCAGGGTATTCACAGAATTATTTGTTCTAGTGAAAAGTAGTTTCTTCCATTGTGAATGAACTGGCCATAGAAATTATGTACATCTTCCCATGAGAACTATTGCCAGCTAGAAAATGAATGAGCATTCTTTATGAACTGACCTGGAAAAAAGTATCCATATTGGACTACTATTTGGGCAAATATTTGAAAGAAATCATATAGTTCGATGGATGGAGTTGTGCCATATGAAATCACTATTATTAAACTAATTTTGACTTGCAAGTAATGGAAATGACATACTTGCATAAAGAAACATGGACTCTCTAGAAGTGTACACTTTAAGTTGACAGCATTGGTTATCTTTGATAGGGATAAGATTGAATTAACTAGGGAGACTAGGAGGAGATTTTGAACATTGTAAATATTGTGAGTGTGTTCTACATACTTTTAAAATCACTAAAATTATAAATACATGTAGCTAAGGAATGTAATTTTGTCACATTTTGCTACATAATGAAATAAGAATATCATGTTTCTATACCAAAATAATTAGATATTTCTGTTTAGTTTCCTTTTTCCTTCTACTTTTTAACAAAAGTTCTGAGAGTTGTATTAAGATGCTATGTTGAGGCAGATTGGGTGGGTGGGTGGCAGAATCTCCATCCCTTTATCTCTAGCCCTGCTCCTAGAGGCTCTTTCTGAATATATCTTTGGGCTGTAGCCCTGAGTCTACTTTAAGGACTCAAGTGCAAGGCTTGAACTCAGAGCCTGGCCACTGTTCCTTAGCTTTTTGGTCCTCTAACAGTTGATTCATGGATACACTTCTGGTTCTTTAGTGAAGATAGGAATCTCATAGATAAGAGTCTCAGAGACTTTCCTGTCCAAGCTGGCTTTGGACTGTGATTCTCACATTTCAGCCTCCTGAGTAGCTAGAACTACAGGTCTAAGCCACTGACACCAAACATTACATACACTGTTATAAAGTCAGATGTGATAGATGTTCTGAGGAGGTGCACGTTTAGGAGATGTCTGCAGTAAGCATGTGTTGGGTAGATCTGCTCTTTCTTGAAATCTAGGCACAAAAGAGTATATAAATGACCCAGTTTGTTCCAATCCTGGGAACTCATTTATTCATTGAGCAAATAATGTACATTACGTGCCTACTACTGAGTATAAAATATCATCATTTCAGAAGAGTTGACAGAATAGTCAAAGAAACATCCGATCAATTTGTATTGTGTTATGTGACCTCTTTTCACATGCTTTGAAAATTGTTAACCTGATTGTGTTAAGTGGAGAACCCTTTCCCAGATCAATTCTGTGTAGGTGAGAGCTTTCCATGTCTGCATCCCATGCCTTTTCTGGGGGTATTTCCTACTTGTTCAGAACTCTGCCCAGCTTGAATTAAAAGGGATTGTTTTTAAAAATGTCCCAGGGTCAAAGTGAACTACTTCCCTCGTGACCATGTCCACCTCTGCTATGGAGTCAGGTAACCTGAGAAGTTAAATTGCCCATTAAAATCCTCCTGTTTGTTCAACCATGTTTTAATGCTCATATAGTACTTATATGGCCACTCCTATGATTCCTTGTCAGAAATAGGTAAACATTTCCACCTTCACCAGTGGGGAATTGGGGCTCTTAAGAGGTCTGCAGACCTGGCCAGATAGTATGACGGAGTAGAAGCCAGTCCCTGGAACTCACAATGGAGAATGGGGAGAATGTTAGACAGGACTAGATATGACCAGATGAGGACCAGCTGTTTGAAACCAGGTTAGAAGAGTGGTCATGATGTCCTGGTTAGAGTAGCTATGTAGAAATGTCTGGAAATCAGGAAAGATATGTTCAGTTACATCCAAGTGCACTTCCTTGTACAAAGGTTACTGACATTTCATTTTATTTGTATTCCATGGGGATTGAAATTGAGCCTGCACAGTTTGCTCCACATCAAGCATAAACAAACTGGTTTGCTTAAAGATGTTTTTGTGCATTTAATAATAATTTTACAGTGTGACTAGTTGTATTTCAAATCTAGAAAGTGTCTATCTTGCAAATCCTGAACAAAGCATGCTTCTTGCTTCTTTGAGTTGGTATACATGTTTATGCGTCTGAAAATTAATAACTTTAGCCTTTTCTTTTACTTGTAGTCTGCTGCTGATGAAAAGAAGATAGTTACAACTAATAAGAAAGCAAATACAGACAACTGGGGCTCTTCAAGCTCCAAATATAGCAAATTCCTCCCAGCTGAACTCAAGGAAGAACTAGGGAAAAACCCTGGGACTTCAAGCCAAGGAGTAGCAACCAAGCCCACTGCTAAATCCACTTCTCTGTCTCGAGGCAAAAAAAAAACCTAAGATCCCCTCCCATGCTGAACTGTACAAAAACAAGCTGCTCCTTCTAGTGCCAACAAGAGTATTAGAAGGGCAAGGATGGCCTTTTAACTCCACTGAGCCCTGCCATGTGTTTGTACCAGTTTAAAATTGAAGCTAGTTATCTCCAAAGCAGCGCAAACTGCACGGGGCATGACAGCCTCCAATCATCCTGATGGTTGCTGCAGCTGAAATCAACTCAAGGTATTTGAGGGTTGTTTAGGGGACAGATGCCCTTGGGGCATAGCTGTGGGCATACTTGCTCTGTTCTGTTTCACCTCCTTATATTTAGGCACAGTTATTTATAAGGAAAAACAAGAGGCCCAATATGGCAGTGGAAGGCCCGAATAATTATGTGCGCTTGCAGTAGAAGACTTTGTTAGGAAATGACTAACAAACCTGCCCTTGGCAGAAGTGCTTCAGTCCTTTACATGTGTCCTTGTGATTTTAGTTGCTATAGATTGCTTAAGACAACTTATTTTAAACATAGAAATATAAGATGTTTTGTAACTGCTTGCCATTCACTTGCTGCTAAAAATATTGATTAAATCATTTCATTGTGTTGATAAAATCAATAAAAACCAGATGTTACATATGCATGGTAATTTTTATGTTACTAAGAGGTGAATATAATAAAGTCCTCTGAACTCATAGACAAATTCTGAGGTTGGGCTGTGGCTGCCGTGGTAGGTACACATTTCTGGGAAAGAAAGACACTGGGGATAGCCATAAGAAAAAAAAATATGTTTCATTGCTCTTAGTACTGTAGGTTCTCCTTTCCACTTAGGAAAATATTTTGCTTCTCCGTTTCCCAAGAAAATTGTAAATAAACAATTTGCATCTGCTTTTACCTTCATAAAGTAATACTTAATTTCATTCCAACCACCCACGTGATGTCAGTTCTCATCCAAAATGACCCACATCTGGCCAGCTAAGCAAGTCCTAGCTGCATGTAAATGTACTCGGTGGACAGAGGTAGTATAACTGTGCTTCTTGCTATTAATTTAGAAGATACCACCGTGGGTCAGAATGGGCTTTTCTGACTTAAGGTTTTGCACAGGCTTTCTGGAGCAAACTGCTAGTCAAACATGTCTAGAGTAAATTGTCTATATTTCATTTTAAATCTGGGGTTGGTATGGTTTCTTCTAAGTCTTTTTCTCTCTTTCCAGTTGTTATTTGAAGACCTATGTGATCCCATCTACCATCTCCTGAGTTTGAAGTACTCTCTCAGGGGTTTCTGAGCCAGGCTTTGGAGCCTGTGCTCCGTCCTCTAAGGAGAATCCTGGCCTCATAGCTAACTAAGTACTTTCTTTTCCCATGTAGTACTCTTAGACACCGAAGAGAGAGCTGTGGTCCTGGCACTCCTGCCAGGAAAAAGCCAGAGAGTTGATTGCTGGTCTCCTTGCAGAAAAGTTGACCAAGACAGTGGATTTGTTTCTGCCCAGTCTTTAGGCCTAACGTGGGAGTCCATATATTCAAAATGTTCTTACCTTCACAGTGATGCCATCTTTTGGGATTTCTTGTACATTTCTTTTGTACCTAAATTAGTGATTGTGCTCAGTAAGCCAGAGCAAAGATCCAGAATGGACCACATGTTACAGCCTTGTGAGGGATCTGCCCCTTTGCCCCCCATATGCCAGGCCGGGCCAGCTGTCCTTACATCCTAAAACCTCATAACAAAGGATTCTGTGCACCTTCACTTTTATTTGTAGAGAATCATTCTGGTAGAATTCAGCTCATGCCTTCTGAGAGATTGCACATATGGTTTCTATTTGTTATTTATTTATATAGAATAGACATAGACCAGGCCATATCTGAATTTCGTTTTGCAGTTGATATAGCTCTTAATATCTGGGACTATGTGGCCTTACTTTCACCATTTGTTTTTAATGGCTGTGAAAGTAGTATCTCTTCCATTTCAGGTTGGCTTTTCATGGCCAATTGGCCACCCCTAAGACATCAACACAATCCCTCTGTCATCTTCTATGCTTCACTGCCTGGAGAGCAGGGGAATCCAGGGGGGACATTCTGCCTGTGACAGCAGAGCAGGTTGATTTCCAATACTAGTCAACACACTGCCTTGAATACCGATAGGTCAAGGTAAGAGGAATATGAGAGAGAAAAAAAGGAAAGGAATACAGACTTGGAACTGGGGACATGTTCAACTTAGGAAAGCAGAAGATACCATCAAAAAGAAAAGATTGACTCACACCTGTACTCCTAGCTACTTAGGAGGCTGAGATCTGAAGATTGTGATTTGAAGCCACTCTGGGAATGAATATCCATGACACTATTACCTCCAGTTAACCACAAAAAATTATATAGATACAGATGTTGATTGATATATATCCATATATATGGATATATATCCATATATATATATATAAATCAGAAGTCTAGCTTTAGCTCAATGGTAGAGTAGTAGTGGAGAAAATAAGTTCAGGGACAGTACATGTTCAAGCTCCATTAATGGCATGAAGAAGAAAGAAAAAAGAAGAAAGAAGAAGAAGAGGAAGAGGAGGAAGTAGGAAGAGGGAGGGGGAAGGAGAAAGGAGGAAGGGGGAAGGAGGAATGAGAGAAGGGGCAAGATGAAGACAGTACCATTAATGAGATTGTATGCCAGCACATGGCTCTTACATGCCTGGAGCAGAAGTCAGAGGAGAGAAGCACTGTTCATGGGATGCTTTGTTGCTCAGGCCAGGCTGAGATCAAATTAGCCCCCTCCATGGATTTCCCACAAGAAAGACTAAAGACAAGTTGAAGAAACAAAGGGTAATGGAGGCTGAGAAAGGCTGTGAGTTGAAGAGGTGGCCATGGACTAGTCCTTATATTTTAAGAAGAAATGATGTGTGGAAGGAGCAGGGGAAGAAAAGGAAAACATTTCTTGCTTATCACAGGAACACTTTGTTTAAATCATTCTATTTGACTCCAAAGTGAAATTCCAGGTTACACAGATCAAAAGCAACCAGTCTTGAAAATGAAGCTTTTAAAATTCCAGGCCTGCTGTTGTAACAGAGAAGAAAGGCTTTGTTCAAACACACATTCCCAGCAGTAAGTAGGGCTTTGAAACTGGTCAGGGAAGTTGTATCCTATAATGGCTGAATTTGGCTGGAGACCAAGAAGCTGTGGCCTCTGAGAAGTGATCCTGGGCTAGATATGTTCTGTTTTTTTCCTTCAGACCCACTCTGGAGCTGTCTTTGCTCTCTCCACTACAAGCCAGTGTTTAGAGACCGCATTATTAGACTACCCTGTGCCCTGGATTTGTTGGGGTTCTTCCAATGGAGGTACCAACAGGAAGTCCAAGCTTTGATTCTTCCACTTCCTCCAGCAAGGGGCTGTAGCGCATTGGCTGTATTCCAGTATGAGTTGGGCTCCTCCCTGCATCCTTTACCACTGTGCTCCCTGCCCCTGCAGGCCTAGACAAGCCCCTACTATCCTGTAGTACCCTATCTTCCTTTATAGGGTCCCCTTAACCTTCTCAGTTTCCTTACAGATCTTCATCCTTGAACTTTCTCCTCTATTGAATGGATATCAGCCTTCTCCTGTGACCCAATGGGACTGACCTCCTTGTAGGTTCTGCATTGTTTCTGACCCAGGACAACTTGTCTCTGGTTAATAGTCTCCTGTTAAAGTACAGGAAAGCCTAAATGAGTTCTTCCTGAAAATGTGATTTTCCTGGGTGTCCTGGAGCATGGAAGAGGAGGTAGTCGGGGGAACGGGGGGATGTTCCTGGGGTTGAGGCCCAGGTTGAACAACATGAATCTAGCATTATTGCCAAGTGAGTCTAAAGTTGGAAATGGTCTAGATCTAAATTCAAAAGGTTTGCATTTAGGTCTTAAATTTCACCTTCTACTGTAGAGCCTAAAGGGGTCAGCCTACTGTCTCCTGGCTGTCAGTGGAGGCCTACTGAGGGATTTCCTGGGGCAGGGGGGTTGGGGGGACGGGGGGGGGACGGGGGGAAGGGGGAGAGATGTGATATATGAGGAGCCTGAAGACAATCTGCCTCCCCAGACTGTGCCTTTGCTTTCTTTCTGCAAGCACTCAAATCACTTTACAAAGACATTTTAAAGTAAAGTTCCCACTATTCAAAGGCCTCACATAATTCAGTTTTTTTCTCTTCAGGATCCTGTATTTTTCTGAGTGAGCTGGCTTTGGACTGATTTTGATTTCTGTTCAGTGAATTGTTATCATTTAATTCTCAAAGGTGAGCCAATTTTCTTTGCCTTTGTTCTTCAAAGGAAGGCCACATTCAGTGGCTACCTTGCATTTTTGTGTGCGCCTTCCTCAGTTGTTAGCATAATCCGCTGCACTCTGTTCTCCCTATGTAACCCTCTATATTTCCCTAAGTTACCCAGCGCAGCCCCCAGCAGGAGTGGTAGGGCCTCCCTCTTCTGCCCATAGGCCTTACTTGGAGCAGCAGCCCACAATGCAAGAGGCAGTGGGATAGATACATTACTATTCCAATCTCCCTCCCTGCTCATCCTAGCCTAACACACACTAGATGGACCCTGGCAAAAAGCGGGCAAAGAACCCTGGTCCACAAAGTTACCCCAGGTCTCCTTGCTCCTGGAGGACTGAGGCACTGAGGCACAGCCTTTCACTATTTCTCTGCAACTGAGAACCTGAAACCAAACTGTTATTCAAGAATGACTTCGCTCTCTAGCACAGAAAGTCATTTCCATTCCCATAAGCAATTAGTGGCAGAACTCCAAAGGCTGCTGAAGAGCCAGACTAACCAAGGAACAGGTCAAGTGCAATGCAAGATGGAGAATGACTCACACCCATCCTGCCAGGACCCTGAGGGTGGTAGCCAAGTGTTCTGGCCCTAGCATTGGTTTATATTGAGTTGCCTCCTCCTCACGGTCCTCTTGTAAGCCAGATTTATACTATATTAGTGCCAGGGACCTTTTAATGAAAGCCTGGCTCCAGAGTCATGATGTAATAAGAGCAGCAACATTAACAGAGCATTTACAACATGCCAGAACCATGGTAAGCACTTCATATGCACTACTTCTTTTAGTCTTTGCAATAGCCTTTGAGGATGGTACTATCATCAGTTCTCTAAAGGGACAAATTGAGGATCAGAGAAATTAAGACATTTTGTCCACAGTCCCATAGCTAAGTAGTAGCAGAACCGGGATTTGAACCTGGCCACTAGATTTAAATGTGTCACTGTGGCACCCTGTGCTCCTCATGGCACCTATACTTTTGCTTCCTTGGTCTTTCGGCCTGATCTCAGAGTTTCAAAAGGCCAAGTTACTCATTAAAAAGCTGTCTCCCAGCAAGAAAGAGCCTACCATGGTGATTTTGGCAGGTGATTTTGAGATCTGAGGTTTCAGAAGATAGAGGGGATTCTTTAGCATATTGATCGATTTGAGTAGCACCCAACCCAACCAAACAGGGAGAGGTGCATTCTAAAGGACTTTGCCTGATAAAAATAAATAAATAAATTCTCAATGCAGTAACTGGTCTTAGTCTGGGGCAATCTTTGGCAGACTTTGAATATATTTCTGACCAAAGAAAAGAGATTCCATGGCCTCCTCAGGCATTCAGATGGACTTTCCTTTCTATGCTGATAGAGAAGACCAGGAGCCCTGCTGGGGGGTGGGGTGGGGGGGATTCAGAATCACTGTAATGCTTCTGTTTCCTACATTTCCTCACATTTCTGCATGGGTAGCTGTGTGACTGATAATATGACATTCCCAAGTCAGCCGCTGGAGCCATCCTCAACCCCCGCCGCCCCCCACTTATGAGGCTCTGGCTTTTGCCATCCCTTACTGTGTTAGGACAATGTTAGGCACAGGAATGTCTCCCTGTCCTCCTAATGTCCTCCTAGGTCGGGGCACACATGGTGTTTGTTGACTCAGGCCCATCCTGTTGCAACACAGGACAGGGGACACATATGCTCTGGGAAGGAGCCAGCAACCAAGGAAGGGACTGCCCTTGCCTTGGTTAGTGTCTGTGCCTCTATCCCAGGAGAACAGATGCACTCAGGATGCTCATTGCTCATTTGAAAGTTTGGAAAGAAAGACCTATTGTGGGAAAGCTCTCAAAGATGCTGAAATGGATAACTTGTTACAAGAGTGGGTTTTCTTCTAGAAGCAGGTACCTGGAAATTTGTCACAAGACCTTAGCCATTCATTCAGCCACTTATGTTGGATGTCAACTTTCTGCTCAGTGATCTTTTTTTGGGGGGAGGGGGGTCCGGTCGTGGGGCCTGAACTCTGGGCCTGAGCGCTGTCCCTCAGCTCTTCAGCTCAAGGCTAGTGCTCTACCACTTGAGCCACAGCGCCACCTCTGGCTTTTTTCTTTTTGCTTATGTGGTGTTGGGAATCGAACCCAGGGCCTCAGGCATGCAAGGCAAGCGCTCTTACCACTGAGCCACCTTCCCAGCCCTCAGTGATCTGTTTTTATACCAGCCCCTGACCACAAACAGTCCCAGAGACCACACTCCATGTTAAATCTTGGCAGAGATGTCTTATGTACAGTGCATCCTGCTTTGCCAAAGTCGTTTTCCCCAAGGTGACCAGCATCAAGCTCTGTGACCCCACTTGAAGGACAGTGTTGCACAGATGATGTTTTCTTTTTTTAATTTAATTTAATTGTAAGGGTGATGTTAGAGGGGTTACAGTTACATAAGTAAGGTAATGAGTACATTTCTTGTCAAACATTATTACCCCCTCCCTTGCTTTCCCTTTTCCCGACTCCTCTCCCCCCCCACCCAATTTGTAAAGTTCATTTCCAGCATAGTGTCTTGTGAGTATCACGTTGCATTGGTTCACCCTTTATCCTTTGTCTCACCATTTTGTGATTCCCCTTCAATTCCCGAAATCATATATATATATGTATATATATACACACATATATATACATATGTACATACATATATACATATATGTATATATATATATATATGACACAGTCATAATCAAAACAAAAACAGTGACAATAGGGGATAAACCAAAGGGAAAAAATGAAAGAGAAAAGAAATACCTTCACACAGTACATCAAAAACAAAAATACAAAGAAACAAAAAAAAACCCCTCTTGTTTCCATATCCTTGAGTTCATTAGCATTATTTTATATGATCAACCAATGATGTTTCCTCAGCAGAACTGGATAGTTATTCACCACCTCCCATAAGCCAAGTACTGTGATGGGCACTGGATATAAAAATGATGTGACATTTGTAATAGCCCCACAAAAAGTAAAATACCTAGGAGTTAACTAAAGAAATGAAGGACCTCGATGATGAAAACTTTAAAAACCTGAAAAATGAAATTAAAGCAGAACTAAGGAAGTAGGAAAATCTCCCATGCTCCTGGATTGGGAGGATTCACATCATGAAAATGGCAATACTGCCAAAGGCTATTTACAAATTCAATGAAATACTTATCAATATCCCAACCTCATTCTTCAATGAAATAGAAGAAGCAACCCTAAAATTCATATTGAACAATAAAAGACCCCAAATAGCAAAAAACAATACTTAGCAGAAAGAACAGTGCTAGAGGAATATCAATACTAAATGTTAAATTCTACTACAAAGCCATAGTAATTAAAACAGGTTGGTACTGACACAAGAACAGACCTGAGGACTAATGGAATAAAAGACCCAGAAATGAATCCACAGACCTATGGCCACCTAATCTTCGATAAGGGAGCTAAAAAAAGAGAAAAACCAGAATGGAAGAAAGACAGCCTCTTCAGTAAATGGTGCTGGAAGAATTGGTTAAACACCTGTAGAAAACTACAGCTAGATCCTTATCTATTACCCTGCACCAGAATCAACCCCAAATGGATCAAAGACCTCAAAGTAAAAGCAGACACTGAAAACATTACAGGGAGGACTAGGAGAAACTATAATGTTCCTTGGCACAGGCCAAAATTTTCTTAATAAAGACCCAGAAACACAACAAATCAAAGAAAGGTTGGACAAATGGGA
>NW_012267329.1:4349712-4362832 GCF_000151885.1 Dipodomys ordii
GGCGAGTGCTCTACCATTTGAGCCACAGCGCCACTTCCAGTTTTCTAGTGTTTTATTGGAGATAAGAATCTCATGGACTTTCCTGCCTGGGCTGGCTTTGAACTGCGATCCTCAGATCTCAGCCTCCTGAGTAGCTAAGATTACAGGGGTGAGCCACAGGCGCCTGGCTTGTATTTGATTCTTGTGTCCTGCATCTTGTATATACATTTTTCTAATTTGGAGAGGGGAAGGGAAATAACAAAATGCTGAAATAAGGATACAGGTTGACCCATTTTAATAATGAGATGTATAGACGTTATGTTGAAGACGAACTTTACAACTTGGGGGAGGGAGGAGTTGGGGAGGTGGGGAGAGAAGGGATGGTAGGGGAAATACAAAGGAGGGGTTAACAATGCTTGATAGGAAATGTACTCATTACCTTACTCATGTAACTGTAACCCTTCTATACGGTATCTTTACAAAAAAAAAAATGATGTGACAGACAAAGTCATTGCCCTTAAGCAGTTCATAATCTTGGAGGTATGGGGACAGATGATAGAAATCCATGCAAATACATTAATAGTACGTTGTGATTAGAGGTAGGAGTGAAATTTAGAGACTGGAATAATAAGAGAACAGGGTATGACTGTTTTTAGAGAGTGTTTCTAGGGAAGCTTGGAGGCTAGAGAGAAGCCAGCCATGATAGGAGCAAGAGAAAGAACACATTAGACAGAAGGAACTGGGAAAGAGCTCAGTGGATTCTAAGACTTGGTCTGAAGGTCAGCATGCAGGAAGAGGAGAGGAAAGGACTAACCAGGGCCTTGCAGGACCTTCAAGGCCATGTTTATTCTGCCCGCACTGGGAAATCATTGGCAGGTCTCTGGCTGAGGATCTGAGTATGCTTGAAGAACCACTCTGGCTTTGTGTGAGGAATGACTTAGAGGAGGGCGAAAAGGGGAGCAAGGAGATTGGCTAGATGAAATGGAGTGAGGTGGAGGCTGGACGATGGGGAGAAATACATCCACTTGAAATGTGTGCTGGAGATGGAATTGATGGGATCCAATGATGGGAAAGATGAGAGAAAGTGGGGAAGAGAAGCAGGAATGACTTGGCTTCAGTGACCAGGTTGATGGTTTCTTATTGGGGACGAGGCTGGTAGTGAAATGAACACTTGTATCTGGTCCCATTAAGCCTGAGATGCCTACCAAACCTTGAAGAGAGGATGGATGTCTGAGATGGCTTTATAGTTTGGAGTAGATCAAGATGGATGGAAGAGCAAAGAGGCTTAAAGAGAGACCCAAGATTGATCCCTGAAGTTATGTGCAGGGCTTCTTGATACTCTGCAAACCTCATGGAACCGAGGGCACTCAAGGACTGGGCAGTGACTATTGTTTGGCAAGAACAAAGAGGAGAATGGAGTGAGATGATTTGAAATGCCATTGGGGAAATATCTCTGGAAGTTATGGCCAAACCTCCTGATAGCTTGATTAATCAAATCTGAATCGTGACAGGTAGCAAGTCCTCAGCAGCTAAATTATAAACCCATAGCCGCCCACCAACAATAAATCAGACAATAGTTGGCCACATACTTTCCTCAAACCGGAATAAATGTGCAGGATCATGAACTGCCTAAATGTTCCCTCGGCCTACCCGTCCTCTCCCAGAGCTCCCTGCTTCCTTCCAAGCCAGATGAATTTCACTTTGGAAACACACACGTGTTAGAAAATTCCTCATCTTTCCTGACATCTGCTCTTCCCTGGCCCCCCTGGAACTACATAGAGGCTGTTGCTGCTGCCACATAGCAGCCCCTCAGGTCTGAAAGCGACCCCCCCTCCCCAGCCCTATTCACCTTCTCCTTTCCAACATCCCCACTTCTGGATTCTTCCGTAGACAATTTTTTTTAACACTCCAGTCTAGTTGGCCTGGATTTCTTCCCAAGTGTGACCTGTCCCAGTGCTCTGGACAGCAGACCTCTGTCATGAAGCCCCTCCTCTGTTCCTGTTAACAAGGATCCTGGCTGTCTGGCTTGGGTTTACTAGGACAAGCTTAATGACAATGCATCCCTGAAGCATGCTTATTTTCCTATCAATGTCCTTGTGGCAGACTCCCAGTGACCACTAAAGGGCCCTTTTGCAGCATGAGACTGCAGGAGTGACACAGACTGTGCTGCCCTGCCTGGGTTTGATCTGAGTCACAGAGCCCTGAGATTACACGAGAAGACAGACTCATTTTCCTTAAGTGTCTGTCTTGCTAATTGTGCACTGAGATATATGGAGAGAGAAGAAAGGACAGACTGAAATTACAGGCCTGCTTGCCAGAGAATGCATTAGCAACCCAGCTGCAGCTGGAGGGACAGCAAGAAACAGAGGAGACAGCCTGGCAAGCTCAACATCACCTGTCCTGAACTGCACAGCAGACCAAGCATGAGTTGTCATCTGTTCCTGTGGGCCATAGGGGTCCCTGCTCTTGCCCATCCATGGAAAAAGGGGTGGGAGGCAAAGAAGGGGAGGAGCTGATGGATAGACATTAACATCTAGGCCTGGTTGAAAGGCTTTACTCTCTTTCTTTCTTTCTCTCTTTCTTTCTCTCTTTCTTTCTTTCTTTCTTTCTCTTTCTTTCTTTCTCTCTCTCTTTCTTTCTTTCTTTCTTTTTTGGTTGGTTGTGGGGATTGAACTCAGAGTCTGGGCACTGTCCTGAGCTTTTGTATTCACGGCTAGCACTCTACCAATTTGAGCCACACCACCATTTCCAGTTTTCTGGTGGTTTATTGGAGATAAGAGTCTCATGGACTTTCCTGCCTGGGCTGACTTTGAACCATGATCCTCAAATCTCAGCCTCCTGAGTAGCTAGGATTACAGGTATTTGCCACTGGTACCCAGCTCTCTTGAATCTTTTTCAGGAAAATTATTATTATTTTTTGTCGGTTGTGGGACCTGAACTCTGGTCCTTGGCACTGTCCCTCAGCTCTTCAGCTCAAGGCTAACGTTCTACCACTTGAACCACAGCACCACTTCCAGCCATTTCTGCTTATGTGGTGCTGAGGAATCAAACCCAGGGCCTCATGCATGCAGGGCAAGCACTCTACCACTGGGCCACCTTCCCAGTCCCTTTTTCAGGAAAATTCTGAGCTCCACCCAAATATTTCTGAGTTTCCAGAAGAGTTCACATGTGTCTTTGTGCACCTGTTACTTTTTGTCTGGAATAGAAGCTCAGATGTGACCCTCAAGCAAAGTGTTGCTGGTGATATCCTTGACTTGTATTTTACTTCCAGGGCTTCAGCTTCCCCATCTACTCTGAAGGTGCTAGTAAGCCAGGGACTTGGACAGCTGCTGCCCAACAAGATGCCCAGCTTCCAAAGTGATGAGCACCAGGTGCCCACCACACATAGCATGGCACAGAAGCTTGGGGCCTGTCGTCATGTAAGGTGGCCCTTACACGGATAGGTCTTGCAGGGTAGAGTGGATGTGGGTGGTGGGGCTGTCTTAGGGTGTATTATAGAGAGTGGGGTGGGAGCTAGGCGAGAGAATATGGAAATTGGGTGTCTTATGGAACGTGACTAAGAGAGATGCTCTTAGGCTTCCCTGGCTCTACTCCTGGGTCTCCAAAGCTCTCCCAGTAACTCCGATATGCACCAGGTATGCTTCCTACCTATACTCCAAAGCAAAGAGCCTGCAAGCTATTTCCCAGTCTCAAGGAATGTGATGTAAAGAGCTTGTCTGCCTGCAGCAAATGGCTCAGGCCATATACATGCTGAAATTTTTGAATGGTAAAACCTTTCACAACACAGAACCCATAAGAGAAATCATAAAAGCTTTGACGGTGCAAAGGGTAAGAGGTAGACTGTGCCTCTCATTTGGAAAGACCTGAGGAAAGGAATATGGAGAGAGGCCAGGCAGAGTGTCAAGTGGAAATGGGGTTCTCGGTACCCTCCGAGGTCTTAGCATTCTGCAGTCCCTCCCATCAAGAATTGTTGCCCATCCCCAGTCTTTGGGACTTGCTGTGTTCACTGCAGTGCTGGGGAAAAGACATGGTATAGTCTGAGCTTATAACTCCACTCTCTGTCTTGCTGCGAGAACAGGTCTGGTTGGGCTCCCTGGAGGGTGAGGGGCCACGCGACCAAAAACCCAGCTGTCCATACGCAGGATCTAGATGTAGGAGAAGACTCACATCTGGGTCCTCCTGAGGGGAACAGAGATGGGGTAGGGGATTCTGCTGTTGCCAGCGGTGCTATGGTGCAAACTTCTCCTTGCAGGCTGCCTGGGTGGCAACTCACACCAGCTACACACACACACACACACACACACACACACACACACACACACACACACACACCCTAAGAACACAGACACCACTGAATAGGGAAAAAATGTTTTTTTTAATTACCTGCAATTTGGAAGTGGTGCTGTGGCTCAAGTGGTAGAGCACTTGCCGTGAGCTAAGAGCTCAAGAACAGCACCCAGACCCAGAGTTCAAGCCCCACAACCAACAACACCAACAACAAACTGAAAATAAAACAAAGCAATTACCTGCAATTTCACTACTGAGTAATAATGACTATTACCTGTGAGGACTTCAAAACAAGGAATAAGATTTTTTAAAAATACCATACATTGGGCTGGGAAGGTGGCTTAGTGGTAGAGCGCTTGCCTTGCATGCATGAGGCCCTGGGTTTGATTCCTGAACACCACATAAGCAAAAAAGAAAAAAACCCAGAAATGGCGCTGTGGCTCAAATGGTAGAGCGCTAGCCTTGAGCTGAAGAGCTGAGGGACAGTGTCCAGGCCCAGAGTTCAGGCCCCACGACCGGACCAAAAAAAAAAAAAAACCAAAAAAAAAATACCATATATTTTAGTCATCTAAAGTTTTCTCAAAACTGTATAGGCCATTTTCCCATGTCAGAAATACATTGTCCCTGTTATTTGGTGGCTCCCAGTAGCACATGGCACAGGCCCTGGGCGACTCGGCTGCGACATCTCCGTGACAGCTCTTCTGCATATCCTTCCTTCTCTTGGTTCCTGGATTTAGCTTTCAAGGTGAAAGAGAACACAACCGCTCATGTCTTGATCTGACTGCCTGTATCTGGGGTGCTGCTTAGGTCCTGGAGGTTTTGTCTGTTCCTTAGCTAAACACAGAAGGTTCTAGTAGGCAGAGAAGCAAGACCAGTCAGAGTGGGGCTCCTTGAGGGCAGGGCCAAGTTCCTGTCCAATCAGCCAGCCTGGGCAGGGCTTCAGGATTGGAGGGGTTAATTGAAGATGGATTGAGAAATCTATAAACACTTGGAAATGACTGACATGTGCTAATTCCTTCCTTAGTATTCACAATGGCGTTGTGTTAATTAAGAAGAGCTAGAACCCAGGGGAGGCAGCAGGCCAGGTATTCTGACTCTGGCAGGCTGCCCATCCTGTGGCTTCCGGGGAGTGAGAGGATGGCCAGGACACAGCATGACCTAGCGGGCACAGGCCAGGAACAGCCTGGCCCTCAGGGAGCCTCCTTGGAAAAGCATCGTAGGGGCAGGCAGCAGCTTTGGTTTTCTCTCTTTGAACTTGGGTAGCTGCTGGCCTTCCAGGAGGTCAGGGAGGAGGCTGGGCCTCCCACTTGCCAGGGTCCTTTCCATAAGTGGACAGCATCCTTCCCCTATAGGTGATGGGAAAGCAAGGCAGAGCTGAAGGCTGGTCCACTTACTTGGGTGTGGCAGATAGGGAGAATCCTGTCCTCCACTGCTTGCTTTTAGGGAAGGATTAAAAGATATTGACACCCCCAGACTCCCTTTGTTACCCTCAAGTGAGGCTTATTGCCCTCCTCCTTCACCACCACAAAGAAGCTTAGGATGAGCCAGAAGCCTGGCCTAGGTACTTTGAACAAATGAGGCCCCTTGAGACAGCCCGGGTGTGGGTGTGCGCACACACACACACACACACACACACACACACACACACACACGTGTGTATGTGCATGAGCAAATATGTGGTGTGACTGTGATTGGTGTATGTGCACTGTCTGGCCTACACATGTGGTGTCCTGTCACAGTGTGACAGTGTGTGCACACACGTGCCCACATGAATGCCTGTAAGTGTGTCTGTTCCCATCCTGATTAGAATTTTCAAGCTGTGTCTGTGGGCAAGCCACCCATTTTCCTCGTCTGTAAACTGAGAATAGTACTCACTTCATAGGCCACTGGGAAGATGTATCAGTGACTCACTGCCTGTGACCTACTTAGAACATTGCTTGACACACTTAAGTGCCATGGAAATGCTAGCTATTATTCTTTAGCTTGAGAGCACCTGTTTTGGTTTTGTCTTTTGGCAGTACTGGGATTTGAACTCAGGTTATTATACTTGCTATATAGGTACTCGACCACTTGAGCCACACCACATCCCTTTTTTGCTTTAGTTATTTTGCAGATAAGGTCTGAATCCTTTTTTTCCTGGCCTCCAACCTTGATCTTCCTATGTCTCCCAAGTATGCAGAGACCAGTAAGCAGCATCTGGAACTTTCCTTGCTCCCTGACTATTCCATTTGCTTGGTGAACTCTTATTCATCCTTCAAGACCTAGTTGAAGATTGAGCAGCAGCTGGTCTATGTCATAGTGGATTCAAGGTCAGGACTTCAGTCTCTAAGAAAGCAGAGAATGAGAGGAGTCACAAAAGGCACTTCAAGTTGTAGGCCTCTGTGCAATGATGTATGATACAATGATGCAAAGGACATACACCCAGCACCCATGGATACAAGAGATAAAAATACTTTGGGGCTGGAATGTAGCTCAGTGGCAAAGCCCTTGCCTAGTAAGTGCTATGTCCTGGGTTCAATCCCCAGTACCAAAAAAGAAAAGGCAAAAAAAGTTTAAACAATGCTTTGGACCTCAGCATTCACAGACATGGGATCTCTCTCTCTCTCTCTCTCTCTCTCACATATATACACACACACTCTCTCTCTCTCACACACACACACACAAAACACACACATACACATAAGCCCTCCAGCACAAACCATCCTAACACAGAGGTAGCATTCATGTGGACACTTTATGCACATGTAAATTATGCTTTAAATACCTGTGGGCTGTGTTTATATGATGCAGGTATATACAGATTGCACATGTGTGTACATTCATAAATATTCTTGATTCACATACCAACCTATGTGTACACAAAATGCAATCCCAAATGCAAGGCCCCGTGCCAGCTACACAAACAGGCCTGTAACTGTCATCCTTGGGGAAATTCACCCTGAGCCAGTCCCCTCTCTAACCTTCAGCGCTGAAGGCAGCATTGGGCCCACAGATGGGGAATTAATTGGTGTCATTAGCATGTGGCAATGATAATGACTACCCATCGATCCCTGTGGCAGATGTATGGCCACCCTGAGGTGGAATTGGGAGCTCCAGGGTTGGGGTCCAGCCCTCCTTGCTGAGCTCTGAGCTTTGGTGGCCGCACCAGGAGCCCCTGTTGCTCCATGAAGACCATGGTGAGGCCCTCCACCCTGGTGCACAGAGGGAAAACAGAAATGGGAATCCAGGGATGTAAGTAATTTGCTCTGGGATGCAAACGTTGGGATGATCTAGTGATGCTGGACTCAGCCCTTCTCCTGTCCTCTGCTTCTCTCCCCTCCTCTGCAGTAGGAGAGGTTTGCTCTGACCCTTTCCACTCCCCTTCAGGATCCTAACCTGTTCCCTGAGGTCGGCTTTGTCACTGTTCTCTGTTCCCTGTCTCTTGGGACCTTCTCTGAGCTGAGACCGTGAGGCGAAGGGCTTGAGTGGAGGGATGGGTGTTACTGGAGAGGAATGAAGGCAGATGTAGCCTTGGGAGGATGGACAAACCAGCAAACTCTTCTCTTTCAAGATGCCACCACCTCCTCTAGACAAGCTCCCTGCTGGCCTAACGCAGGCCCAGCTAGGGTCTCTTCTCTGATGCCTCAGCAGGGTTTACCATACCAAGCCCTTCTTATAACCATCTCCTTCCCCATCAAGACTAGTGAGATTTTATCCAAGTCATCCTTGTATCTACTTCAGATTGAGTCCAGGATAGATAAATAGCAGATGCTTAATAGTTGTTGAGTAAATGGAGATAGACTGAGACAGGCAGATAGATAGGTAGGCAGATAGACAGAAAGGTTGAGACCAGAGTTGGTAATACAAATGGGACGGGGTGTTAGGGAGCCAGTGGGCTAAAGGAGGGATACTGGGCCTAGGCCTGGTCTGATACCCAGTAATGTAGATTCTAGCTCTCTGATCCTCCAGAGCTTCTGGTCCTCCTTCCTCTTTGAAGCTGTCTCTTGTCTGGTCCAGAAGAGGCGCATAGGGAGGATAGAGAGGGAAGCAGAGCTGGCTGTGGTAATGCACACCAGCAACTCAGGAGGGAGAGGGTGAGGCAGAAGGATCATGAGCTCAAGAAGGACCATGGGCTGGAGAGAGGGATCACACGGGCAGGCGAGGAGGGGCATTGCTATGGGATCCAAGGGCTGGGACTCAGGACTGAAGAGCCAGACTTGGGCAGAGAGGTGAGCTCATCCTCAGTGCCTGCCTGCGCTACCCCAAGCCCAGCCTGGGCCAAGCCCCTAGAGACATCACAGACTGCCTGGCTGCACTGAATTTGTTACTGTCACTGCATTTCCAAGGCTTCTAATGAGCTGCTAATGAGCTGTCAGCTAATTATGAGAATTAAATGGGGAGGCCTGGATGAGCTGAGCTTTTGCTAAAAGTTTTAGTCCAGGATACCAGGGGTGGGAGGGGGGGGAGAATTCCTCTCCCTCTTGCCTCTCCACATCAGACTTGGTCTCCATCTGTGTGTGTGAGAGAGAGAGAGAGCATGTGCACACGCATACACATACCTACCCTTGGAGATAGATAGAGAAAGCCCCTGTGATCCTGGAACAAGGGGAGCTCCAGCCACACATTTGGGGAGATATAGCATTCAAGGGAAGCTATTGGCAGCCATTGGTCAGATCTGCCTCACAGCCAGGCACCCAGGACTGCTGGCACACAGCTGCATGGATGGATATGAAAGCCCAGTGCACAGGAACAGAAAGCAAGTGCCCAAGTGTATATACTGTGTAAGTCCAAAGCAAGCAAAACTCATCTATGAGAGAGAAGTCGGAATCTAGTTACCTGGGGGAGAGGTGAGTAATTAATGGGGAGGGAGTGTAAGGCAAGTTGTTGAGGGTTGATATTTTCTAGATCTTGATTTGGGTGATCGTTTTAGGCATGTAGAAAAAACATCATCAAACTGTGTTTGAGATTTTTGTACTCTATTGTAGCTAAGATATTCCTAAATATATTTTTTTTGCAGGGTAGGTGGGAAGAATAGGTACTATATTAGACTTTTCACCACTGTGACAAATACCTGAGAAACATGACTTAAGAAACATCTGTTATGGCTCATGATTTCAGGGGATTTAGTCCATCTTGGCAGGGAGAGTGTGACAGAGCAGCTAACTTCATGGTAGCCAGGAAGTAGAAAGAGAAGGAAAGGGGGAGGAGGGAGAGAGAGAAGGGGAAGGGAAAGGGAGGAGGGGGAGAGAGGGGGAAGAGAAAGAAGGAAAGGGAAAGGGGAACGAGAGAGAGGGAAAGAGCATGAGAGAGAGTGAGCAAAAGAGAGAGTGAGAGAGCAAGAGCAAGACAGCATGGGGGGGAGGGGGCACTGCTTGTTTTCAGTACTTCTTTCTCTCCTGGCCCCCAAACTAGTGATGGTGCTGCCCACATTAAGGGCAAGTCTTCTTCCCTTAGTTAATTCTCTTTCTCCCTCCCCCCATTCCCTCCCACCCAGTTAATCTGCTCTGAAGACACCTAGAGGTCTGCTTTACTAATTTCCCAGGGACTTCTCAATACAATCAAACTGACAATAAACCCTCACTGGTACTACAATGTTCTACCACTGAGCTATACAGTCCAGCCCAATAGTGAATACCTCGGGGTTTTCTACTAGATATTAGATGATCTGACTTCTTCGTGTTTCCCCTCGCCTGCCATCACCCCCTTTATCACTTGCTGGATTCACCCTACATGAAGGCACTCTCACCCAGCGTCTTCATGCTCGAGCCATGCACATATGTTTGGTGCCTTAACTATGTCATCGTGTCCCCTTACCAAGGAAAGAAAGGAAGGAGGAGGGGGAAAGGAAGGGAGGGAGGGAGGGAGAAAGGGAGATGAGAAAGTAGGGAGAGAGAGAGAGAGGGAAGGAAGTAGAAAGGAAGGAGACAAAAAAAGGGGGAAGAGGGAGGGAAGGGAGGGAGAGGGAGAGCAGGAGAGAGGAAGTTCTGGCTGCCAGGGCAGGAGGAGGCAGCTCCAGAGAGAGGTCATGGGGGGGGCAAGAGCATCTCAGGGAGGATTTAGGCCTGATCCAGCTCTAGAGAAGTGGCACCCCATTAATGTCTTCCTAGCCACCCAACACGGGTCCCTGATGGAGTCTCGAACTCCACACTATTAGCCATAAATGGCATTTTGAAATGGCTTTTTTTTTTTGGCGAACCCCAAAGACATTGCTAAGATTTACATTTTCAAATATATGCTGACCTTTTTTTCCTCTTTCTTTGAGTTCATTTGTCATCAGTGTATAATTGAATCAATATATTTCCCGATCAGCCCCAAGATTGAATAAGGTCACAGGGAGCCGTGTGTGGGCATTAGACATCATTATTTCACTCCGAATGAGCGGCCATGGCACAGAGCATTCCAGGCGCCAAATGAAATTCTATTAGATTCTATTACACTTTTACAATTATAGAGACGTTCCAATATTACAAGGGGAAATGAAGTCATAATAAAAAAGCCCAGAGGTGTATTACAGAGAAATGGGCACACTATTTTTCTAGTTAAAAACTTGATGGAAGGAGCTTGAGTAGCTTTCAGTTGCCAAGATGCGACCTTGTTCTCCAAGCCCCTCAGCCCCTGTCTGGCCTTGTCTGATCCTCTTGCTGCTGCCTGAGGTCTGTCAGTATTAGAGCTCACAGGGCCAGCCAAACCTCTCTATTCCCAAATGGAGGCCAGCTCCTGGGCCTCTGGGAGGTGTAGATCTGTTCCAAAAAGGAGTCTCACCTGGGAAAACAGAGGTGGCTCCAATATTGAATCATGTGGGGGACATTCCCGACATTGTAGGTACATCACAATGGCTTAAGTAGCCACCTAAAAGGTGGACATGGCTCACGTAGATATGAGTGGCTGCTTATTGTACCCTACAGTGGTGGGGAACCTTTTCTCTGCCAAGGGCCATGTGGATATTTGTAACATCATTCATGAGCCCTATACAGGCAGACAGCCTTGGGCAGCCAATGAGATGCTTCTGAGAAGTGTATGTGTCTGTCTCATTCTGGACTAGATGATTTTGTGGGTCTTATATTGCCCAGGGGCCAGAGGTTTGCCTCTGGGGACAGGCAACCAACAGCAATAAGCACAGCTTCTGTCTGGAATGCGCCTCTACCCATTGGCTACAGCAGCTAGGGGTCCTCCCCCTGCCCTAGTTTCTTGCAGAGGAACCCCATGCTGCCCTGGGCTGTCTGAAGGAGAGAAGTTAAGTAGGCCTTCAAGGATGGGAAGGGTTTGGGCATGGGTAAGAAAGAAGATCCTTGGTGCTCTGCAAGATGAGAGTTGGAAAGTCTGAGGTGGCCTGGCACTTTGAGAGCAGGGACAAGGGTGTTCCGCGGAGAGAGGATGCTGGAATGGGGGCAGGTGGAGTCAGGGATGGAACGCAGGGCCCTGCCTCAGCTTTAGTCCAAGGTCAGGGGAGTATCTTAGGACATGTGAGGGAATGGAGGAGTCCGCTCAGGCCTGGGGTGGTGCTTCGAGAGAGGGGATCACTTAGGGAAACACGAATAAGGGATTTTATAAAAGAAAACAAAACCAGCCGGGTGCTGGTGGCTCACGCCTGTAATCCTAGCTACTCAGGAGGCTGAGATCTGAGGATCGTGGTTCAAAGCCAGCTCAGGCAGAAGAGACCGTGAGACTCCTATCTCTAATAAACCACCAGAAAACCGGAAGTGGCGCTGTAGCTCAAGTGGTAGAGCACTTGTCTTGAGATGAAGAGCTGAGGGACAGCGCCCAGACCCAGAGTTCAAGCCCCACGACTGACAAAAAAAGGAAAACAAAACCAACCCCCCCCACCAAATAACAACAAAAAACCCACCCTCCTTTCAACCAACCTTTTTTTCCCCCTTTGCTTTGTGCCAGTGCCAGGGCCTCACACTCTTGGTTGGCTTTCTTGTTCATAGCTGGTGCTCTACCACTTGAGCAATACTTTCTGTCCAGCTTTTCTTGTGGTTAATTGGAGATGGGGGTCTCACAGACTTCTTTGCTCAGGTGAGCCTTGAATGATGATCTTCCAGGTCTCAGCCTCCTGGATAGCTCGGATTACAAGTAAGAGCCACTAGCTCCCAACTCTGACAGCCAGCCCTAAGACTTAGCTCGGCTTGAGCCTATCAGGTGAAGCCTTTAAGAGCAGTGTTTCCTCTGCTTAGGAACCAAAAAGGAAATCAGAAAGTCACCTGGAGGATTTATTGCATGTAGCTTAAATACAGAAGTGACCACATGATAAAGACTGTAGACCTCTGGAAGCTGGGAGCTTCCTTCACTAACAGCCAATGGGGACCCAAGACCCCAGTACTACAGGGGCATGGACCATCTTACAACCTCAGGACAGGAATGAGCTTAGTAGAGGAGCCCCAGCTCCAGATGAGCTACAGCCAGCTGACATCTGAGTCCATCCTGGATAGAGTAACCCATCGAACAAGATGACTACAGACTATGCCCAGCCATGGCTTTGTGTTTGTTTGTTTGTTTTTTATCATGGGTCTCTCTCACCTGTCAGCCATATTTCAGTGTATTAGTTCGTGTCAGTATTTAGATGCATGGGTTCTGAGGAGGTTTTTTTGATAGGTTATAAAGTACTTTTACCAGCACAACTATGTTTATTGCAGCATTATTTACCATAGCTAAGATATGGAACCAACCCAGATGCCCCTCAGTAGATGAAATGGACCAAGAAAATGTGGTATATATACACAATGGAATTCTGTGCCTCCATCAGAAAGAATGACATTGCCCCATTTGTTAGGAAATGGAAAGGCTTGGAGAAAATTATATTAAGTGAAGTAAGCCAGGCCCAAAGAAACATAGGTCCCATGGTTTCCCTTATTTGCAATAACTAGTATATGTC
>NW_012267329.1:4363698-4393476 GCF_000151885.1 Dipodomys ordii
AGGGGGTAACAATGTTCAAGAGGAAGTGTACTCATTACCTCACTCATGTAACTGTAACCCTCTGTATAGTATCTTTACAATAAAATAAAATAAACAAAAGGCCTGGGGAAAAAAAAAAGATGCTATGTCAAAAAACGAACTTTACAATTTAGGCAGAGGGGAGGGAGTAGCTGTGGAGACGGGAGAGAAGGGATGGTAGAGGAGGTAACAATGCTTGATAAGAAATGTACTCATTACCTTGCTCATGTGATTGTAACCCCTCTGTACAGTATTTTCACAATAAAAACCTATTTAAAAAATAATAAAGTACTTGTATCATTATTTTAATGTTCAAGATAATTCAGCCGATGGGCGTCCTTTCAGGCTGGTGTCTGTGTCCTCTTACTCTGCCCACATCATTCTTTGTGTTCACACTTGCTTTGGGGACAGTAGATGTCCTCAATTCATCTTCTGCCACATCTACCACCCAGGCATACAACGTCCCAGACTCTGGTCTTGAAAGAGGCCTGCCCCAGGGCCTTGTCACAGCTACTGCCACCTACCTACCTACCTCTATTCCAGCTCATTGCTCAAGCAAAAAATATACCTGGAAAACCTTGCCATCTATCTCTCATACTGTGGGCATTTTGGGGCAATGCCTCTTAAGGCTCCTCTGACTGGCATCCTCAGGGCCCATTTCCCATGCCACTAGAGCTATAAGAATCCTGACAGTTTGGGCTTTGGATGGAGGGCAGAGTAAGCCCTCAGCCTCTGCCTGTGGCTGGAGCCGATCTGAGCTGAGCCAGTGGCCACCTGGTACCCCACCCACCAAGGCACCAGCGGGGGCTTCGCTCAGGGGGATGGGGGGGGTTCTCCTAGTGACTTCAGGTGTGGGTGGTTTAGGGTCCCATGATTCCAGGAGGAGATGGCAGGCCTCTTGGGCTATTCCCATCTTTCTCCTGTGGGGAGGGATGTCAGGGCACGAGGCCCCGGGGTGTTTGGCCCTTCCCTGAGGGCAGCCCCTTCCCCTCCCAGTCCTGAGCCCTGGTTCTGGCTGTGCAGAGGCCTGGAGCTCCAGGCTAATTGTGAATTAGGAGCCCAATTATGCCGGGCACAATTGGCTCCGCGCTGCCTCCTCTTCCCGACAGACATGTATATTAATAGTTGGCACTTATTGAACCAAATATGAATATTCATCTTCATTTATATTTCAAGGCCTTTCCTCCTGGAGGCCCGCGGGGCTGTGACCAGCTCCAGCCCCATCACGGGCGCTGACAGCTCCCACTCCTGGGCCCTGACTCCTGGCTTGTGGGCCGCGGGCCCGGGCTCCCAGCTGTCCACAAACACTCATTAGGGGGGCCGGACCCAGCGAGCTGCGGAGAATGTGTAATCGCGCCTTGCGCTGCTAATTAGGGAACTGATGGGGCATTGAGGGCGAGAGGACGAATTCTTTAAACAGAGGACGGGAAACTTGAAGAGCTGTAATTACTTGGAGCAGAGTTCATTTCAGAACTTGGGAGCCAATGAGTCTGATGACAGCCCTGCTCGGAGGAGAGCCAGGAGGAGGCTTGAGCAGCTGCTCCCCAGGCTCTCCAGAGGGACTCGCCCCCACCCCCAATTCCGCCTTTATTTTATTTAATGCAGTTGGAGGCACCCCCACCTTCTCAGGTGAAGCTTCTCCTACCTCAGGGGCTAACTGGGGGTCAAGCCCAGCTCCACAGGGCTTCCAGGGCATCATGGATCATGCTGAGCACTCTGAGTTCTAGTGGTCCATCATCTAGTCATCGGACAGCTGCTGTACCTTTCTGGAGTCCACGGAGATGAGGGACCTCTTGCTCCCCAGACACAACAATCCCATCGACACAGAGAAAAATGTGGCTTCATGGGAAATCTGCACCATGTCCCAGGCATGTCACCAAAACCTTTGATCATGCAGAGCAAGTGTGAACCCCCCGGGCCTCTCTTGCTGATTTTGCATCTGCATCTGTAGCTCTTGCATCTACCCCCTCTACCACAGGACTCCTTTAATATTGGCTTGGAATTGCATCACCTTGCTCAAGAAAATCTTCAGCTTCCCTCCTCAATACAGGGTCCTTTGTCAGCCAGTCATTTGGAGGTAGCTTCTCCATGATTTGGCAGGGTAGGGCAGGGTAGGGTCAGAAGTCAGTCATGTCTTCCCTCTGGCTCTCAACCAACTGGGGACCAGCTCTGGAGCTTTGGGAACATCTGGGTGACATTTTCTTCACTTCTCTCTAGAGCTATGCTATCTGGTCTGTAGCCACGGATCTCACGTGGCCGTTTCAATGAATTAAAGAAACTCAGGCTGGGCACCGGTGGCTCATACCTGTAATTCTAGCTTCTCTAGAGACTTAGATCTGAGGATCAAGGTTCAAAGCCAGCTTGAGCAGAAAAATCCTTAAGACTCTTATCTCCAATTTACCAGCAAAAAAATGGAGTTATGGCTCAAGTGGTTGAGTGCCAGCTTTGAGCAGAAAAGCCAAACAAGAGGCCAACACCCTAAGTTTAAGCCCCAGAACCGGCACAAAAGAAACCATCACCTCAAAAACCTCACAGACCTCGTTCCTCACACACACACCAGCCACATTTCCACACACAATAGTCCAATGAGGAGTGTTCATCTGGCAGTTATCAGCTACTCCATCCAACAGCACTAACTACTCATCAAGGACGGGGTGAATGGGTTCCTTGTGAACCTTGATGGAAAGTCACCTTGACACCTGCTTCCCATTCAAGCTTCAGAAGCCTCAACTCCAGCCACCAGCCCAGAGCTCATGGCATTGATCATCAGTGCTCCTTTTCCTGCACGAAGAGATCACAAACAAGTACTCAGGCCATGCCTGGCTGGCTCCTCTCCACGTGAAGTCTGTGCCCAGCCCTGCCAGAGAGGGCTTCCAGTTATGGAAGGAAGTTTCAGCTTCAGCTGCTGGACTGCTGGTTATGCACCAGCCTACCCAGCCCTCTCCCAGCTACTTGGAGACCTGATTAAGGTGAGGCTTGCTTCGCAAGGCCCTTTGCATCCTGCCATCCTCAAATGTTGCCCTTGTAGAAGATCTCGGCTCTCTGACCTCCACTCTGGTCTTTATTTTTCTTTATTTTTTATTTTTTTGCTAGTCCTGGGGCTTGAACTCAGGGCCTGGGCACTGTCCCTGAGCTTCTTTTGCTCAAGGCTAGCACTCTACTACTTGAGCCACAGCACCACTTCTGGCCTTTTCTGTTTATGTGGTACTGAGGAATCAAACCCAAGGCTTTGTGCATGCTAGGCAAGCACTCTATCACTAAATCACATTCCCAGCCCAACTCTGGTCTTTCTTCATGTCCCTGGGTAGATTGCTGGAAGAGAATGCTTGTGTCACTTCCCTAGTGGCTCTCTGGACCTGTGTCTGAGTTTGGCCATGCAGGATGTGTGCAGGGGTGTTCCCCCATGTGACATGTATTCCAGAGTGTTGGGTTGCTAAGAAATTAGCTTTGTGTGTGGACCTGGGTAATCAGGCGGAGTCAAGGGCCCTTCTATCTGGGGAAGCAAGGATGTGGAGGGGAAGGAAAGAGAGGCAAGGTCTGAGGGAATTCCTGAGGGCAGCTCAGACTGGGTCTGTTTGAGGCTTTTCCTTGCCAGTGCAACCTCCTCCTTCAAGTGGGTCCCCAGAAGGAAGCACTAGAAAGAGAGGAGAGAGACATGGTTACAAAGCCACCTTGTCGTGCTACTTCATTGGTTTCATAGTTGGCAAAATGCCTCCTCTTGATTCATCTCTCCAACTCTGGTGGGCAAACAGGGCAGGACTGTCAGTTCCTTCTTGCCCGAAGGGGAGCTCATTGGTGGTTGAGCCCTACACAGGCAAAGGTGGGGTTGAGACCTTTCCAGTGTCCTGTCCCCTGGCTCCCCAGTCCAGGGCTCACATACCACAGTGAGATCTATGGCTGCAGACAGAAATGTTAGAGCCTTGGTTTGTTCCAGGACGGTCGCTATTACAGTGGTTTCATTTGTTCAAAATGGTCTGGACTTGTGGCTGTGGCTTGTCTTTTATTTGGAGTTTTAAGGAAACTGGCACAGAGTACCATCCATGGTGAATCACATCTATAATTCCAGCTACACAGGAGGCATTGGTAAGAGAATTGTGGTTTTGAAGTCAGTCCCTAGCAAATAAAAGAAGGGGGAAGCGTTCTCTGAAAAATTATGAAAAGAAAACAAAGAGGCTAGAATATAATTCAAATGATACGACACCTGCCTAGCAAGGTCAAGGCTCTGAATTCAAGCCTCAGCGCCACTGGGAAAAAAGGAGCAGAAAGGAAAGGAAAGGAAAGCAGAGAAGAAAACCACACAGATGTGAAGGTTTACCTTGAAAACTTCATCCATGTTGCAAGTGTAAAGAGGCGCTCTGGCTCCTCTGAAGATGGCCTCTCTGTCCAAAACACCCCAAAATCAGAAAGGAAGTGAGAACTTTGGACATGGATTTTTATATGGAAAAGGTTTCATGCTGGTTGGTGTGAGGCTCAGATGGGAGGGCTTTCCTTTCTATCACTGCCAAGGCTTCTGTGTTCTCTGTGGGGCTCATGGCAGGCCGCCCCGGTGGCCTAGCTAGGTCAGTGTGGCAGGGTAGCTTGAGGTGGAGAATAGGAGATGGTGGACTTTGGGCCTAAGAGTACAGATGGTCTTGGAATCAGCTCATGTCCTGCCCTCATGTTTCAGAAGCTTTGGGGTTGCAGTAGATCTAGAAGGTTCTGAAGGAGGACCCAGCTACACTGGGAGAAGAGCTGCTGCTTGTCCAGAGAGTGGCTAGACAGATTAGAGGCTGAGAGAGATAGAAACTGCGTCCAGAGAAGGCTAGTGTTCTCTCCCTGTCCAGGTCACATGTCCCCTGACAGCCGTCTCATGGCTGTGGGTCAGATGGGAGGGTACGCACCTATAATCCTAGCATTTAGGAGGCTTGTGCATTGAGGCCAGTCAGCACTACACAGCAAGCTCCACACTAGCCTGAGCTACAGTTTTTTAAAGTGGGGGAAGGGGCCCTTTGCCAGGCTGCTTGGTCAGAACTTATGGCATAAAACCATGAGCACAACCTTTGTGGATCCCAGTGCTGAATCACAGCACTTTGGTGGCCTAGGCTAGGTATGAACCCTGAGTCCTGCCATCTCTCCTTCTAGCTCCAGGCTGCGGGGAGAAGTGGACTGAGAAACCTCCTTGGAGTTCTCTCTTCTCCTTAGGTGATGCTGAGGTTACATTTCTGTTTAGGAACCAGTGGGTGGTCCCTGGTGAGGCCCTTGAACCACTGAGAGGCCTTCCGTGTGCTCCTGTCCACTTGCTGAATCACTGTGGGAGGCCACGCTGGACATTCATGAGGCTGTTAGCAGCACAAGGCTCTGATTTCCATCCTACCATCCCAGGACCCCCACAGGCAGGGGGCGGGGGAAGGGAGGGGAAGGACTCTGGTATGGCTGAATCCCTAGTAAAAATCATGTCTAACAGCACCAAAGCCTCACCCCGAACTTAGAATAGTTATTAACATATTAATTAATATTTAAAAACTCATTATGCCTTGATGATGGCTTCCTTAATCTGCTTTTATATTAATTGCAGCCACCCAGGAGCAATAACCACACTTATGGGCAAAAAGGAGTCATTCTACTTAATTACCGAGGAGCTTTTATAGGCAGTTTTCAAAGCCCACAAACAATCAGAGAGTTGATGAGATGTCTCCTTTTTAGATTTTCTTTTAAATTGGATGCTTCGATGGTTAGAAGAATTTTTTTTCTTAGATTGAGACAAAAATCTCTACCAACACCTCTGCTCCCTTCCCTATTATACCATTGACCTGGTGTGTCAGGGGTTCTAACACTCACCCAGTGTCTTGAGCCTGCCCCGCCCCCTCGCCCTGGACAGCAGCCTAGCTGACTGACAGCTCAGCTCTGAAAACTTTATGAAGCCTCAGCTACATAGTCTCAAAAAGTAAAAATTAAAAAAAAAAATAAATCAAAAGGGGCCTTTGCAGGCTGGGAAGGTGGCTCAGTGGTAGAGCACTTTCCTCGCGTGGACTGGGTTCCATTCCTCAGCACCACATAAGCAGAAAGAAAAGCCAGAAGTGGCCCTGTGGCTCAAGTTTAGCTCCCACAACTGACCAAAAGAAAGGGGAGGGGATTTGCCAGCCTGCCAGAGCAGAGGCCAGGACATTGACTGGGCCCTGGGAGCAACCTTAGTGGGTTGTGTCTCTGAGCACAGAGCTCTGCCCTTGGTGGTCTGAGTGTTCTTGGCTGGCTGGGCTGAGCCTTAAACTTTTTCAGCTTCCAGAGGAGTGACCCTACCAAGCTCTGCTCCCCATTACTGACAGGCTTGTTTATGAATCACATTTTCCCCCAAACAATGCCCAGGTCTTAAAAGGGACACACAGTCACTACTCACCAGCTCAGAGGTATCTTGGCAGCACCCAGGACAGCTCAGTTGTTGAAATCACTGTGGCAGGGCCACAGGCCCACTTCTATCCTTCCTGCCTGTCTGGGCAATCTCTGTTCTTAGTCCCTAAGCACCACAGATTCAAGATTTCTGTCATCTCTCAGGGGGAACTGCAGACACAGCATGACAGGGAGCCCTGCTGGCATTTTTTGCCTCCCCCGCCTCCTTTACAAACCAACGTGATGGAGATGCTCAAGGTGGCATAAGGCCTCTGATGTACTAAGGCCAGGGCCCAAAGGACCCAGCACAGCATCCGTCCAGGACACCAGCAGAGAGTACCTGTCAGTATCAGGAGAATGATCACACTACCAATCATCCTTGCTACAGCCTGGCCCTGAGGTTGCCTCTGGGGCTGGGACAGAGTCAACTGATGACAAGAGGTGGCATCAGTGTCCTGGTGCCTTTAAAATTATAGTGAAGTGACAGGCAGGGAAATTGGCGACTCCCTTCCACATTGCTGACACACACGCTCACTCACCACCATGCAAAGAGCCTTACAGCCCTCGGGATGGGCAGGTAGAAGCTGTCAGCCGGCAGATGCAAGTATGGACAGAGAAAGTTGTGTCACTAGGCACATGTAAGTCAAGATGGATATGGACATGAGTTGGAACCTGGAGTGCAGAGTAGGGGACATTCCAAAAGAAGCAGGACAGAGTAAGGTTTGCCATTTGGTCTGTGCTCAGTCAGGGCTGACCTCAGGGGTGGAAGAGATCAGTGGTCAAGTAAAAGCTTCCAGTTGAATCTAAGAGAGGGGCCAGGACTAGATCACAGAGTTGGCATGTGGTTTGAGGAGAGAGTGTTTTGTTCTGGAAGAGAGTAGAATTGGGGGTTATGGGTAGGGGAAACTTGCTTCATTACCAACCTGTCTGGGGACCTGGATAGAGGACAAGGCAGGTTTTACCACTTCCAGATCAGCTAAGGGAGACCTAGGGCTCCCTTCTTTTCTTTCCAGCCCAAGGTTCTGCACTTTTTCTCCCTGTCCTTGTCCAGGTGCTTCTCCTGAAGTTTTCCAGGGCAGGAAGTTCTGGGGACTGATGATTTGTGGGGAGCTCTGAGACTGAAGGTCCCCCAGGTACTTGCACTCTACTGGTGGGGGCCAGGTAGATCACCTCTAAGGAACAGAGGTGATCCTCCACCTTACCCATCCACACAGCCACAGCCTGCACTTGCCATTGGGAAAACTCTGACTCCAACTCTGGTAGAGACTTTTCTGCAATGGACTTGGCTGCTGCTATCATGCTCCCTCACCACGACAGATATCACCCAGCCTGCCCCTCACTCCCTTACACCCAGCTGCATCATCTTCCAAGGCTTCTGGGCAGAGGGCCTGGCATGGAGGAGACCAAAGTCGCTGTGAGGTGAGAAGAGAAATGTAATGTACCCCTAGCACATGTCAGTGTAGGGCAGGAGAAAGAACAGGCCAGGCTGGCCCTTGTGGCCCAGCCCAGTGGCTCAGCCCAGCCCAGCCCCAGTCACCTGTCTACCCCTGCCACCCTTTGAGCTCTTTCTGTTTTGCTAATGATTTCATTGAAAAGAATCTTGCTGTCTCCTTACTTTGACTGCCCTGGCTCCTGCTATGGAATCTGGGCCCCATTTCTTCCCATTGTAAATCCTGAGAGATGGGGCTAGATGAACTGAGGCTGCAGAAGTTTCCAGGCCTGACCCTAAATCCCGCTTCACCATATACCCGATGAATGGCCTTCAGTGTGATACACTGCTGCTCTGAACCTCAATTTCCACATCTGTAAAAGGGGACTACTACTCCACCCGACAGAGCAGTGCAGTTCTGAGGTTTGAGTTGAGGCCTGTGAGGTGTTAGGTGTTCACTCGAGAGCTGGTGCCCTTAGCCTAACCTATGCAGATCAATGCTCTCTGAGCCCATGGCTATCCTGGGACAGGGCCCTCAGACCCTGAAATGACACGAGTATTTTAAGAAGGAAATGTTTCCAGGAGAAAGAAGTCTGTAAGGAGTCGGCTAGGAAAAGGAGAAGCCAAGCTGGAAGAAGGGCTGAGAAGGGACTTCAGACAACCTCTGTTCCTGGAAGGAGGTATCATTCTGACTCTGTGTGGGGAATTCTGAATGGAGCCAGGTTTGGAGACCTGGGCATCGAGGCACAAAGGTTCTCCAAGAAGGGAGAATGGAAAATAGCAGTCATCAGAGTCACTAACGCTTGCATAGCACTTCTAGCTCCAGACATTATTTTAAGGGCTTTCTATAATTTAACAGACAGTTCCATTAAAGCCTCTACAGAGGCTGTGACTGCCCCCAGTGTTCAGATGAAGAAAAGGAGTGTTGGCAAAGTCAATCAACAAGTTCAAGGTCACATAACCAAAAGTAGCAGCCAGAAAATGCCACCAATGGGTCAGATCCCAAGGGCTGCTCTGCAGGGAGAGGGTGCATCATGGCTAACTCAAAGCCAGACTGGACCCAGGCTTGGTCAGTGGAGGACTTAAGATGCTGATTTAGGAGATACACTCAAGGCCACACACCTGGTAGCATTTCCAAAATTAAAGGGATGGTAGTGTTAAAGGAAGTCACAGCTGAGTGCCCACGCCTGTAATCCTAGCTACTCAGGAATCTGAGATCTCAGGATCGTCATTCAAAGCCAGCCCTGGCAGGAAAGCCTATGAGACTCTTATCTCCAATTAACCCCCAGAAAACTGGAAGTGGTGCTGTGGCTCAAGTGGTAGAGGGCTTGCCTTGAGCTGAAGCACTCAGGGACAGCACCCAGGCCCAGAGTTCAAGCCCCATGACCAGCCAAAAAAAAGGAAGTCGCATGGCTTTCTTCCATTTCTGCACTCACCTAATTCATTCAGCCAGAAGCCCAGGCTGTTTGAGGGGTGTTCAGGATTTCTGAGCAGGAATATAGGGAGATAGACTCAGTGTACAAACTTCCAAACAGGACATTGTGTCCCTGTGAGAGAAAAATGTCACCATTCAGGCCTGGCTGTGAAAGGAAAGACTTTCAAAGTTCCTGAAATTCCTTTTAAAGAACGGAGTCAGGTCTGGTAGGCTTGGATCTTTGAGTTTGGTTCCGAGTCACAGAATGGGGCAGAGGAAGGATATCACACACACGAAATGGCCTGTGACCGGAAGAAGAAGTGGAGCAGGAGGAAGGCAGAAAGATAGATGAAGCAATCCTAGCACCCAGGTGCGTTTGGACTCCCAGTGAAGACCTTGTCTCTTCTCCAAGGCCAGGCTGGAAAAAGACCAGCTCCCCAGCAAGGCTTCCAGCTCCACGAGAACTGCCCGCTCCAGGCAGAGGCTTTTGAAATGTTCAAAGAACATCTACTTGGGTGAGCCAATGCAGAGCCTGGCACAGTGGTCACAGAGCTCTCTTTTTTCTCAAGCCTTGCAAGGGATCTTGACGACCATGATGATGGTTTCAATGAGGCTGCACATCTTACTATTGTTTGGTTTTTCTATCTTTAGTTTGTTTTGTTTGGCAATTCAAGGGATGGAACCCGGGGCCCCACTGTACTGAGTATTAGTGATCATTTCTTTCCTGTTCCTGGCAAGGGGCGGGCCTGGGCTGGCTCTACCGTGGGATTGATGCCTGGTCAGTAGTAGTGTCATATGGCCCCTCCATGTGGGAGCAGTCGGTGTGACCTGGAGCCATCCATAGTGCTGCTTCCCCCCTGGAGAGGATACCAAGATGAGATTCACTGTGGAGCCTGAGAGCGTCAGCAACAAGGGCCATGCGATGCCTCAGGGTAGAGGTAGGACCATTTCTTTTTTTCAGATATCCTGCCCCCCTTCCTCTTGGACTCCATTTCAAAACCACCCTGCCATTGCCACCACCACCCTCCAGAAGTCAGGATCACCCTGGACTCCTCCTCCCACATGGAGCCTCCACATTGCACCCCCCTGGCATTGACCAAATCACTCCAGCCTTCACACCCCATCCTTACCTACACTTGCTAGGCACACATCTTACCACTTGAGGCATGCCCCAGTTCTTTGGCTTTTATGTTTTAGACAGGCCTATGCGTTTCCCCTGAGTTGGCTTTCAGTGATGATTCTTTACCTTCACCTCCTGAGTTTAAAGGTATGTACCACCATGCCTGACTTGTGTTTGAGATACTTGTCTCACTAACTTTTGCCCAGACTGGCCTCAAGTCACAATCTTCCTATCTCTTTCTCCCCAGTAGCTGGGATTACAGATATATGCCACCATGCCCAGCCCCTCTCCTACACATCTTAATTGTCCTTCTTGTCTCCCTGCCTCTACCCTTTCCTTCTCTTCAGAGTGACCTTTTAGTGTGCTCAAACTCATCTCTCCCCCATGAGACTTCCCTGTGTGGAGCCTCTACCACCTTTATGACACCCATGCTCCTCAGCCTGTCTGAAAGGTCCTCCTTGGCTCTCATGGCAGAAACAGCAAGCTGATGTGGAGACTTTAAAGGTTTAACCAGAAGGGAGAGGAAGCCTCAGAGGTATAAGTGAAATGTGAAATGCTTAGGGTCTGGGAGGGGAGAAGTGAGTGAGTGAATAAGTCTACAGGTGGTGCCTGGGGAGGGAGCGTGGCCCTGGGGTGAGGACCTGAGACTCTCACCTCTGGGACCATCAGTTTGAGCACACTCTTAGACAAAGAGGCCTGCAGTAATGGATACATAGGTTCAAGGCCTCCTTTCCACACCCATAGAAGGAAACAAAGCCTGTGAATGAATCTCCACAGCGATCCCCGTCCTCCAGGGAGGATGCACTCTAATACCCACAGTAGATACCTGAAATCACAGAGAAGACCACACACAGCTTCCTCCATACACCCTGCAGCATTCCTGCATAGGACCAGAGCTAGTGCATCCTGTGTCTTATACCCTGGTGCCTCCTTGTACTTGAGGCTATTAACGAAAATAAGAATTATTGAAACATAAGTACTGTGGTACCATTATAGTCAATCTGATAACTGACGACTGAATGTGTAATAGACAAGTACTATAATCCCATGTCTTTACATTTGACAAGGGTAGGAGACAGACCAAAATGGAAGTATGATTCCACCGTAGTACTAATCTAAGTAGTAGGATGAAAGCATGCAACTTAAATTTTGAATTATTAGCTGGGCACTGGTGGTTCACACCTATAATCCTAGCCACCCAGGAGGTGGAGATCTGAAGATCACAGTTCAAAGCCAGTCCAGTTAGGAAAGTCTGTGGGACTCTTATCTCCAATCATCCACCCAAAAGCTGGAAGTGGAGCTATGGATCAAGTGGTAAATAAGCTCAAGGAGAGTGCCCAGGCCCTGAGTTCAAACCCCAGAACTGTCACACACGTGCACACACATGTACACACCCACCCACGTACACACACACACACACACACACACACACACACACACACCCCTCTGGAATTATTTCTTGATCTTTTTATTTAATACCATCTGACTCTGGTTGCCACAGGTGACTGAACTTGTGAAAGAAAGGAAAACCTCAAGTAAAAGAAAAAAGAAAGACTAGTGTAGTGGTTAAAAGTCTAGAACCAGGGCATCTAATTTTTAACATCAGCTCTACTCCTTACTAAGAGTAACCATGGGTCCATTACTCGATCTTTTTGCCCACTGTTTTCTAACTTACACAACAGGTTTGAGCTGGTAACTACCTCAGGATGAGGCCAGGGTGAGGGGTAGGGGCCTTGCCTTCAGAGTGCTGAGAAGCTTCTAGGAGCCTGGCACAGAGCTGTGATGGTGGAGTGCGAGGAAGAATAGGAAGAGAGACCAGGTAGGAGGCCCACCCAAGCCGCAGGAAGGGCAGGGCTCAAGAGTGAGACAGAAACATCTTTCCTTAATCATTCCAGGGAAGGCATTTCCCAGGTTCCCAGGCCCTACCCTCCTCTCTTTCTCTCGCCCTGTCCCTAGAGCATGCCCCAGAGCCCACTCACCTCTCTGCCCTCCTCTACTCTGGTCCTGCACATGTTTCTTCCCTTCCACATTTGCAGAGTGATAAAACAGATGTTTCAGTTTCCTCACTGCCCCTAACAAGACTCCTATTCAGTTCCTTATGGGTGGCTCCCTGAGGGATCTCTGCAGAGCCCTGACAGGCCAGGTGCCTGGCTTTGAGGGGACCTTTTGTTCCTGTGGGCCTCTGCTTTCCTCCCAGGAGTGGAGATCACCCATCCATAGTCTCCCAACTGCAGCCCACTGCAGCCAGGCCAACAGGACGTTTTGGTCTCGAAGAAGATATTCCTGGGAAGTCTACCCAAGATTCTGGGACTCAATCCAGCCATGAACGACCCACATCAACCTGTGTGGCAGCAGATGCCCCAAATGGAGACTACGTGTGGGGACCTGGAGCCTGCCACCTGGGTCTGATCCTCGTTGTGTGATGCTGAGCAGTGCGTTTGGCCAACTCTCATGTGAGGAGTAGAGGAATATGTGTATCTGGCTCACAAATGGGTCACTAGCAGTTACATGAGGTGGGATAGATCAGGTGAGGCTGGGGACAGCAGCTGGGAATTCCCAAAAACACTGTATTAGTGCAGAGTTTGATTCAAAGCACACAGGCACTACAGTACTTCCTTTGCTTTAAACTTCACATATGCTCACGAAGCTGCAACACAGAGTTAGAAGGGGGGAAAAATCAGCTCTCTCCCTCTGACATAGCCCACTTTTCAAATGATTGCTATGCTCTGGGAACTGAGCACCCACAGCTTAAAGAAAGACACTTATGCTGGCAGGGGGTGGGAGGGACTTGTTAAAATGCTATCTTTGATCATAGAAGAAAAAAAAGTACCTTAAGGAAGGACACCTGGATTAAAAGGAGCATGGGAGGATGAAGCCCCTCCTTTGTTTAAAGGGGTGCTCAACGAAGACAGACATCTATGTCACCATGACCCAAATTTAGTAAGCTGACCAGATTTGATATCTCTGGAACCAATTGGTAATGTCAAAACAATGTAGCAGCAAGAATGATTGAATGTACCAAGTGTCCAGAACAAATGAGAACATTTACCCTGAGGCAAATTTATGCCAAACTTGCCTTAGGATGAGTGTTTTCTAACCATGAAAACCTCGATGTGAGAGCATGCCTCTTATCTGGCGTGCCTGCACTGGTTTCTGGGTGTGTACTATTCTTTCCTTTGCTTTGTAAACAAACTCCCTCACCCTCTACCTCAGTGGGTCCTAAAATGCTTGTTTTGTGATGTCGTGAACCTGGTACCCAAGGATCCACTAGAGGACCCGCTAGATCTCCCCTGGAGATCTCCCTGGAGACTCTTTGGTTCTGGTAACAAGCACAGAGACAGATTTGCTAGCTATTATTACTGTTCTCTTTCCTAGCTCTGTGGGCATATGGGACCAACCATGTTTGAGTAACGATCATCTAAGAGACAAGAGCTTTGTGTAGGAATGTGGCATATGGCGGGGGCAGGGAGGCAAGAGGAAGCAAAGAGAGAGGGAGGGAGTGGGGGAGGGGAACTAGGAGATGGGAGAATGAAGGGGGTAAGGAGGCAGGGTTGGAAGAAAAATCAAGAAGGCTCCTGTCACACCTCTACAGACTGAGTAGGAAAACCCTTCAATAGCAACCCTTACAGTCTGGTTTGGCCTCTATTTGCACATTTCTAGGAGGGAGGATGAATCCCTTTTCCAGATTGCTTCATTTGTGGTTCGACTGAAATCAGCAAGCTCTTCTTTGTGTGACCTGTGTCTTAGATCTGAACCTGGCTGGCTCATTCCTATAAGCCTAGCTGCCTGGGTGGCTGCCATGGGGGAGGATTTCAGGGTGAGGTCAACTCAGGGAAAAGTTTGTGAGACCCTATCTCAACCCAAGAAGATGCCTGGTGTGCTGGCATGCCTGTCATCCCAGCTATGTGGGAAGTATAAATAAGTGGATCACAGTACAGGCTGGCCCAGGGAAAAAGGTGACACTCTATGTCAAAAGTAACCCAATTCAAACGTAGATGTGTGTATAGCTCAGGTGGGATAGAGCACTTGCCTAGCTAGTGCAATGCCCTGAGCTCAAACCTCAGTATAGAAAGAAAAAGAAAAGAGACAAAGTGCCTCTCCTATGTTCCTGCTGGGCTGTGCCTAGTTGAGTTGGCCCTTGAGGAGAGTTCTACCTGGGTCCTGATCTTTGATGTCTGTTCACTGCCAGGGCCCCAGAGCCCACGGGAAGTGACAGGGGCGGCTCTTGTCCCTACATCTTGTTTCACTACTCTTTGCCTTTGAAAGTGTGTGCTTTCAAGAGAGCACACAATTTGCTCTCTTCACCTGTCAGTGCTTGCCCTCCTTCTGCCTTTTGGTCTGGTAAGGAGAAAGTCAGATTTATTATTATATTTATTAAGGGCTTTCTGAGTGCCAGGCCTATGACATCCATTAAAAGAGTGGCTACTAGCTATGTGACCTTAACCTCTCTGCATCTCTTTCTCCTTATATGTTAAATGAGGAACTAGTACAGAGCCCATAGGCTTGTAGGGAAGATAAAGTGATGAGGTATGTAGTGTTTAAAATAGCAAATATAATAAATATTCAGAACAAATAAAAAATGTTAGTGTTCTTTTTTTTGGGGGGGGGTCCGGTCATGGGACCTGAACTCTGGGCTCTAGCTCAAGGCGAGCGCTCTACTACTTGAGCCACAGCACCACTTCTGGCTTTTTTCATTTTGCTTATGTGGTGCTGAGGAATCGAACCCAGGGCCTCTGGCTTGCAAGGCAAGCGCTCTACCACTGAGCCACCTTCCCAGCCCAAAAATGTTAGTGTTCTTATTAGACCAATTGAACATTCATCCTGGAGTCCAGGGAAAGAGCAAAGATTTCGGAAGGCCACTGGGAGGCCGGGAATAAGTCTCCCATTTAGCTTGCCCAGATGCTGGCAGGGAGGAATGGCCCAAGAATTAGATTTCAGTAAAGGCAGCCTTCTTACTCTGAGCTATTCCTGGCCTTGGACAAAGTAGCCTTGCGAGACACAAGGGACCCATGGCCTGGAATCCCAAAGAGGACCAGTGATGGAAATGGGTTACCCATCCTACCTTTCTAGGCTATGTGCTGATGCCTAAGAGCTGGAAAACCAACCCTCTCATAGCCTGGTGTGGGACAAGACCCAACTTAGGAGCCTCAGTTTCCCTGATTGAACAACCAGGATATATACCTCTGGCCACTTGGGCTTTATAGAACTCATTGCTACTTGGAGGGGAGCAAGCTGATATTGGAGACAAATGGAACTGGAGAGACTGGGCTCCTGGAAACTGGAGTCCCAGGTACCTGCTCTGCTTCTATCTCTGACCTGCTTGAGAGTTGAGCCACAAGAGGTTAAATATAGCTCAAGAGGCCTTGACCCCTCCCCTGTCTGCTAAGCCCAACTCTTGTTCCAGCTTTGAAAGAAGGCCCTGGGAACCCCTGCGGAGGTAAGGGGTGTCCAGGGCACCCCGTTCTCCAAGGAGGACTTGCTTCTTTTTTGGGGGGGGGTTGTTCGTGGGGCTTGAACTCTGGGCTTGGGTGCTGTCCCTCAGCTCTTCAGCTCAAGGCGATTGCTCTACCGCTTGAGCCACAGCTCAAGGCGATTGCTCTACCGCTTGAGCCACAGTACCACTTCCGGTTTTCTAGTGGTTTATTGGAGATAAGAGTCTCAGGGACTTTCCTGCTGAGGCTGGCTTTGAACCACGATCCTCAGCTCTCAGCCTCCTGAGTAGCTAGGATGACAGGCGTGAGCCACCGGCGCCCAGCTAGGACTTGCTTCTCCATCCACCAGTTACTGTGCACCATGCCAGGGCAGATGCTGCGGTAGCAACTTGGACACCCCGGTGACCCCGAATCAAACTCCCTGCCCCTGGGTGGCGTTCACTTGAGGCCAACCCTAGATGGGGGCAAGCATAGGTTTGGTAAAGTTGTCTTGATCATGGAGTAGCAAGGTACCTTGCTCTTCCAAGAAAACCAACTTGGAATCCCCTTTGTAAATCAAAGGAATTCTCTTGGGGGCGGGGGGGGGGAGGAGACCCCAGCTTTTATAAATTGTGTTTGCTTAAAAAGAAGCGATCAGAGAGGAGGCTGCTGGAGGTGCTCATCTGCATATGGATGTGCTATTTATAAAGGCACTCCTATCCAGTACAGCAGGTCTCCTCTCCCCCCTCCCCCCACGACCTCTACGACCTCTTCCCTCCCCTCCTCCACCCCCCCCCGGCCGGCCCTCAGCTGTTGCACTAGGTGCTGGCTACGCCGCCCAGCGCGCCCTGCCCTTGCGCCCTGGCTTTCTGCACCATCTCACCCAGGGCGAGCGGATGGTGGTGCGTGGGTCAGGGGTCGGGAAGGGCGGGAGAGAGCGGAAATGAGGACTGAGCAGGAGCAGAGGTGTGTGGAGGCGGGGCGATGGGGCGCGTAGTAGCCTGGAAGGGAGGAGACCCCAAGAAAAGCGCTTGGACTCCAGGGCTGCGCTGCAGCCCCAGGCAAAGCCGGGGCGGGGGGCGGGGGAAGGCTTTGGAGAAGCGTTAGCCTTTCATCCCCGATTTTGGCGATCGTGGCCGGGTCACAAACTCCCCGCCGCTCCAATCCCAGCCCTTGCAGCCCCTCCGGCAGAAAAACAAACGCGGTGGGTCCCGGTGGCCTTGCCCGGGTCGGCCCGGGAGGCTCCCGCAGTCACCGGCTGGAGAGCCGGGCGCGCGCAGCGCGGTCCCCGCTGGCCGCGCGCCGCCCTCCGCCCTGCCAGCCCCGTCTTTCTAATGGGATTAGGCTTCACACGGGTCAGGGAACAATTTATTATTCTGCTGGCAAGAGCCAAGTTTCTCTTTGAAAAATGGTTACTCCCGGAGTCGGCAATTACTTCAAAATAAATTTACCAAAGACAAAATTGTGCCTCTTGGGTCAGTAAACGACTTGCCTGTTTGGGGGCTGAGGAGACAAGGTGTTTATTAAGGACCGCCTTCGTTTCCTGTGCAGGTTTTTCAGTTTGAATAATTGTCCAATTAAATATAATTTGGAAGTCAGTGCTAACCCAGTGGCTGGATTGCAAGAGGAAGAATCACTCGGAGGCGTGCATTAATAAATCCCTCGGAGCCCCAGCGCTCCCCAAACCCCTCCTTTGGTTTAATTTTGAGATTTTTTTGTGTGTGTCTTTCCACAGCCTATAGCCTCCCGTTTGGAAATGAGCTTCTTCCCCCTCCTCGCCCCCCCCCAAAAGAATTCCTAGGCCTTGCCTCCATCTGTCTGTCTACTTCTGTCCAGGAGGCAAAGGCGTGGGTTCTCTCCACTAACTAGAGACAGTACACTGGTGCCAGGGCTAACTGGCCGTTCTTTTATGGGCTGCACACTTCTGAGTTCATTCGTTCATTCATTCATTCATTCATCTCTCCAGTCAACCAATTCCTGAGGACTGACTCTGAGCCAGGACTAGAGCTAAATAAGGAGAAAAATCAGACATCATCCTGTTCCTGAATGATAGCAAGGGACAGATAAAAAGACTGTTGACTGTCCAACTTACAAAAATAGGGGCAGGTTGCCCCTTCCATGCCGTAGATAGGGAAACCGAGTTAAAAGATGAAAGAGAGGCACTTAAGGAGAAACTGAGGAACCAAGGCTCCTGTTGACCAAGGTGGGGTTTATGACTGTTTTGCCTATTTGCTCTGCTTATGAGTGTATATGGTAAAAGAGAAATAGGTGGCCAAGGCTAGGGTTGCCACAAGATGCTTCATCCTCTAGGGTGACGATCAAAGCATTTATGTGGTATCATCCTGTCCAGCTAGAGATCTAATGGCGTGAAATATCATGTCACCATGGGCCTGTCCCTGGTAGGAAGAAGAGAACTGTCCTAGACACAGAAGTCATAAGTCTTGAATGCAGTATATAGTCACTGTCCAGGTCAAGTGCAGGCCTTTTCTCTGAGAGCCCCAGCGCCCCCTCCACAGTCTGAATATCTTGTGTGGCTCCCCCTGGAGGCTGGTTTCCACATTGCAAAAGTGGGTGGCTCTGGTTTAGAGAGAGACTCCAGTACTGACTGGCCCATCATAGTAATTCATATATTGGAGAATTATTAGCATTTCTATGACTGAACACTATTCTAAGTACTAGTGACACTATGATGGAAAAAAGATACAAATCCCCACTAACAGAGTTGAAATTTTATGAGGGGAGATAAATAACCAACACTACCAAGTAAAATAAATAGTATGCCAGGTGGTATAAGTGATGTTCCAAAGACGACTTAGATAGTACACGGGTGCAAATTTTAAATGGAGAATGTTTCACTGAACAGTTGGTATTTGATTGGAGACTTGAAAGAAGTGTGGAAATGGGTTGGGAGTTTGTCCAGTTGAGCTTTCTGTGTCTGGGAACCAGAGATGAGGGAAAGAAAGGGGAACTGTTATATAGATAGGGATTAAAATGGCGGCTATAACATGTGGTAGATACCATGTGTCCCATCATGTTCCTATAGTGCCTCACACGCCTGCTCAAAAGCTGCTTCTTCCCCAAATGCCCTGAGTTCCTACTCAAACGCTTCCTCTTCCCATAATGCCTTGGGTGCCCACTCAACCAATCAAAAGAGCCAGAGTGAGCATGTACAAGCAATCAATCAGCAACAAGCTTAGGGAAGATGTGAGAAAAGCCCAGTATTAGTACTGTAATAAATGTATTCTGTTTACTTCAACTGCTTCCTTGACTTTAATTCTTTAATGGGAGGATAAAACAGATCAGTACCCCCTAGATGGCCCCCAGAGCGTGTGTGGTATATTCTACTGAAGTTTAAGGGCTGGATGGGAATGGAGACCGTAGGAGGGCTTGTAGTAGGTGCGTCACACAGGAAGTGATGGTAGGAGATGTAGGAAGTGAAAGAACAGACCTAAAGCAAGTATTTGTCTGCCGGCTTCCTCTCTGGTCCACACTGAAGACTACCTCTTGGCCCTACGGTCCCAAAGCCTCCCCCACAGGCCTGTAGAACCCTGTCCTGGCAACTCCAAGGGAAGTGCTGGCTCCCTGCAGCTCTGGGGAGTCTTGGTGGGAGGAGGCACAGAGCAGATGGTAAGGAGGGTGTGCAGCCCCAGTAGGCTGGGCCCCTCTGGCTGGTCCCCCCATCCTTCCTCAACCCCACTGAGAAGGAAAGAGTGGTGCTGTCTGCCCATATTCACAGCTATGGAGGTGATCCAGGTTGAAAGAAAATCAATAAGATGTGTCCATTTATGTGGCACAAAGGAAGAAAGGTCTGCAGACAGAAATAGGCCGCGATTCACACGCGGGCGACTTAATAAGACTTTTCCCCAGTTTGAAGAGGACGGTAATTTAGATTTGCCTTTGAACATCTCCTTTTTTTTTGTGCCTCAATAACTCTCAGGATCAGCCTGCTTAGGAAACTAGGGAAAGGAGATTGGCTGCCTTCTTAGAAGACAAGCCCGTTTGGGAAGGCTGCTTGCTCAGAGAAGTTCAAACACCAGCCTTGAGAAAAGATGAAAGTGCCGCATCAGCACATCCTCGGCCCATTGATCACGATTGAGGCCTGGGCCTGGTGCATTTGGGCTGGAGCGGGACAATGAGAACAAGGCCAGACTGCCAGGAGGCTTCCTCTGAGCCACCACAGAGTGGGAGATGCTCATTACCCGTAGCAGTGCTTAGTGGCCTAGTGGGGGCAAAAGGCAGCTAGGCCTGGCCCGCAAAGACTAGCCTGCAGGATCCACAGTTCACAGACCCCATAGCCCCAGGCCCCATAGCAGGCTGCCTAGACCATAGCTCAGGAGGCAAGCTGTCTTGTCTGTGGTAGGCTGGACCCAGGCTGCCTCTCCTTCCCAAGTGTGGCCAATGAGGAGACCCAGTTTATCTCTATTGGCCAGAGAGTTCTGCTCAGCAAATCAGGAATGCCTGCAGGAAAAGGGGAGGGGCACTAGGGCACTCTACTCTCTAGTGAGGAAGATGGGGCTTTGCCTGCCTGTAGGCCTGAACCAATCACTTGATGCTTCTTGAGTGGACTCTATCTGACCTGCACTGCTCACTCTGACAGGAAAAACGGGCTCTGGAGTTTCAGACAATTGGCTGCATCTCAGCTGCAGAAAGAACTTTGGGGGAATTCTCCAAAGTTTAGGATTCGCTAACCTTCTTTTCAAATATCTCCTTTTCCATCTCTCCAAGAAAGACAAATATCTTGTCTTCAATGCCCTCTCATGCCTTATGCTTTCCACAGTGGCTTGCACATAGTGGCTTCTCTTGGTTATCAAGTACAGGGTCTCCCTGTACAGAACTGTTTTTGACCCCTCCCCCACACAAATATACTGCAAGCTCCTGCATTGCTCATGGCACAGACATAGTGCTTGGCACAGAGCAGGTGTTAGTGTTTTCTTTTTTTTCTTTTTTTTTGGTCAGTCGTGGGGCTTGAACTCTGGGCCTGAGTGCTGTCCCTCAGCTCTTAGCTCAAGGCTAGTGCTCTAGCGCTTGAGCTACAGCGCCACTTCTGGTTTTCTGGTGGTTTTTGGAGATAAGAGTTTCACGGATTTTTCTTCCCCGGACTGGCTTTGAACTGGGATCCTCAGATCTCAGCCTTCTGAGTAGCTAGGATTACAGGTATGATGTGTTAGTGTTTTCAAATGGCCTCCTTCTACAGTCTCAGGGCAAGAGGACAGAGCTGACTATTTTCAAGAGTCCCTAATCTGCCAAGATCATGTGCAGTTAGGTAAGTAGTAGGCCCAGCATGTGATATAGTTCCAGCTCAGGGAGCCTACCTCAGCTTTCTAGGCCCACTCTGGGTCCTCCAGGGCACTAGGAAAACTTGGAGCTGGGTCAAAGAACTTTATTCCAGAGCCCAGTTAGCATTTGACTCTGAAAAAGTTTACTCCTGCCTTTCCAGCTTCATTCTTTAAAGACCTGTGTGTCATTCTCTGCCCAGTGCATCAGCCATCAGCCACATGTAGCTGTGAAACTCTGAAAATGTAGCTAGTCACAATCAAAATGTGTTGAAAGTGTAAATGACACACTATGACTACCAAGAAGAATGTAAAATATCTCATGGCAAGTTTTCTTTCTGGGTTTAATGCCCCACACCCCAAAACACACACACACACACACACACACAAAATGTATAGAGTTTATATTATGGTATGATTATGAAGTATCCCCTCTTAAAAGGCTCATGTATTGAAGTTTGGTTTCTCATATAAGCAGTGTACAGAGCTGGGGCTTTGGGAAGTGATAGGACCATGACATTATGTATGGCTTAATCTCTTGATAGATTCTAATGTGCTAGCATCACTGGGTGGTGGTGGGAAGCAGGAGGAGGAGTTATAGGTGTAGGAAATGGGTCATTTGGGTGTGACTGTTTGTGATTTCTCTCTCTCTCTCTCTCTCTCTCTTTCTCTCTCTCTGCTTCCTGGCTACCATGAGGTAAGCAGCTTTCCTTTTCTAGACCCTTCCTCCACAATGTTTCTGCCTTGCAACAGGCCTAAAAGCAAAAGAACCAGCTAATCATGGCTTGAAACTTCTGAAAGCATGATGTGATGCTAAAAAGTTAACAAGGAACACATGCTGAAATGCTATAGATTTTATAACCCACTAATAATAATAGTGGGTTAAATAAGTCAAGATTGGTTTCCTCTTTTTAATGTGACTATTGGAAACTTTACTTATATGGTTGGTGATACAATTCTTTCAGACAACTTGGTCTCTGAGCATGAATGTTTTTGGTACCCACACCATGATATCATGGATAAGAAAGTGCTTGGAATGGAGCCATTTTTACAAGGATGACAGGAGGGACCAGACCTGTCTTGGGAAGGGCTCATGACAAAAATTAGGTCTCTTGGAAATCTTCAGAGGTTTTGCTATCAAGAGCCAATGGCCATTGTCTTTGATGGGGTAATAGTTGCAAAGGATCTCTCTTAGTGGTGGCTGAGAGTGTCACTAGTGAACAGAGAAGTGATCTTCTGGACACTCACTTCTTTGCCTGTCTGAAGTTTATGTATTGGCTAGTACTGTTAGCAGAACAGGTAATAGGACTACCTGGTCTCCATAGAGCCAAAAACTCCCACTAAGGATCAGGAAGGGATACCAGGATTTTGTCTTTTTGAATTCTAATAAAAATTTACACAAACAAGTAGCCTGCAGGATGGAGTTTCCTGAGCTCTTTTGGTGTGTGTGTGTCTGTGTGTGTTTGTGTCTGTGTGTGTGTGTGTGTGTGTGTCTGTGTGTGTGTGTGTGTCTGTGTCTGTGTGTGTGTGGTACTGAGGCTTGAATTCAGGACCTGAGCACTTCCCCTTAGGCTTTTTTGCTCAGAGATGATGCTCTACCACTGAACCACAGATTCATTTCTGCCTTTTTGGTGGTTAATTGGAGATAAGAGTCTCACAGACTTTTTCTGGCTAGGCTGGCTTTGAACCATGATTTTCAGATCTCAGTTTCCAGAGTAGCTAAGATTACAAGTGTATGAGCCACCAGTGTCTGGCTTTCTTTCTTTTTCTCTCTTCTCTTCTCTTCTCTCCTCTCCTCTTTCCTTCCTTCCTTCCTTCCTTCTTTCCTTCCCTCATTCCTTCTTTCCTTCTTTCCTTTCCAAGAAGTATAAAGTGATTTTTAATGACAATTGATTTTAAACTTTCCAGAGACCATTACACAAAGCAAAAAATCCTCAGCATGTTCCTAGAAGGCTGATGTTTTCAGGGGGCCATACTTCCCAATAGCAAGGGGCAGCTATGAGCGATAATACCCATATTTACAGAGCTCTCAGGGGAGGTACCATCACTGACCCCTCCGGCATGAACTATCTATACTCCCATCTCACCACAGTAGGCCCTACCCCTGCCTCTGATCTGGGAAGACAGATCTCACAATGGCTGCCCATGGGGTGCAAGTAGCTGGGGACCAGAGTTTTCTGAGCAGAGAGTCTTCCCTCCCCTTAGCCCCAGAATCATTTGACCTCTGAATTTGTACTGGCTCTCTCAACTGGAAGCCCCTTTATGGTTTGCCCACTTGATAACTTCCTCCTAAGCCCACTTGATAACTTCCTCCTAAAGCCCTGAGACCAAGCTTCCTGGCACCTCAGGGATTGCTTTGCCCCCCTGGAGCTCTCTGCTCCCTCTGTCAAAGGCTCCTACCATGTCAAACTTTCTATCACACTGGCCTAGTTCTCCTGCTATGTGTCCCACTTAGAGGGCACTGTCTTAAGCCAAGCATTGGGCCCTGTGTTCCACCACAGAATGGACAGGATCAGCCATGAGAAGGTGCAGAAGAGAGGTTCAGATAGAGCTTGGGGTGAAGCAGTCTTTGTAAGGAGGAACAGAAGACAGCCTGAGAATCTAGGTCACTTCCATGGCCCCTCTGAGGTGTGCAGCCCTCTTTGCCAGTGTGTCACAAACCATCCAGGGCAGGCTTGCCATGGGATGCAGGAGAGGATCTTATGCTTATCCCAGATCTTGCCACGCAGTGTCCCAGGCAACCTAGTAGAAGCCAAGAGAGAAGGTGTGGAAACTGGCGGAAGGGGAGTGTAGGAAGCTACAGCATCTGAGCAACTTCAAGAGAAGGGACGGACCCGCTTCCTGTTTGCAAATGAGTGGCCCTTGATGGCCTTGGAAGCTGGAACAGCCTGATTCCTGGAGAGATGAAAATGCCGGGTGACTCTGGCAGGAGGGCTGAGAGGTTCTAGGGCTGACTAAGTCATTGGGGTAATCCAGCAAACAGCCAGGGTGGGCCTAGAGGCTCATTGAGTATAGGAAGAGAGGCTGCCCCAGATACAGCCCTGGAGCAGACAAGTGTGTTTGCAAGGGAGCCAGCCTTTTATGTCATGCCCCACCTGTCAGAATCATCACATTTGCATGCACAAGCCTATGAGCAGAGAACCCCATGGTAGCCTTCAGGCAGGCCACCCTGGGAATAGCTGTGTGGCCATAGCTCTGTCTCCCTATCCCCTCTAAGTCTTGCCCTCCTCCTCTATAATACTCTTTGGAGCCAGTGGCCAGTGCTTGTCAACTCTGGAGACCCAGGTGGTGGACCAGCCCTTTGCTCCTTTAAGAAGAGGGGTCTAGCATTCAGGCCACTGGTGGCAGAGCCTAAGCTGGCAAGGGTGGGCGGATGAAAGACACCCCCACCTCCCTTCCCAGCCTGGGGGTAGTCACTTCACTTCTCCTCTTCTCCTCTGCAGAACTGTAAGAATTATTATTTTTTAAATCCTCATTGGAATGCTAATTTTGATTTTGAGTGTCTGTCATGGGCTCTTTGAAGTTTTTCAGACAAAATAAGTATCTCCTTAACAGAGGGGATTAGCGCCTACTTGTTTAGAATCCTCTGACTGAGAATGACAAGCAATTTCTGAATCTGTGGGGTTTAGGAAGGCTGCAGGAAGAGGGGCTGCCTCCCTCCCTGGTGGTCAGCTTTCCATAAATGGCTTAATGGGGTTAGACTTTAGCCCCTTAAACAGGGATCAGAGCCCCCAGCTTGAAAGCCAATGAGCAGTGAGGCAAATCTTGCTATTAAAATCCAGCGGGACTTGGTTAGAACTCTTTTATTCTCTTAAGTTAAAAAAAAATGAGCCCATTTCCCTTGCAGGATTTAGGACCCACTCTAGCCAGCTGCCCTAGCCTCTTTCCCAAAATGTAGGCCTTTGCTCCACAGGTAATTCATAGCCCAGACTCAACCCAGGCTGGGATGCTCCTGGCTTTATGATTCCGTTCAATTCAGGAGTGCTAATGGGGCAATTTGTAAAGAAAGAAATATAATGAGTTATCACAAAGCCCAGCAAGGACTCGACAAACCGGGCACTTCCCATCCATCAAGCATCCTAGCGTGGTAGAAGACCAGCAGCGCCAGAAATCTTGTGAGGCCCTTGGGGATGCAGCATGGCTCCTGCCTGGACGTGCACACACAGCTCCTGCAGCCGCCTCCTGTGTCCTTTATTCCTCCCCCTCCCCCAAATTTTGGTCCTGGAGGACCAGAACCTGGGGCAAGGGTGGGAGGTGCGTGAAAGTAAAAGGTGAGATACTTCAGATTTATTGGTTGGAGCAACACGATCATGCAGGCCATTTTTAAAAAGAGCATTAGTATCCTGTGAGACCATGGAAGCGTGAGCGTGCTGTGGCATTTCCCAGGACACCCATTGCCAGCATGCCAGCATGCCAGCACTGCTGGGGCTGGACCTAAAGTATGGGCAGACCTGAAGTGGGACGTGTCACAGGACCCTCTACCTAGAGGCAGTGACTTGGGCCCACTCTGCCGAGACAACATGCCACAAACTCAAATCTGCCTGCCACAAGCAGACAGATCCATCCTGTTCCTCCTGCAGAGGTGAGTGATGAGCCCAGAAAGGGGAGCGAAATGCCAGAGAATTCATAGTAAGACAGTGGCAGCACAAGGTACAGCATTGCCTAGGACAGAGTGTGGTTGAGGCTGAAGGCTGGTAGGGGGGCAGTAGAAAGGATGCTCCAACAGACGCAGATGCCAGTCTCTTGACCTCAGGGCCAGCCAGATCTCCTTATCCTTCATGCTGGAGTCTTTGGACTGGTCCTAACTCTTCCCTGCCCATCTACCCACTGCCCTGGTGGACTTAAGCTCTGGGAATCTGGAAGATAGAATCTAGGCCAGCCTAGGGAGGAGCTTTGGCTCATAAAGAAAGGTCTCTAAACAGAAGTGCTCTTGTGCCTTTTCTCTTGCCCACCTTCCTCCAAAACCTCAGCTGGACCCTAGGTATCTGCCTACCAGATCCCTCCTAAGAAGCCTTTAGGTTGTGGGAAGGCCCAAGACCAGTAGGGGGGACAAGGAGAAGTAGAAGTCTGGACTCTGTTGAGGTTGTTGATCCAGGCACAGTGCAACGTGTGGTCCAGACTGCTCTTCAGTATGGCCATGTCCTTTCTACTCTGATCTGCCTTCTCTTTTTCTCTTGTTTTTGCAAACAAGCTTTGGTGGGGGGGGTGTCATAGAAACCTCAGGAAGGTCACCCGGAAGGCTCAGAATTGGCAGGCCACTAAAAAGGCCAGGTTGCTTCCTTGTTATGGGTGATAAATCATGAGCATTCTGAAATTTGGTGTGTGCCAGTCTATCTTGCGACACTCTTATGTTCTTAGATTCACCTATTGTCTTAACAGTCTTACGATGAGATATAATCACTAGAATTGTCATTTTCAACCTGGCAAACTGAGGCACAGGAAGGCTACATAACTGGCTTAGGATCACCCCCCACTAGTGAATGACAGGAAATTCAAACCAGCCATCCTGACTCCAGACTAGTTTCTCCAGTGGCTAGTGGCATTAGTCTGGCACCCACCCTGAAATGCTAGGCCACGTGCCAGAGGGGCTGCTTCCTGGGTAGAGGGGAGCCTCCTGGTAGGAGAGAGTTCTGCATGGCCTTTTGAGCCTGAGACCAGACCCTGAGATCTCTTCTGTCTTGTGAGGGAGGAGGGACAAGTGGACACAGGCATCAACCCTGAAAAGCTGAGAACGGATCAAATGGACACTGTAGGTGATGAGTCCTACATCCAGCACTTCAGTCCACAATAGTTTACCAAAGTCTAGCCATCCTGCAGGGTAGAAATTATTGTCCTCATTGATCTAAGATGGAGGTTCAGCAAGGTTGAGTAACTTGTCCAAGCTCACACAGTTAGGAAGGAGCACAGCTTGATCTCGAGTCTAACTCCTTTCAAGGTGGGGTCCACACCACCAGATGCCAGAGAAAGGGGAAAGAGGGATGGAGGAAGAATGAGAGGGACAGTTCAAACTCCAGAGACACACTTAGGAGAATACGAAAAACCCTGCTTGGGCTCACCAGAGCTGGACATGCCAGAAAATCACATTTGCAGTCAGCAGGAGATTCTAAACAGGAGAGACCCACCCTCCTCCCTCCCAGGTGCTGATGGAGGCCAGACACTGGGGAGACTGGCCTCAACCCTTGGGTTGTCATTCCAAACCTCCTCTGGGCTATGAGAAGTTGAATCTTGTTGGTTACTAGAGGGAGATTGCACCCGTGTCCCCCCCTTCCACCCTGTTTCTCATTCACTTTGCCCAGGGTTCCAATCCCAGGGCAGAGTCCCTCTGTCCACGTCCTGTGTCCCACGCTCACAGGTCCCCACATCCCACAGAGTTACCACTCGTGGGCTCCCGGGCTCCCCATCCTGTGGCCATCCTGGGAAGGGAAGGGTTACCGCTGCTGCTGTGGAGAGGAGGCTGCTGTTCCCCAGCGTTAAGCAGCTTTAGTGTCTCCTACCCCAGCCCTGATTTAAAATTCATAAATGCTAATCCTTCATAATTTACGGTTTAAAAGCAGCCCCACTCACAGGCCCCGTGGCTACAGCTCTGTCAGAGTAATTATGCCGCCAAGCTGAAATTGGACTACTAACTGAGATATTAAGCAGGGGTGTGTATGGGGGGGGGATCCTTGTGCTGGCAGCCGACCCAATTATTCCAAATAAGCAAACAGATTAGTGAGTAATTTTCCAGTTAAATTTGGTGATTGGTGCCAGAATTGTATGTTAAATATTCAGAAGTAAATAGATTAAAGATGAAATGTGGGCCCCCCTCCCTTTTTCTGGGCTTAATTTACTGTGTATATTAAAACTTTTTCATGAGGAGGAAAAAAGTAAAAAAAAAAAAAGATAATTAAAAAGTCCAAATAAATCCCTCTGGGGCTCCTGGTGAAGCCTAGCAGAGGCCAGAGCTGGGCCCTTCAGTCTCCTCCAATTCCAAGCCCTCCTGGGCAGGGCCAACCATCCTCAGGGCTCAGCTCCAACCTTCCCCAGGGATCAGAGCCAAGGAGAGGGAAGGGGGTGTGTATCAGGGTGGGCTGGGAGACCTCCTGCCCCCCACGTGCTGGGGTTGTACTTCCTACAAAGAAAAATCCCATATCTATTAGTGCTAAAATCTAGCAGAGCTGGGAAAATCCAGGCAGGGGAGGAGGAGGGAGAGAGAGGAGGCTCTGAGCATTTGAGGCCCAGTGTGGGCTAAACTCCTCCCTCTTCCTCCTCCTCCTGTTGCAGAGTGATGGCTCTGTCTTAGGTCCCAGTGCCCAGGGCTGGGTCCCCACCATCATGTCTTCCAAGTTTGGCTCTAGTGTTGGCCTTTGGGCCTAAAGCTATGGCTGCTTTCTTACCTTTTGGAACAGCCTAGCCCCCAGGACACACCTGGCTAAGCCTCCTATTTACCTCCTTACTTCCCCCTTAGACTCTTTCTAATATCTCAGCCACAGCTGAGTATCTGACAGGGAGAAGCTTGTGGGTCATCACCTCAAAAAGCTAGTATAGAAACAGGCTCAGAAAGGCTCATGGATTGTCCCAAATCATTCAGGGACAGAAATGAATCTAGAATAGAGTGTGGACTCTCTGGCTCCCCCTAGAGGGCATAGGCTTCTAGTACAGGCTTACCTGGATAGAGGGAAGCCTTGTCCTTTGGTCAGGAGTGAACTAGCTGGGCAGCACGGAGAGCAGAAGTTGGAAATGGGTCCTCTTCATCTGCTTCATTCTCGCTTTCCTGTTTTTCTAAGGTAGGTGTGGCTCAAGCAATGTTAGGGGGATCCTCTGTCCTATGGGAACACACCTGCCATGCAGGAGTGACTAGCCTCTTCTTTCCAATATGGACCTATTCAGAAAGGCATGACCCAGGTCCCAGGACAGCACCTGTGCAAACACAGGACAGGTAGGCAGGCCTAAAGGCCCGCAGTCCAGGCATATGAAAATGGTGGTGAACATGTTCTGTCTGTCCCTAGGACCACCCAGCTCAGCTACCAGTTCCCAAAGATGCACTGGGAATCTTTTAAAATTCTACCCCCCCCCCACACACACATGCAACACATATGCAAGTGAAATCTCCCAAGAATTATTAGCCAGCCTACCCAAATAAAAGCTTCTGCTCAGAGACCAAGGCTTTGCAATTTTAAAGAACAGTGGTGCTTTGCAAATTTAAGGAACAGTGGTTGAAATGGTTGAACCTTTTTCTTTCTCCAAACCAAATCTTTTGTATAAGACCATTATGCAAAGCAGGTGACAGCAGAGCTCAGGTTAAATGTCCTTATCTTCTATTTCTCCTCCCCACCCTATGCTGAGTCTCCTCTGAGGGAGCCCCTAGAGTTCTGTAGAGAGAAGATAATGGAAGATGATCCTCTAATTTGGAGTTCCTAATTTACTCCTCATAAGGACCATAACCAGTGGGTCCAGACAGCCAACTGGATGCTAAGGGCTAGGGTGGTCAGTGAAGGCAGAGCCATGGTAGCTCATACATGCTGAGGACAGCTGTCAGAGGTAGTTAATGGTCTGAGATGGTTCCACTCTTGTTCTTAGAAAGTTTAAAACCAACTTCTAGGAGAGTTCCCAAGAAGAAGCCACCTGTTAGAGTTTAAAGTGTGAGTGGGCCCTGGCCCTGTCTTTGGTGCCTTTCTTCTTCTTCTTCTTCTTCTTCTTCTTCTTCTTCTTCTTCTTCTTCTTCTTCTTCTTCTTCTTCTTCTTCTTCTTCTTCTTCTTCTTCTTCTTCT
>NW_012267329.1:4393546-4428546 GCF_000151885.1 Dipodomys ordii
CTTCTTCTTCTTCTTCTTCTTCTTCTTCTTCTTCTTCTTCTTCTTCTTCTTCTTCTTCTTCTTCTTCTTCTTCTTCTTCTTCTTTTTTGTTGGTCAGGGAGCTTGAACTCTAGGCCTGGGCGCTGTCCCTCAGCTCTTCAGCTCAAGGCGAGCACTCTACCACTTGAGCCACAGTGCCACTTCCAGTTTTCTAGTGGTTTATTGGAGATAGGAGTCTCACGGTCTTTCCTGCCCGGGCTGGCTTTGAACCGAGATCCTTAGATCTCAGCCTCCTGATTAGTTAGGATTACAGGCGTGAGCCACCGGCGCCTGGCTGTGCCTATCTTCTTTATTACCCGCTCTGCAGATAGAGAAGCTTTCCCTGGCTTCTTGCCATCCTGGTCATAGCAATGACATTCTTCCTGCTGAAGCTTTCAGAAAACACGTGAGGAAAGGTCTGAGACTTTTCATATCCTGGGCTATGACCAGGGTGCAGGGGACCCAAGGTAGGCAGACATCTCAGTCTTCAATTTCTTCTTTCCTTATGGAAAAAAAACAATGCAAAGCAAGATGACACAACAATACCAAAAAAAAAAAAACCAAAAAACAAACCCCACACATTTGTCTATTCAGAAGCCTGAGCTTTAAAGATTGCAGTTTGAAGTCAGCCCAGGCATAAAAGTCCATGAGTCTCCTCTTTTCTTCACTTAACCAGCAACAAGCTAGAAGGGGAGGTATAGCTCAAGTGGTATAGCACCATCCCTGAGCAGAAAAGGCCAAATCAGAGTGTGAAGCCCTGAGTTCAAGCCCTCGTTCTGGTGTGTGTATATGTGCACACACATTTGAGCCCTTACCATATGTGGGAAAATGAGGAGTCATTCATCAGACTTCCCATTTTTTGAAGACATGTCTGATGATGTCCTCTCTGTCTTTTGACTGAAAAAAAATTAAATTCTTCCACAAGTACCAGGGCCAAATGACTCCCAAGATCTCCCCTCTTCTCATCAACAGACGGGCTTATTACCATGGTAACCCGTCCACTCATTTCACCTTCTCATTGATCTGCTTTGGATTTGGCAGGAGCATAATTTGGCATGGAAGGCTAGGATTATCCCTTAACTAACTTCCAGTAGAAAAATTTAAACTGTTTTTTTTTTTTATTTAAGACTTTCCAAACAGACCAAAATTGATTCTAACTTAGCAAGGAGCTGCTAGATCTGCTGCAGTAACTTGGGGGTGTGGGCTATTTGATAGATTCCTTTGCATAGGAGCCCCAGCCCCTTACTATGCTCTGGGCCAAGTCGTCTGTGGGTGGTGGCGATAACCTTTGCAGCCTCAGGCAGACTCCACGCAGTCTCTCGCTAGACCTCTGGGCACAGTTCCTACGATACACAGACCTCTTGTCACAGGGGTGGTTTGGTTGTCAGAGACCCCACTGTGCTGGCACACACAGGATCATGCTCACACATCATGTGGCATGTGTTACATATGTAGGTGCATGCAGACACTCACATGCGCAAATGCACAAGTACATACACTCATGCATGTGCACAAGCAATGCATGAACCCAATGCCTACGCATCTGGGCCCTTCCAAACACTTGACCCATGGCAATATCACTACCAATCCAGGTAGCACAGTGCTACTAGAAGACTCTCCAGGGGAAAATAGCCATGATTGGCACTGTTTGCCAACTTCTGTAATGCTCTTCCCCTACCATGGCATATTTTAAGGGACCAACACTTGATGACCAGCTTGCAAAATTTCTGACAGCAACAGACCACTGACTTCAGGACCCCATGTCTCCCTGTCCTAGGCCTGGTACGTATAGGAGTGTCTGAACAGGTGGGGAAGCAAGGAAGGGTCTTGGCCAGGAGCTGGATAAGCAAGTTGTAGAGGAAGAGGGTCACTGAGCTCCCAGGAAGAGACATGAGGGTCCTACAGGCCCTGAGAAGCTTCAACGGGCCCAGTTAGGTGCAGAAGAGAGTCACTACAGGCATGTGGATGGGTGATGGGCTGAATAACATTATCAGCAATGAGGTTTGACCAGACAACTGGTCAGGATTCACACCTGCCTTCTCTTGCTCCCTCCCTAGAAGCCTGCATTCTGGGCTTTTGCCACCAAATCAGTGATAACAGGTTTGGGTTGTTCTCACTCTACCTCTGGAACTAGAAAATCTGATTTTCACTGATGGAGACCAGATGGTCCAACATTGGCCTCATGTAACACAAGGGACCACTTGATCCTTGCAGTGAGCTTGGCTGAGCGCCAGGCCTCTTCTTATTTTCCGGCTTCTATTCCTGCTCTTGGTTGTTCTTGGGGTGGGGGAGGTGGGGGAGTTCCATGGCTACAGCAGCTTGGCCCCACCCACCAAAAGTTCCTTGCAGAGTTCCGCAAAAGAGACTTTCCAGAATGATCCTGCGGACCGAATCCACTGCAGGCTTGCAGACAAGTTCTCTGGTAAAACCCACAAGAGGACTGATGTGGGGGGGGGGGTGATAATATAGGAGTGTGAGCATCTCTGTGGAGGAAAATATTTTATAAAAAAAATAACATCAGGGGCTGGGAAGGTGGCTCAGTGGTAGAGTGCTTGCCTTGCATGCATGAGGCCCTGGGTTTGATTCCTCAGTACCACGTAAGCAGAAAAACCCAGAAGTGGTGCTGTGGCTCAACTGGTAGAGTGCTAGCCTTGAGCTGAAGAGCTGAGGGACAGCGCCCAGGCCCAGACTTCAGGCCCCATGACTGACAATAAAAAAGAGACTAACATCACATTGAGCTCTTGTTTTCATAAACCAGGTAGACTAGTACAATGGCCATGAACATACACCTGAATGTCAGACTACCCAGAATCATAAGCCTGCTTCTCTGTTTACTAATATAATTTGGGTAAGTTCTTATCGTCTTTGAGCCTCATTTTCTCCATCTGTAAAATGGACATATAAGTCCCTCTCTTACAGTTATGATGAAAACTAAATAGATTGACATATATGTAAAGTGCTAAGAACAGTTTAGTCACTCAGAACAATACAAGGTCCACTGTTATTACTATAGTCATGCCTTGTAGAGAGGGAAATAGATCCAGGGAACTCTCCTCCATCAAAATGGGTACCAAACCCCACACAAAACGATGCACATCTTCCCATGTAGTACATTTTAAATAATTGCTACGCTACAACACATGATACAATGGAAATGTCATGTAAATAACGTTTGTATTGTTTAGGGAAAAGTCTACTCCATTTGCTCCGTAACAGAAGCTAATGTTCTCGAGGTATTATTTTATTAATACTGGTGATCAGGAGTTGGTTGAATCTACAGACGTGAACCTCACAGATATGGAGACATGACTTGTCATCCTTCAGTGACCCAATCAGTATCAGACACCGAACTAAGCAATTTGGGGGGAATTGAAACGAATCCTCAGAACAAAGTCACAAAGTTGGTGATGTTCCTAGGACCTTCCACAGACAGACTTTGAAGTTCAGAGGGGCTAGGTGACTTGGCCTCAGGTCCCACCAAGGTAAGTGGCAGAGGCAAATCCTTACAGCAACATAAGCCACAATGGCTTTGAATGGGCAAATTCACAGATACTGAGCCCACAGAGGCTCCCCTCTATCCCATCCCTAAAATAGGTAAGAAGCAACAGCGATGTATCTATGTCTCTAGCTTGCTGGCTGGAAGCCATACAGCAAAGGAGAAGCCAGAACCCATAGAGGGGCAGCCAGGAAAGGGCTTGTCTTGTTTTGAATGCCCACATGCCCCACCTTTCAAACCTCTATGCCCCAAGTAGTCCTTACCACCCGGTGAGTCAGACTCAGGGATCTTTGAGGTGGAATCCCCATCTCTGCCAGCAGGGACTCCACATAGCTAAGTCTATGATGGAACCCTATGATGGTAATCTCTGAGATTAAAATGTTTTTCTTCGGCCATTGGTCATCCTCCATCCTCAGTCCTCACCTTACCCCTTCAGGATGTGGCTGCCCGGGTGATTGTTTTTATCATAGAAATTCACAACGATCATTTTTTTTAAAAAAAGATTCAGCAATCACTAAAGACTTCAGGGCACAAGTACCCTCTTTGAGGACTCCTGACCCAACCAAGATTAAGGAATATGCTTAGCCCAACCCAAAATGACAATTGGCCCCAGGCCCGGAGCAGAGGCCCATGGTAGATGGGTGAGCCCTGAGGGATTCCAGCCTCTGTGTCAGGGCTTGCTCAGTACGTGGGTCAGGGACAGGTGTGAGGCCCTGAGGAGATGACTGTGACACACACCTGGCTGCTGAGACCAGAGCAGATATGGCTGCCACCTGGCCCTGCCCTGCAAGTTCCAACACATACACCGTGGCTTTGTGCAGACCTGGTGCAGAATGGGAGCGCCAGAGGACGGCAGCAGGCAAGGGGTCCCAGCCACCAGGTGTAGGGAGCGGGCCCCAAAGAACTCAACCCAGTGAGGCAATGGAAGCAAGGCTGTGCTCCGAGCCCTTAGCTCCATTGTCCCATGAGGCTTCACACACACAAGCATGAATTCAATGATAAAATTTGGAGACAGCAGCCATAGGGTATGAAATCCTAAGCACAGTACCAGTGCCAGTACCAGAACTCGAACTTAGGGGCTAGCCCAGCTTTCTTGCTCACAATTGGCACTTTACCACTTTGAACCGATTCTCCAGCTTTGATGGATTTTTTGGCTGGTTAATTGGAGATGGAATCTCATGGACTTTTCAACCATACTGGCTTCAAACCTCTATCCTCCGGGCCTCAGCCTCCCAAGTGTCTACAGCCTTCCCATGTGTACAGGTGTGAGCACTGGATCCTGGCTAATGATCCCTCCTTGCCTTTCCTTGCACATCATTATGCATTGCCCATATTGTCCAACATTGTCCACATCCACTCACTTACTTGTGCAATATGGATTTATTGAACATGTATTACTGTCAGTTGTGACCTGACTATATTTTCTATTAGTCTGCCTGTGTCCCTTGAGAGATAAACAGATCTCAGAGATTACTGTCAGATTTCAAGGTATCTTCACAACTTCAGAGCCTGGGGCATCAAATAAATATTCTGTTGAGTTTAAAAAGTGAATGAATGGATTTCTAGCTGTGGCCCCAAATCTACTGGTACTTAGCTGTACCTAGGTGGGGCTGGCGCTGCTTCCCACAGGGACAGGCTGAATGCTGGGAGCTTTGCCAGGAGCCTAATAGCAGGTAGTGATTGGGGAAGGGCAGGAAGATATCCTAGAGCTTAGAGGCAGCCTGTCAAGAGGGCAGTGATCTAAGTTGTATATACATACTAGAGCCAGTGCAGTACCTGCTCTGGTGCCCAGTCACTTCCTTCGGTGCTCACTTCCCAAGAGCAGTTCCTACAGAATGGCCAGCAGGGGGTGCCACAGCACCTGAGGCCCCCTCCAGGTGAGTGGTAGTGCTTGCAAGGTGATACCCGCCCAGCTCCCAGAGCAGCCAAGCACTAGAAAATCAATATCACTTTCAACTTTCAGTACCCGTGACTCCTTTCATTAGGTCTCATGCTTCCTCTGTGTCGCTAGAGACCCAAACCGTTTTCAGGCCATGCTCCCAGGCCTAATCTCTGTGCTGCTTGATATGTATGCCTGGTCAACACAGGACTCTGGACCCTGTGGTCTGTGAGCCCTAGGCCTGTTGTTTTGTCCTTAGGCACACACATCTCTGCCTCTCCTTCATACACACCCATCACACCACACACGCACACGTGCATGCAGCCCTCAGAGAACCAGGCTTCAAATCACCCACGGTTTCCCAGATAGTGAAATGTGTACCCACTTTAAACACTTTTATCACTTCCACTCCTTGGATAAAAATCTTCCCCAAATGTTTCAAATCTCTCTTGACCTAAATTTTTTTTTGTATTTTTTCTTTTTCTTTATTAAAATAATAAATATGCATCATGCAAAGTTTGGCAACTGTAGACCATTATGAAGAGGAATTATTTCATTTAGGAGCCATTGATAATGAAGAAAATATGCACAGGTGTGCACACCTGTAGGATTCCCGGGGATTTGCAGGTATGCCCTACGAGGCGATGTGCTGGTCTGAGCTGAGAAGGAAGGAGACCCATGCTCCTAATCAGCTTGTTTTGTACACTGTTGTTTTCCTCATAGCAGGTACATCCAGCTCTTGAATGATCTGACTTCTTTGTTGTCTGTCTCCAGGGCTGCAGTGCTGCAAGAGTTGGGGTAGCACTGTTCATGCACAGTGGAGCCTGCCACAGAGCTGTCCAGTGCACAGCCTCTGTGATCAAACATAGCTGCCCTGCAGCCTTATTTCTTTACATGTAAACAGTGCCCAGAACAGTGCCTGAAGCACAGCAGATACCTAACACATACAGCATTTGTCGCAGGAATTGCTGCATGTGCTTCTGCCTATGTGTAGATAGAGACCTAGACCCTCTAGGGTAGACTCTCTGCTAGCTCCAGCTTAGGTGAGAATCAGGAGAAAACACAATGGTCTGAATAAAATTCATCTCCTAAATTTTACTTTGAAGAGATTTCTCAAAGTCTCAGTCAAACCCTGTTTCATAGCCCTTGTCTCTCACACACACTTACCCCCTCCCCCCGTTTTTTTTTTTAAGATCTGGGGTTTGAATTTGGTGGTTGGCACTTGATAGGCAAGCTCTAACACTTGAGCCATAGCCCCAGACCTTTTGGAGTAGTTATTTTTCAGGTAAGTTTTGTCCAAGACCAGCCTACCTACCTACAAGCCTCCCAAGTAGCTGGTACTGCAGGTATGAGCCACAACAGACAAGTCGTGAAATATGCTTGTCTAGTCTTCATTCTCCAAGATCTCTTGTCTCCACGATTAGGAATAGCTTGAGGGAATGAGGACCCAGCGACAGCGGCTGACAGCTCTAGCCAGGAGTGTGTGTTTTCAAGAGAGGAGACAGAGACTCTGTAGGACAGACCACCACCTGCAGAGCTCAGAGATTCTGTGCATGTCTCTGTTGCCATGATGGCCTCGAAGAGCATATCTGTATCCCAAACCTCCAAACATAACGGTGGCCTTGGCCATCACAAAAGCAAGTCCTTTCTAGAGTCTTTTCCACAAGGAAGCATATGGCCTTCATTTTTTATTCCCTTTTTCCAGGCAGCTCCCGCTGCCGCCAATCTGTGTGCTCTGGCCTGAGGGCCCACACAACACTATTCCGAAGACAGAACACCACACCTGTGTCATTCCCAGGACTAGAATGATCTAGAAGCCTAACTTGGGTGCATTGCTCTCCCCTGGCCCCTGCAACCTCCACTCCAGACTTTCAGCCCTTCCTGCCCAGCCTCATTCCCCAGTAGGGTGGATTCCAGCACCCCTAAGGCACACCCCTTGCCTTGGCCACAATGATTAATTGGCCCTAGCAGTTTAAGAATGCTTATTTGCACACAGTTATGAAGTGTCACAATATGTCTCCAAAGCGAGCGGCTTCCATTAGAAGCGGAACGGCAGAGCGGGAAGCGCAAGCAATATTTCCTTAAAAGTTCATCGTAGGCAATGGGGTAGTGTGAGAAGCTAAACAAATCCAGGCAATAATGGAAATGTAGCATGAAATTACTTCTGTAAACAACAACCATTCATTATTTGAACATTTTTCATAAGCCAGCAGGCAGAGAGAAGGGGCAGGGGCGGCGGTGGGAGGGGAGGGGGCTGTGGCAGGCAGGGGCTGTGCACCCACCGGAGTCTCCTGGTGGAGCTTGCTCGGAGCTCCCCGTACCCATCTGTCTTCGGGAAAATGCCCAGGCTCGGCTGCATTCTGCCCGGCGCCTGCCTGCTGTCAGGTTCCCTTTCTTCATTACGCAGGATCGGTGCAGGCAGAGCGAATGTATGATTTAAGGAGGAAAGAGAGACCCACTACTTAATGTTGATTTGGCGGAGTGTATAACCCCGGAGAGAAATGTAAATAGCAGCCTGCAATAACATGACAGCCCACTAATCATATTTACAAACGATATTAAATCTGTCCACACGCAGGCCTGCCTGCGGATTGGCCCGGCCGTAATTGTCATTGTAACCAGCGTCGGCTTATGGGAGGATTTAACTGCAGTGATATAAGGTGAGTCGCGGGCTTATTATGACTTTATTATTACCCGGTTTATGTTTATTAAAACAATTTGTCATGCAGAACAGGAATGGAGGAATGGGGGCATTAAATCGTGCCATACTCAACCTGGAGAGATGGCTCTGGGGATGAGTGGTAGGCAGCAGGCCGAGCCTCCACCGGTCCCGTTTGGAGCTGGGAGTCTATCAGCATGGGCCACCCAGAACCCTGGCCTGGCTGTGGGAAAGCCACTCCCCCCCAAACTTGCAGCCCCGGAACCCACAGCTGCAGGTTCTCTGTGACTCTGCCTTTCAGACAGGCCTTGACTGAGGACAAGGTTGCGAAGGAAGAGGCTCTGATTTATTGTGGGATGTTTGCAGGACTGGCCAGGAGGGCCTCACCTGGGACTCCCCGAGCTGGCTGGGAAAGAAGCCAGGCCTGAGAGGGCTCCACGGAGGGAGTCTGCAGAGGCTTAGCACAAAAGGTCTTGGAAGAAGTTTAATAAAAGCTGTTTTATTTTCTCTGGGGGTCCTTATTGGTTATTATCAAATTTATTTCATCCCCAATCTTTGTTCTTTCTTTGGCAAGGCGGAGAGAGGAGGGGGGGGGCGCTAAGATGAACCGGTCCACACGACTAGTAAATAATACTCCCTTTCCCCAATCCAATTACCCAAGGCAGAAAGAACGAGAGGTCGGAGGCCCAGGCAGCAGCCCCCCCCCCCACACGCTGGGGCTGAAGTCTCATGTGCAGATATAAAGAAAAAAACCCACAGACACCTGCTCTGGTTGCCGATCCCAGAAATAGCTCTGCATGACTGGATGGGGGCCAGGGACCGCAACTCAGGGGTATCAGAACTGGGTCTGTGACTGCCACACGAACTTCTGATGTGTGACTCATGGTCAGAGTGGCCTGGGAAGTGAAAACACAAAGCCAGACTTTCACAGGCCAGATAGCAGCTTCTTGGGTGAAACCATCTCCCTCCTATCAGGGCCTTCAACAATGCTTAGAGTATCTCTGTGTATGTCATAATTTGGAAAAAAAAATAAAGAAGGAGTAGACCAAGCAGGGTCATAGCAACATCTGGAATGTCGCCTTCATTTGCCTCAATGCTTAAACTTTGTGAACCACCTAAACACGAGAATCCTACCTGCATCCAGCAGCCTCACGGCCTGAAATACCATTATTTCAGGGACTCGCTGGCTGAACAAAGTCTACAAAACCATTATATCCTGGGCAATGAAGTGATGGACTCCAGAGGACACAACGGGAGGGTGAGAAACAACGCTTATCTACCACGATCCACTAGGATGCATTCTGCTGGTCATAGGCTTTGTGGTGGTGGGGGGCACGGGATAGGACACACGGCGGCCTATGCCTCCTTCTGGCCTCTCCAACACTGCTACTTGAGGGCTGTGAGCTGGGGAGCCCATCAATGGGAGCTGAAGGACATGGTGGCGGTGACTGCAGTGCTACCTTTCAGCCTCCCTTCCCCAGGAGTGTAGGCACCTGGCTCCCAGATGACTTTAGCACCAGATGGCTACCTCTGGTGGAGAGAGGCCCTCTAGAGGGCTCCCCATGTCCCTCCCCTCTTACTTCTTCCTGCCTATCCCAAAGCACCTGCCTGGTAGGGTTCCAATGTTGGCTATTCAAGCTATGGAAGTAATTTCCTGGGCCAGAACTCAGTCTGCACTCTGGACAGTGCTGGTCAGGGAGTGAGGGTGGGGGGTTCTATCCTCCTCCTCTCTGATCTGCTGTTTAGGGCTCAGTCTTCTGAGGTGGCCCCTCTAGCTGTTAGAAGACTTCCTAGGGACCCTGCCTCCAGGGGAGGATGAAAAATATGAGGCTTGTCCCTTGCAGCTTCTCTGGTGTTTTACTTCCCCTCCCATTAGAGGCTTACCTCTTTGAGCTCTGGGATCCCCAGAGTCCCTATCAGAATGTGTCCAGGCTGCTCCTCCCCTGTGAGTGTGACCCAGATGTTGGGAGACTTGGGAACCCACTCCCAGGGCCTGGTTCTGGTGTGGTGTGGCTCATTGAAGGCCCAGCTCTGCAGGCCCAGGGATGCTGCCTGTGGGCCTCTAGTTCCCTTTGTCTCACTTAAGAAAGTAGTCGCCAAAGCAATGGCTCAGAGGAGGAACAATAAGCCTTTATTGCGGCTGCCCTTCTCCTCAAACGCTCAACCTGCTGGCCAGCAGGAGAGCTGTGCTGGCAAATTAAAAGTCTCTAAACTTTAGTTATGTCTCCTTGGACACTCCAGCAGCTTTAATGCTGAACTGGCTGGTCTGGCTCTGAGACACAGAGGCCATGCTGGGGTCAGGGCCAGGGCCAAAGAGTAGGGAGGATCTTTCCTACTGGCAGAGTGGGGTGGGCAGGTGGTTCTGGGGCTCCTTGGGCTGGGGAAAGCCTTCTGGGGTAGGGCCATGAGCGCTGCTTCCGTAAAGTCTCTGTTGTCTGTGGGTGGTAGATGGGAGTCCTCTCTAGCTGTGTCCAAGTTTGTCCTTTCAGGAAGCACAACCTGACCCAGGACAATGGACATGTCTTTCAGTTTGATTTCTTTCTCTTTTCTTTTCTTTCTTTCTTTTTCTTTCTTTCTCTCTCTCTCTTTCTTTTTTCCTTCCTTCCTTCCTTCCTTCCTTCCTTCCTTCCTTCCTTCCTTCCTTCCTTCCTTCTCCCCCTTTTGTTTGTCAATCACTGGACCCAAACTCAGGGCCTGGGCATTGCCCCTGAGCTTTTTCACTCAAGGCTAGTGCTCTGTCACTTTGAGCCACAGTACCACTTCCAATTTTCTAGTGGTTAGTTGGAGATAAGTCTCATGGACTTTCCTGCCTGAGCTGCCTTCAAACCATGATCCTCAGATCTCAGCCTCCTGAGTAGGTAGGATTACAGGTGTGAGGCACCGACACCAGACCATTTTATGCACGGCTCTTCCAGGTTTCTACACGGGCTTCATCCCAACCAATAGCCTTGACCTGCAAAATCCTGAGGCTGGTATGTCCCCAGAAGAAGTTGGTAAGCAGGTCTATGTCTTGCTGATATGAGCCCCCACCAGCCCACAGGCCACCACAAAACCATGATTTAGCCTCTACTCTCTCCAAAGGCTGGAAAATAGAAGGTGGGCAAGTAAGTGAGACCAGGATGGTTTCTGCTGATGCTGTGTACTAAGATGACTCACAGCATCTTTCTTCACTCCTTGAAGTGCCCTTGCTCTCCAGGCAGAGCAGGGCCATATTTCCAGCAATAGCAAGTCACAGGCACCAAAGCAATGGCCACCAAATTCTATACCACTCATGCAAAACAAAACAAAACATAAAAAGACTGCTGAGGTCTTCAGAATAGGTCCTTTCACACTCTTTCCTGGTGCTGACCTAGTGTTAACTAGGAAGGAGTGTGAAGGAGCCTTCCACAGTGTTGGAAATCTAGACTTGGATCTGGTGATAAGCACATATCTGGACCAGATTATGGAGGAGCAAACACTGCTGTATGTAAATGTCACCTACTCCTTTTCTGTTGGCCTGGTTATTCCACAGGAATATAACCCATGCCTAACTCTCCCCTATGTTTTCCCTGGCTTTTGCTATGGGTTTGGCTTAGGAAATTGGTGGCATAATAAGAATTCCTCACACCTATAATCCTAGCTACTCTGGAAGCAGAAGTAGGAGGACTACAGTCCATGGTTAACCCTAAGATCTTACTTTAAAAGTCGCCTAAGCCATTAGAAAGAATAACATTATGTCATTTGCAGAAAAATGGATAGACCTAGAACAAATCATGTTAAGTAAGGTAAGTCAAGTTCAGAGAGACAAATGGTGCATGTTTTCTCTTATATGCAGAAGCTAGACCTAAAATATACTGGGACATGATAAATTATGCAGGTCTCTAGACATTTACAAACAGTGAGACCAAAGGAGGATACTCTTACGGGAGGGACACAGTGCCCATGTGCCTCTGATCATATAATAAAATAATATTTATCAGAATGAGTGCCAGGAAAAGGAAATAAGGGGGAAAAAACCTAAAAGAAAAAGGGCTAGAGGCAAGGCTCCAGTGGTAGGTAGAGCTTGCCTGTCTAGCATGCATAAGATCCTGAGTTCAGTCCACTGCAGTACAGTTCCCCTTCTCCCCCCACCCCCCACCCCTGGCCCCCCAAAAAAACTCCAAAACACTTTCCCTAGGGACTCACTGCTTGCTAGAAAAGTGAGTGAGGATATTGATATTATTTTAACCAATGTCCCAGTTCTAATGTTCCTTTGCATGTATCTACTCTTCACAGGCGATTGAGGTGTCCCTGTCTTACTAGAAAAGAGAGCAGGAAGTGGGGTGCTAAGGCAGAGGCAGAACTTGGAAGTGTTGAAGTGTGCGATTTTGTCTGGAGATGAGAGGGGTATACTGTCCTTGGCGGATGGAGATGGGGTGAAGACGGGCTTCTGGAAGGAGGCTCAGTACTGGGGTGCTTACAGGGATAGGCTGTCCGGGAGAAAGAGGACAGGGTTCCAGGTATAGGGCAGTGGGAAGTTCTCGGGCCTCATCAGAATGCCCTGTGTGTCCAGGGCCCCCATCGGGCTGGACTTCCAGGCTATTCCTGGGGGGGGGAGGGGTGGTGGAGAGACGGGCCCATCACTCTATCTGATCATCCGCTAGGCTAGGTTTTGGCAATTTCTTGCTCCGTTTCTTTAATCCCTGATTCTCTTCAAGTGCAGAAGGCAGAGGAAAAAAGCAGAAGGCCAACGTGGGAGGTGGGGAGGGTAGTGAGAGCAAGTGTGAAGAGCTGAGGGCAGCGTAGCCAGCAGCCCACAGCTGGCTGGGGCACCCAGGATTGATGCACTGTGGGGAGAGAGAGAAGCCCAGGGAGGCTAGGGTGGGTGGTGAGTGTGGGCAGGCTGGGTACCAAGTTGGCTCAACTGTAAACATTTTGGTTTTGGTTTTGGTTGTGTGTGTGTGTGTGTGTGTGTGTGCGCGCGCGCACGCGCTCTGGTACTGGGTCTTAAACTCAGGGCCTGGGTTTTAGCTTTTTCCATTGAAGGCTGGCACGCTACCTCTTCAGTCTCAGCTCCACTTCTGGCTGTTTGGTGGTAACTGGAGGTAAGAGTATCACAGACTTTTCTGCCCTGGCTGGCTTCAAACTGAGATCCTCAGATCTCAGCCTCCTGACTAGCCAAGATTACAAGTGTGAGGCATCAGCATCCAGCTGTTTTTAAGGACCTATGGCAGAGCTTTGGGATGAGTAGGGCTTTGGGGACAAAAGCCACACCCTAGGAGATAAGTTTCGTCAGCAACCTTTCAGGCCTGAGACTTAGGCAAGATGGGGCCAGAGTTCAGACAGTCTGAACCCCAGAATGGTGACCCTTCCTGGCTCACTAGGTCAAGCAGGAAGTGTCAGGTGACACACAGGACCCACACTGGCAACCTACCACCTTGCTCTGGCCTCCGAAGCCTTCCTGATTGTAGGAAGGCATAAGAAGGATTGATGGAGGCCCCTAAATAAATTCTAGAGAATGGAGTGCATGTGGATTCTGCGGCTTCTTAGGGGAAAACCCTATTGAGAAGCTCAAATCACGGCCAGTAATTAGGCCACTTATTTTGCAAAAGTCCAAATTAAATGGAAAATTTGGTGCTAATGAAAATGTTCCATTTTCTCCTTTTATTAAATCTAGCTCTGTGCTTTCCAAGAGTTTGGGAATAGCCAGCCCCTGATGGCTTTCTCACAGCCAGTTCATATCCTCTGATTGGAGAGCTGCTGAGACAGAACACACTCTCAGGACCTCCAGTTACTGGCTCAATTGAAAAATGTCCTTCATATAAGGCAGCATGCTAACCCACCCCAGCCACCCACTCCTCCAAACCACTATCTCTGCCATCCTTTTCTGGCCTTGCATCCATTGGCTGCATGGGTCTCCAGATGCCCCAAGCCCCAGCAGACGGGGAGGCATGCTCCCTGTATAGCTGCTCTGCTAATCTGTCTCTCCCAAGAGCCTACAACGTTGCTACTTTAGGTTTCTGCTTCCTGACCACAGTCCTAGGAAGGCAAATGCCAGTAAGGCAGATGCCCCCAACATTCTGATTGAACTTATGCTTGGTTGGACCTACGCTTGGATCCCATGTTTACCAGCTAGGACCTCAGAGATGCTATGTGCCTCTCTGGGCTTTGTTTTCCTCATCTGTAAGTTGGGGATAATGCTGCATATGTGTGAGTGGATAGAGATAAGGCCTTGCAGAGCAACTGATACCCAAGAGAGGGCGTCACCCCTGACTACAGCCAGGTTCTTCTTTGACATGTGGTCTCTGATGGTGGTCAGAAGACAGGTTCTGACACTCTAGCCTCTTCACGCTCTCCCCCAGAAGTTTGAGAGGATACTGTCTCAGGACACTCCCCCACACTGAGGTGCTGTACCAGGGGATGAGGAGTCTCTCTATCCTAGCCAATAGGATGCCTGGGCTGGGGATCCTGGCTGTCAGGAATGGACAGGTCAAGGGACCTGTGTAGGAAGTCATTCTATACAGGCAGATGAAACAGACACATAGCCACTGCTATTGTTTAGATATGTCCCTCAAAAGCTTCTGTGATAAAGGCTTGGTCACCAGCCTGAGTCACTGTTGGGAAGTGGTGGGACCATTAGGAGGTGAGGTCTAATGAGTGGAAGTTGGAGCACTGGGGCCATGCACTTGAATGGGATATTGAGGCTGTGGCCCCTTCCTCTCTATGTCTGCTTCCTGGCCACCTCAGTAAACAGGTCTTCTGTACCATTGTCTTCCATGATGAGATTCTGCTTCATCACAGCTCAAAGCCATGGGATCAATCAGCCATGGATTAAAACCTCTAACATTGAGAGCCAAAATAAACCTTTCTGTCTTTTTCAGTTGATCTATCTCAGGTATTTGTTACAGAACAGTGGAAAGATAACCATCACACACACACACACACACACACACACACACACACTAGCTCAACCCCAGTCACTCTTCATTGGGGCTGTCAAGGCTTTGGCAATTGGCGTCCAAGAAGAGTATCAGCTTGACATCTATGCCACACTTACCATCTTCATTTTTATTCATTTCAAATACCAACTACTCTGGGAGTTCTCTCTATTTCATAATCAGAATTATGGTTGTATTCTTTTCTCAGAGTAGTTCTACTCCTAACTATGCCATAATTATCTATTATCCACACTAACGTTGGTCATTTTGATCTTTTCCATGCTCAACACACTAGGCAGACATGTAGACACTACGTAGAATACAGACACTAGGATTCCATTGTAAAAGTGAAAAACTAGACAAAATTAATCAACAATTTGGGAATGCAGTTGTAAGTAGAAAGACAGTAAGAAAAAGCAAAAAAGTAATTACCCTTGGAGTCAAGATGGTGATTACCCTAGGGAGAAAGAAGAGTATAAATAATCTGGAGAGAGACATGCATAAGATTTCTACAATTCAAGAAATATGTTGCTTTTTAACCTTTGTTAGTTATGCAGGTGTTCACTGAATTAAATCCTGTGTATACAGCTTGCCTCCACACCCATGAGTTCCTTATCCAGATTCAATAAACTGAATTGAAAATAGTTTTTAATGTTGAATTTGTGCAGGGTATAAGTGGCTCACATCTGTAATTTTAGCTACTCAGGAAGCTGAAATCTAGAGGACTGTGATTCAAAGTCAGCTTGGGCAGAAAAGTCAATGAAACTCCATCTCCAAAATAACCAGCAAGTGATAGAGCCCTGGCAGAACAAAAAAGCCAAGGTAACCCAAGGCCTTGAGTTCAAACCCAAGTACCAGAAAAATCTGTGCTGAACACAAACAGATTTTTTTCTTGTTATTATTTCCTAAGTGATACAGTATAACAAGTATTTAAATAATATTTACATTATGTTAGGTATTATCAGCAACCTAGAGATGCTTTATACAGTAGAATGTATGCAAATTATATGTTAATACATGTTATACCATTTTATATAGGGATTTGAACATTTTCAGATTTTTGTTATAGGGGTATCTTGGAACCAGTCTCCCACTGATATCAAGGACTAATTGTATATGCTTTTATACAAACATTATATTTCACTATAATGAAAAAAAATTAATGGAGGGTTTTTTACTTAATTTTTGTACTGCTTTATAATCTTATTGCCTTGTAGTCATAGAATGTGTCATCAATTACATCCAATTTTTAGTATCTGGGTAGACTTCAAATACTACATTTTTGTGGCCCATTATAAAGTCCATTTAAAAATGTTCCAGTGTAGTTGAATAAGGCATAAGGTTTTATATATGTACATTAAACAAATGGTAATTATGGTTCAATCACAGATACTCAACTACCTGTTCTTGCTGATTTTTTTTGTCTTCTGTATCCATTTCTAACAGAAGGCTATTAAAATTTCTCATTATGGCTGTGGGTTTGTCAGTTTCTCCACAGTTCTGTATTTGCTATGCATTTTCTTAATATGATCTGTAGTCTCCACCCCCTTACACACCTCCCCCTGGCAACCTCTTTGTTGTTTTTTAAGGTTATGTTATTAAAAGTAATCACTGTGGGTTCAGCTTCACTATGGATCCTTTCTGTTGAATTGTTCCCCTTGTCACAGAATACTCACCTTATTCAAATCCCAAGATACTTTGCCTCCGAAATCTCTTTTGCTTGCTGTTAAAACTAGTCTGTCTCATTTCTTTTGGTTAGCATTTATGATATGTCTTTCTTTCCTTTTACTTTTAAGCTTTCTCTATAATTATGTTTTAGTTATTGTGTGTTTTATCAATAACTTATAACTGGATTTTAAAATCACATCAGAGAATTTCTCAGAACAAGTGCCTTTAATCCATTTAAATTTGTTGCAAGTACTGATAAGCTTAGACTTTTAATACCATTTTTAAACAATCTTACCACATATTTTTCTTTACTTCTTTCTTTCTGGCTTCAAGTGGATTTATTGAATTCCTTTTATTACTTTTTTCTTTTCTACTGGTTTAGATATTATATCTTTTATAAAAAGTGTAAATTTAATCAATATTTTTATTACTCTTCTACAATACAAAGATCTTTAAATGTTTCATCTCTAGCTCCTCTCATCTTCTTGCTGTCATCATCAAATATTTTAGCTCTATATTGTTTTTAACACCTTCCAAAAATGTATATTTTTGTAGCTAGTGCATATTTGAAATAATCAAAGATGCTTTCTCATTTATTGACTTATCATTCCTTCCTTCCCATTTCAATTTTCTTCTTTCAAAGCTATGTTCTTATTTGTTAGTGTGAATTGTAGATTAAAAATCTTTCTGGATTTTCCTTAAAGGTTAACTTTATCTTAACTCTGATCAAATTACAGATTGCCCATTCTTTTCCTTTACTACTCTGAAGATAGTATTCCATTGTCTTTTGGAATCAATTTTACTACTAAAAAGTCTACTGTCAACTCAACTGTCACCCTTTTAAAAACAAAAAAAAAATCTCTGTAGTTGCTCTCTGTTCTATTTGATGTTTTGAAGTTTCCTCAAAATGTATCTGGATGTTAAGTTTGTTTTGTTTATCCTTCTTATGACTTAAGGGATTTAATGAACCCAAGGACTGAAACTCTTTCTACAGTTATGGAAATCCCTAGGTAAATTGTCTTCCTCTACTATTTCTTTCTTTTTCTAGAACTAAAACCAATATTATTTGAACCATTTTATTTTTACCAGTTCTCTCATATGGTGCCTTATTTCCTTTGGATAGTTTATATCTTTCTATAGTTCATCTTTAGCAGGGGCTGAGTTTCTAGTGGAGCCTCAAGTTGCCAAAGATTCCTTCCAAGTAGTTTCATGGCTGCCATTGGTAGGCTCTCTAGACCCATTCTTATTCTTGGTTTGTGAATCCTATGCCACACAGAGCTATGCATTGGGCTTTCATGCCTGTTTCAGACAGGTTCCAAGCTTTCAATTTCATATGGGCTCTTTTTCCACTATCTGCTGTTCCAGGCCTTCAATATTTTCATTTTGCTTCCTGAGCATGTGGACTTAATTTCACTGGTTCCATTTTTCATACAGATAGCAGCCTTCAATGCTTCCAGTCATATACAAGTGACATCCATCTCTGTGACTTTTGTGGATAAGAGGCCAAATCTGTTTTGTTGAATCTCCTGGTCACCAGAGTCTATGGCCTGTGATTGTCTTTAAATTCCCTGTTCTACTACCACCAAGAGACACTGAAGCATTCCTATAACACATTTAATACATGCTCTCTGCTTCTGATTCTGGGAATATTTTCTTTAAAAAAAATTCACATGGCTGGGAAGGTGGCTCAGTGGTAGAGCGTTTGCCTTGCATGCCTGAGGCCCTGGGTTCGATTCCTCAGCACCACATAAGCAAAAAGAAAAAGGCCGGAAGTGGTGCTATGGCTCAAGTGGTAGAGCGCTAGCCTTGAACTGAAGAGTTGAGGGACAGCGCCCAGGCCCAGAATTCAGGTCCCACGACCGGACCTCCCCCCCAAAAAAAAATTCACATGATGTTGTCTCAAACATTCTCATCCATTTAGGTTTTTCTTTTTTCTTTGTCCAGAAGTTCAGTTATACCTAACAAAAATGTCTTCTTTAAAAGCAGTTAACTTTTTAAAATATATAAAGTATGGGTGTCGTTATCATTTTTATAGTTAATGCTTAATTGAATCACCCCATTTCTTGTGATTGCTCATTATTTGTATTTATTTATATTTGCTGGCATCACAGCTTGAACTCAGGGCTCACTCAACATGCTTATTCATGGCTTGCACTCTATCACTTGAGCTAAACTAAACCTCCAGCCCAGCTTTTTCTGATTAAGTACACATTTCTTCCCAGGTTGCCTTTGAGTTGTGATCTCCCAAATCTCAGTTTCATGAGTAGCTAGAATTACTGGCAAGAGTCACTAGCATCCATCTTCTTGGATTTCTTGAATCCTGTTTACTTTATTTATTTATTTACACGGTATTGGAGTTTGGACTCAGTGCCTCTTGTTGGCAGGCAAGTGTTCTACCATTTAAGCCACTCCTCAAGTCCATTTATTTCATTATTTTTTGAGTTGCATCTTGCTTTATGCCTAGGCTGAGCTGAACTACAATCCTCCTACTCATGGTTTCCCACATCACTGGGATGGCAGGCATGTACCACCCTGCCCTGCTATTGTGTTTTCCCCATAGCTTGGGATGGCAAGTACCCACCACTGCTACCAAACATTGATCAAAATAGAGTCTCATTAATGGTTTTAGCTCAGTCTGACTTCAAATTTTAATCCTCTGATCTCTGACTCCACATAGCTACATTACAAGATTGAATCACCACACCTGGCTATCATTTGTGTCCACTTTTCTTCTTACTAAGGGAATGTCTGTATTTTTGGGATAATGGGAACATATTTACTTAGCCTTCATGTGTTTATAAGGGATTTTACTTTGTCTGTCTTCTTAGATAATACATGAGCAGTGTATAAAATTCCAAGTTGATTCTTTTTCCTCAGTATTTGAAGTTAATATTTAAATTTCTTCTTTCCTCTATTTTTGAAGACGGTTCTGTTATTGGTCTAATTCTTATGTTTTGTTGAGATCTGTCTCTTTTTATAATATCTTTTTAAATGATCCTTTGGAAGTAAATTTTTTCATGCCCTTAAGCTGCAATCTTTCTAGATGTGGATCTGTTTTCATTTTGTTAATACAGTTTAATGGATGAATTTGTAAATCTGAAAGTCCACATCATTCTTCAACTTTGGATAATTTGTGACAACCATCTCTTTAAATATTGTTTCTCTATTATTTCTTCTTCTCTTCCTGTGCAAATTTTAGTATATACATGACAGAGCTCTCCAGTCTAACTACTATGCTTCTCAATTACTCTTTAATATATATGCATATACCCATTCTCCATTTTTTTGTGATACAATCTGGGTGATTGTAGCAGCAACACAATTCTCTGTTCCTATGTTTAAGTGTGTCCAGTCTCAAGTTTATTTCATCAAATGAACACTTAGTTTTAGTGATTATATTTTTCCTCTGCCAGCTTTTCAATTGGCTCTTTTCATATCTGCCTATTATTTATGCCTGTTTTATTTATTTTTGTTGTTATTTTGTGACAGTCCTGGGGCTTGAACTCAGGGCCTGGGTGCTGTCCCTGAGCTTCTCTTGCTCAAGGCTAGCACTCTGCCACTTGAGCCACAGCTTCACTTCCAGCTTTTTTGGTAGTTAATTGGAGACAAGAGTTTCATGACTTTCCTGCTGGGCTAGTGTCAAACCACAGTCCTCAGATACAAGTCTCCTGAGTAGCTGGAGTGCAAGCATGAGCAATTGGTGCCCCACTGTTGTTGTTTTCTTTTTTACTTTTTTGGGTCCAGTCGTGGGGCCTGAACTCTGGGCCTGGGTGCTGTCCCTCAGCTCTTCAGCTCAAGGCTAGCGCTCTACCACTTGAGCCATAGCGCAACTTCTGGCTTTTTTTCTTTTTGCTTATGTGGTACTGAGGAATCGAACCCAGGGCCTCATGCATTGCAAGGCAAGTGCTCTACCACTGAGCCATCTTCTCAGCCCACTGTTGTTTTCTAAGGAGACTTTATCCTTTAACTTTTTGAACTTCTAAACATGCCTACAGACTATTTCAGGCTCTTCTATCAAATTGATTGTATCTAGAGTGAATTTCTGTTTGGACTGTTGGGGTTTTGTTTTGTTTTGTTTTGCTTTTTGGTCATGGGCCTGAACTCTGGGCCTGGGCGCTGTCCCTGAGCTCTTCAGCTCGAGGCTAGCGCTCTACCACTTGAGCCACAGCACCGCTTCTGGCTTTCTTCTGCCTACATGGTGCTGAGGAATCAAACCCAGGGCCTCATGCATACAAGGCAAGCGCTCTACCACTGAGCAACCTTCTCAGCCCTGACTGTTAATTTTTTAATGTGGTAAATCCCTTAATGTATCTTGGAATATTAATTTGTAGTCTTGTTTTCAGCTTATGGTTTACTTTTCTCTTCTTCTTACTTTCCTTTTTCCTTTCTTCTGTCCCCCATATTTATATTCACTCATTTTTTTATAGCATGTCTTGTAGTAGCAGTTTGCAATTTCCTCCATTGGTGGTAGTGACGATACCACACACAGTCATAGAGTCAGTGGGCAACTGGCCCTGGGTCTGGACCACTGAGCTGTAGGTGTACCCTTCCATTCTTGGTCTAGTTCCTTTCACTATTCATTCTGGACTGTCAGCTGCCTTGCCTAATGCCACACCCAGAATCTAGCAGAATGACAATTTCTGCTCTATTCTCCATTTAAAATTTTTACTCCCTTTCTGATCCATGGAAGTGTTAATCTTATTTTTCAAATTGCCTATAAACTTTGAGTTTTCATTGCTCCTGTTATAGACCAGATCAAGTGATCAAGGTACAAGGCAACACACTATTCTGTAGTTAACAGGTTCTCCTCTTCAACATCCTGACTTAGAAAATCTGGGTAAGGAATGTGATGGGCTTGGCTTCTGCCTCTGGGTTTACAACACAAAATGGGATCACATTGGAGCAGATGCCCACTTTGAAGTGGAGGTAGATTGTAGGTACCTGGGCTTGTAGCATGGCCCCATGGGACAGAAAGAGGAGTTTTCAGAGGAAAGGAGCAAAGGTGGAGCCTAACAAAGATGTGTAGTGTGTGCTGAACAGAACATGGCCATGATTAGGGCATGATTAGGACACTGGGAGTTGTCCTTCTTGCAGGAATGATCTATCAGTGGTCTACCACTGATCCATGCCTCTAGCCCTCATTTTCTCTCCTTCTCCTCAATTCCCAGAGATAGGTCAATGAACATAGAAGTCCATGGTTTCAGAGAAGCAGAAAGAAGCCTGGTGCAGAGACAATCGTTTCCTTAAACCATAGCTGGAATAACCAATCTGGAGTCATAGAAAGCCAGTCATGTAGACAAGAGCTCTAGGCTGAGCCCAAGAGGGCCATGGATCTTAGCTAACCCAGGTGTAGACCCCACACCTTGGCCCTTGGGTGGAGAAGATGAGGTAGAGACTGGTAGATTCCTGGTCAGGGCTCCTGGGTCAGCTTCTACCCTCTCCCTCTAGTCCCCTCTTTCAAGTCCTGCTCAGCACTGCCACTGCCGCAGTCCCAGCTAATGGCATCTTTCATTTCATTTAGAGCTTGATTTGTTTACAAACTAATAAATATGATTTATAAAATGTGCCCGTGGTTTGCTAATTACTGCACATATGGCGTTTTCATTTTGTAAAACTGGCATTTGCATTCTTTGTAGATTATGACTTTGTGTCTCCAGTGCTAATTAGTCTGATTAGGCAGATAACTTCCCTGTTACTAGGCTGAAAGGCCATAGGCTGGGGCATTGGGGGTGACAGGGCAGGGGCTGTAGCCAGCCTTGCAGGGAGGAGCCAGGGAGGCCCAGTATTTTGCTGAGGACCCTGGAATGTCAAGCAGCCCATTTTGTGTCCTTCTCCAAATCCAATTAAGCACAGTTCGTTAGCACAAATTTCTTAATCAGGCCTAATCTTCCCACTGACTATGCAATTTCTGGATTGTCACAGAGCTGGGTCAGCCTAGGGGGGGATCAGGAGGCTGGTAGGGTCTTTGGCAGGAGAAGAAATGGAAGACTGTTGGACCCTTCCCAATGGGACAAGCACTGGGGTTGTTCACCAAGCATGTACTTAGATGGCTAAAAGGGGATCCTCAGTCTCTTGCCCTAGATGAGAGGTCCCTCAAGTGGCCTAGTCCACAGGATCTGTCCTTAGGTCCTGGGACAACCTTGGAGATAATACTGTGGCTGTGGTAGAAGGCTGATGACAAGGCCCTAACACCTTGGGAGGGGGTCTCAGCCAAACCATTTGTCTTTAAATGGACCCAAGTCAGGAACATTTAGGGGATGTCTGCAAATGAAAGTCTGTTTGGTTTTCTGGGATATATAACTGGAAAGAGATTACCTCTCTCTCTCTATCTCTCTCTCTCTTTCTCTCTCACTTTCATTTGTTTTTCAGATAGGATTTTGTGCTTTTTAACAGGCCAGTCTTTGACCACAATCCCAGTTATCCCAGTCCAGGTTGGCCTACTTCATGGAATCAGGAATTAGGAAGAAGGGCAATCCTGCTCATAAGTCTGGGAAGTTCTAGGAGAGTCCTGACCTTGAATGTGGTCTTAGTTGACCTTGAAGGGTTGCCTTCCCTGTCTGAGTTTTTACTTTCTCCTTTAAATAACATGAATCAAATGGCTATCCAGACTTCATCCCTGAACAATGTGATGATCAAGGAAAGAAGTAACTATGGAGGAGGGAAGGACCAGTGTGTGTATGTGTAGGCACATTTGTGTGTGTGTGTGTGTGTATGTGTGTGTGTGTGAGAGAGAGAGAGAGAGAGAGAGAAAGAAAGAGAGAGAGAAAGAGAACGCTCATTTTTGAGTGTGTGGGGGAGGGATGTGAATGCCAAGCAATCTGAGCAAGGCCAATCCAGGAGTGGTCTTCAGCAGTAAAATGTGTCCCCAGCCTGTGAGGGTTGGGTCTGAGCCCCTGCCCCTCCCCCACAGTCTGGCAAGGGGTGTGGGGGTGGGGGTGGGCACTGTAAGAGGATTGCCTTGGCCCATCCATTTGAATTTCATAACCTGCATCCCAGTGCGGGGATACGATTCTTTCTCTTTCTTCAAAAATCTTAATATATTCTGCTTTAAAATTGTTTTGAAGTAATAAAGGGATTTTCACAGGCAACAGTCTCTGGACAGAATTAATCTAAAGCCAAAAGCCAGAGACCAGGATTTACCTCCCACAATGGCTCCTTTCAAGTGAGACAAAGAGGAGCCCACGTGCCACTCCTGAAGGGGACCCAAAGAGGGGCAGGAAAGAGTGACCCAGAGCCCTGTTCCAGGGCCCAAGAGCTCACACATGAAGAGACCCAGGCCCAGGCTCCACGCACTCAGTTCACTGCTGGCTCCCCATGGCCACAGTACCATTGCACGTACTGACTCCACCACAGGCCTGCCATCTGCCCAGCTCAGGGATCTGCACCATATGCCTTAGTCTGTGCTGGTCCTGGTGGTTTAGCCACCGCCAAAGCTAGAATGAAGTCAGGGAAACACAGAAGCTGAAAACGACAAGGCAAGTGGCAAGAGGATGAGACAGAGGAGCAGAAACACAAACCCAGGTCAGGGCTTCTGATTTATACACAGCTACTTCCAGGACACCTCTCTCTCCTTGGATGCCATGCAGAAGCTTTGGACTTGCTATGTCATGGCTGGACTCCTCCCCCTATCTGCTTTGCTTCCTGTCTTCAAGATGCTGTCACCCCTCCATCTCAGAGCCAGCAAAAATTGGGAGAGAAGAAGCACAGGAGTGCTCACTCCCCTGGGACTCTGTAGCCAAACAGGAGCTTAACCTGACCAGAAGTCACTGCTCACCTGCAGCTGGGACCAAGCTGACCACAGTCAGGTACAGGAACAGGACAAAGGCCACAGGCAAATTCAGGAGCCCCAACCTCCTCTACCTTCTGTGCCCTCAGGATCTTCCCAGAGACACAGAATCCAGCGTTCCTGACTTTGATGCTCTTTATTTTTTTAATGTATTTACCTATTTATTAGTTAGTCAGTTTGGGGGCTTGAACTCAGGGCCAAGGCATTGTCTCTGAGCTCTTTTGCTCAAGGCTAGCACTCTACCACTTTGAGCCACAGCTCCACTTCTGGTTTTCTGGTAGTTAACTGGAGATAAGACTCTCATAGACTTTCTGGACCCGGCTGGCTTTGAACCACAATCCTCAGATCTCAACTTCCTGGGTAGCTAGGATTACAGGTGTGAGCCACTGGCACCCTACCTGTGTGTTCTCTTTAAATGACTTTCAGTGGATAGCAGAGGACAACAGACACGTTACACAAGCACTGTGCGTACTGGACACTGGATCGTGCATATATGTCACACAGCATCCCACACATATGTGACTGTCCAGGCATACATGTAGCTAAGCCTCTGTCTACCTATAAACCCTCTACACTGCACTGAGAAGTGTTCCTTTACAAACCACGGTAAAGACAAGTGATGTTCTCACTTCCCAAAAGGAAGATAAACAGAAAAAAAGGAAATGATGGCACTGATGTCATAAAATGAGGCCAACATCCCCATTGGTCTCTGCTGGTGTCTCACATGTAGGTGAGGGGCCACGTGCAATCTGGTCAAAGTTCCTGCCTGAAGGCAGAAGGGTTTTTCTGTTTTGTATATTGACTGTCCTCTTAAAGACCTGGTCACCAGCTGGTGTGACTGCCACATAGTGGGAAATTTGAGGGGTGGGGCCTTGTAAAAGGTCTTTCAGGTCATTGGAGATGTGTACTATAGGGATTGTGAGTTCTCTGTTCTTCTTCTCTGTTTCCCAGCCATGAAATCAGTAGTTTGGCTTCTCTAATGCTCCTGCCATGACATCCTGACTCACCACAGGCTCAAAGCAGCACACCAACCAGTCATGGACTAGAACCTCTACCACTATGAGCCCAAATACACCTTTTCTTTTCTTTCTTTCTTAATTTCTTTCTTGCTTGCTTGCTTTCTCTTTCTTCCTTCCTTTCTTTCTTTCTTTTTTTTTGGGGGGGGTGGGGTTGGTCCTGGGACTTGAATTCTGGGGCTTGGTGCTATTCCTGGGCTCCTTTTTTCAAGACTAGCACTCTACCAATTTAAGCCACAGTGACACTTTCGGCTTTTTCTGTGACTAATTGGGAGATGAGAGTCTCACAGACTTTCTTGCCTGGACTCAGATCTCAATCTGCTTGGTAGCTGGGGTTATAGGTACAAGCCACCAACCCCCGGCTAAACCTTTTTTTTTATAAGTTGATTAGCTCAGGTATTTTGTTATAGTAATGTAAAGCTAACACAGGTTCCCCTACCCAGAGATTTTGAGTAGCTCAGTTCCCTTCTTAAGTTTTGAGGGAAGCAGATTAAAGTATAGGAAGAAAGACTCTATGGATTGGATCTGAGGCTGTTTTTTTTTTAAGCTCTGACTACTCCAGGGGTAAGGAGGTTGTACGATCAAGATCAAGTCATTTAACTTCTCTGGAGATCAGTTTCCCTATCTGTAAGATGGGAACTCCAGTCTGTGTACTTCCAGGGGCGGTGAAAATCAATGATAATGAAAGCTCTGTCAAGCTGCAAACGTTGAGCGTGTATTGATATCTTCTTCAGCTCTAGAATTTGCCTTCCTGGAGGACATAGCACAGTATTTGTGAACAGGGAGCCAATTCACCAAACGGTACCCTCCCCCTCACCAGTATTTCTGCCTTGGGTTGTCAAAAATGGTAATCTTCTCTCGGGCCTGAAATTATGAGCCTGCTTTATTGGTCAAAGGCCATAATAATTTGAGCTCTTATTTTATAAACTCATTTCTGCACAGTGATATCCTGATAGGAGCAGGAATAATAAATCACAAACATGTCCCCCAAGATTGCATTGTAAATGTCAAACTAGACAGGAAATTGTAATTAAAGAAAGGAAATTGCTACAAAGAAGCACTTGATTTTAAAATGAGCCAAGCATAGAATTTTCTAAGCATTTAATTATAGTCCAATTTCAACTGACTTGGCTTTTGCAGTCATATTTCTTATTATAACTCTTCCACATAATAACCAAACCTCTCCACTCACCCAGGTCCGGCCTGTCAGAGGGTAGAGACGCTGCATAAGTACAGGGATTAGGAACTTTAGAGGGACAGTAATCATGAGAGAGTCTGGGGTGATGGACACAGGTGCTGGAATTTTAAATCAACCACAGTCAAATTCTCAGCTCCCAGCGGGGGAGAAGCTTGTAACACCTAAAAGGAAGTAGAATTGGCCTGACTGCAACTCCATGGAGAATTCAAACAAGCATTTGCCTCTGTGAGGAGGAGAGAAATGTGGGCTTCCTTATTCTGTTCTTCATTCAGCTCCTCTGAGATATACAGGACCCCCCCCCGCCCCGCTCCCAGCCCCCACCCAGCATCTACCTGCAGGCCATATGTGCCCAGACTCTGGCTTCCCAGGGCACAGATTCACATATATACTTGGCATCTGGCTATTGGGAGGGTGGTTTGCATGTTTCAGCAGGTGTCCAGTACCCAGCGGCTCTGCAGTCAGAAGATAGAAGGACAAAGCATGTAGGATATGGTGCTAGATACATTTAGTTCAAGTCTTCACTCTACCACTAGCCATGAATTGAGCTGTCATATCGCCTCAGTGAGCCTTGATGTGTTTATCTGTACAATGAACTCCTGACCGTCTCCTGATCAGATTCCAAAGACAACTTGGCTGGTATCAGGTTAACATTCCTCAATGGAAGTGCTTATCATTTTTATTCTGGGTTTTATTCTGGTATTTTTATTCTGAGCCTGGGTTGAGCCTGAAGATGGGTGGGACTTATGAGGCATCCTGATTGATGTGGGTGGTCCAATGAGAGGGAGCTGGGCCAGCTCAATTAGTGGTAGATGTGGGGAGGTTGGAGAGGTGATCGAGGGCATTTTGTTGCTCTCCCACAGGATGAAGCATGATCAACCCACATCAAGAAGTCTCCACTGACCCAGAAATAATACCCAAAAGACTGCCCACCAAGTCTTCCTGTCTGTCCATCAAAGGTATAGGGCCCAGAAACCAATTAGCTGTGAGTTCAACTCCTATTCTATGGGGGCTGCTGCTCCCAGTTGGATTCCCCATGCTTTCCTGCTGGTCTGTTTTCCCCTGGAGGGAGAAGACTCAAACACAGAAGATCCTTCTTTCTGGAGATTTCACTTTTCTTCAAACAATTCAGCTGCCTGTGGGCAGCAGGACTGGCTAAAGTTTCATACCAGCAACTTCAAAGTATAGTCATGAATCTTCTGTGGTGGTGGGGAGCCGGGGTGAGCAAGAGGCGGACACAGGGTAAAGGGGGAGGGGGTGTTGCATAATCCTTATATGCGATTATAGACTCAAACGGAATCTGGTTCTTTCTTACCACCTTGCTGAACACAGACTGAAGTTGAAAGTAGATTGGTGACTATCTGGGTTCAAATCCTGGCTGAACCGTCTACTGACTATGAAACTTTTGGCAATGACTTAGTTTTTCTGGGCTTAAGTTTCTCAAATAAAACCTGAAGACTGATAATCATGTCAGCCTCACTGGACTGTTACAAGGTTTAAGAGTGAAGATACCTCCCCTGTAGCAGGTGTACAGGAGCACTAGCAGCCATTACTCTAGAAGACAGAGTCAGTCCAGCACTGACAGTAGTCACAAGCAGCTCTCTAGGCTGGCATGAAGAGAAAAGAGGGCAGAGAGTGGCAGAGATAAGTCTGGCCAGGACTGAGGGTCAGAAGGACAGGTGGGGGTGGAGGAAAGCGAGAAGAGGTGAGAGGGAGATATAAGGTAGATTTGGGGCTGGACAGATGGGAAAATGGAGTGAGAGGTGGAGAAATGAATCGGGTACATCTCTCTCTTCACTGGTATGGCTTACCCTTCTCACCTACTCCTGGGCCCAAAAAGTTCTTCTCAGATAGGTTCATCTGTCCCTTGCGTGATTTTGGCAGCATCGAGTGTCCTATTGTCACCTGGCAAGCCCTTCCTACTGAGTCCCTAGCCAGCCATCTCTCATTTGCCCCCTTCCATACCTCTCCTCTATGCCAAGATCCTCCCTCCGTCTGCTGGTCTCCCTCTGTGCCATGTGTTCCCCCTCACCACCCTTAATCTTCAGGGTTGGTGTCCCAGGGCTGGTCCCTTGGTGGTCCCAACCCTCTGTTCCGGCAGTGCCTTACTTCAGTAGGGTCCCACTTGTTCATGGAGGAGAGCCTGTCTCTGCCCTTGGCCTCCTTCAGAAGCCAGCCAAGGCCTTTTGTGAAGAAGCAGGAGTGAGCTCTGGACTGTAATACTCCTTACCCTATGCTTTGTGACCCTTGTGCTCAAGAGACCCCCAAAGGCTTCCTCTGGGACAACAGACCAATACAAAAGGATCTCTAGCTCCCAGTCATGATGTCATTTTAATGGGAGGAGGGACTTGAGGCCAGTCCTTCAACAGGGGCATCCAATCAGGCCTGCTCAGGGGGTCCATGATGCGCTTTATCTGAGGCCAGCATGTGCTCCCACCCAGAGCTTCATCTCATTCCAGCTAAGATACAGACCATATCCAACATCATCCGTCAGCCCCACTGCTATCCATGGAGAACCTTGCAGCCTGGTCATACCCAACTGCTCCTCCTGTCCCCATGAACCTGAATCCTGCCAGGCTAACTCCTGTACCCCTCTTCCTGGGAGCAAGTTTCCTTGACCTCCTTTCCCCATCTCCTTTTTTCTCCATTATGCTCCCCTAGCTCACATGGAGGCCCTCAGGGCTGAGAAAGCCTCAGGCTCCAAACCTCACCATGCTGCCTCAGGTCTTCCGGGGCCTCTTACCTGGCTCCTTGAAGCAGTGAACACCTGCCTATCATTCTCCATGCCTCCTCGTGGGACCTAAGAGACCTAACTCTGAGAGCAGGATGTAGATGCCAGGCTCCTATTCACTCAGGAAGAAAGACCCCTTGTCAGCTGAGGCCTGACGCCTAGAGCCACAGTTGAGCTTCGAGGAGCAACCTGAGGGGTCCACAAGCAGCAGAGGCTGAGGGGGGGCTGCAGAGGGTCCTGCGGAGGCCTTCGTGGTGGATAGACAGGACCTTCAGCAAGAAGACCCAGACACATACAAGAGAAAGGTAACGTCCATTAAGTCCATTAACTTGAACACTGAAATCAATGTTGCAGCCACCAGAAGTAATTAGCGTAATTCACATTTCAGATCAGGAGATTTTTGAAAACCAAGTTTAATTACGTTGAAAAATGACAACTTCATTTTCCTTCCCTGGATAGGTTCCCCTGATGTTCCCCTCATACACTTTCATTAAAAAAAGAACTGGTCAAAGTGGTTTTTTTTTAAAAAAAAAATCCCATTAAGCAAAAGGAGTACTTTGGCTATTCTAGAGCTAATAAATCAGCTTTGCTGCCCACAACATGATTCAAGTGGCTTTGAAACACTCCCTTCCTCATTTTTGGACAGAACATGTGTTTTTAGGCCTGAGGGAATTCAGGGAATGTTCCCCTGATGTCATAAACCCATTTTACAGATGAGCAAACTGATGATTAGCTGGGGCAGCAAACTTGCTTAAGGTCACCTTATCCTGCCCAAGCTAGAAGAAAGAATTCAGAGTTGTTCATCAAGGAGTGGGTAAGGATGAACTTAGCACAGGCCAATGTGACAATCAGGGAAGGCTGGCTGGGAAGGAGGAGGTGACCTAAGAGTTACTCCCTTAGGGGATCTAAGATTTAGCAGGAGAACACTCCATTTCAAGGGGGCAGATATAACAACAAATGCCAGGCCACAGTAGGAGACTTGAGTATCTCTGGGCCTCGATAGATGATACGTACTTGGTCTCTCACAGATCATGAAGCCTGGGATTGCTATAGCTCACTTCACTGCCGTTTCCCAAGCAGAGGCTCTCACCTTCTTGGGAAGGGTATTGGGGCCCACAGTAAATTAAAGATGGAAGCCAGGAAGCCATTCTTGTCCCTGTCACATGCCATCTAGCCAATATGTCATGCTATAGCACGGTTCCATCTCCAACTCTTCTTCTCTGGTCACCATTCCAGATTTGACCCCAACAACAACCTCCTAACTCTTACTTTTGACTTCCCTTAATTAAATCAGCCCATCTCCGTGGCCTCCAGCAGACAGATGCATGAGCCTCCTCCTATGACTTGGTCCCATGTGTTTGTTTAAGAGGCTGCCATGGTGCTAATTGCTGTGTTTATTCCCACTCACCAAATGCGCTGTTCTGCAGGCATTTGCTTGAATGATTCTTGATGCCTGATCTTGCTTGTTTTTCAAATGAAGCATCACTCTGACCTATATTTCTCAGTACTGTCCTTCTGGGCCCACACACTGGAACCAGGACTAGGGCCAGTTTCCATCTCGTTTGGGTTGTGGTATGGATCAGGAGAAGGACAGTTTAGGTTTGCTGCTAGAGGCTGGAGAAGCATTTTCCTCCATGGAATCTTGCCTCTGTTTTCCCAGAAGCCCTCATGGCCAGAAAAGCAAGCATTAGCTCATTGGTTGTGCAGTCTGGCCTGCCTTGTTCTCTAAGTAAAGGAACAACCTAGATGAGAATGCTGTGCTTCACTGGATCTCAGAAGATGAGGCAATAAATGGGAGCCATCCCAGCCTCTAGGGATCCCCAAGAGGGCTGCTCAGCCAGGCAGGAGCCCCCACCTCCAAGCTGCTCTATTGTGTGGGCTCACAGGCTGGGGTGGGGGGCAGGCTGGGCCAGCCTGCCAAGCAGGGTCTTCTCATCACAGCCCCTTGCTGAAAGGTCCCACCCCCTTCCCCCCCCCCCCTGGGCCCCACCAGCCAGGCCAGGGTCAATGGGATTAAAGGCTCAATTCACGCCAGTCAGTTCTCTGGTAACACGATTTCATTAGAGGCAGGCAGGGAGGAGAATGGACGGAAACAGCTGGTGTATAAATTATAAAGTCTACTTTGTACTGAGTGAGCACACCTTTCCCCAGCCACATGACTAATTAATGTGGCGGGGAGTGGACTTGAAGTCAAATTGCCTTTTCCCCTTCTCTCCTGGGGCTTGGTTAACAACAGGTCCCTGCAAAGCTGGGGAGAAGGGAAGATTATGCAAAGCTATCATCATATGAAAATAGCATATTAACATACTGCCCGTGAGCTGTGTCCAATCAGTTCCCTCCCAGTGGCGTGTGTATGAAACAATTAGAATGGCATTTCTACCACGCTTCTTTAATACATTTTGGCATTAATATAATCAAGGAGTGGGGGCCTAGACATCTTGCAGGCGAGGTTTTCTAGAAGACCCCTGGGATGTTGGGGGGAGGGTTTAGTATGATCCTGGGTGGGGGAGGGGGAGGCAATATAGGCTGAGCACCTCTGGGCCAGAACCTCAGGCACAGTCTCTGGAGACAGCCTAGACTCCACCAGCCGCCCACAACCTCAGTCTGTCTGGAAATAGAGCATCCATCCCACTGAGAAGGGGACCACGGGCTCCCACAGTTCCTCTGTCATCCATAGCAAAAACTCCAGAGTCAGAGTGAATCTTTACAAGTGCCAATCACATCTTTGAATGCTCTGTTCAAAGCCTCCCATGACTTCCCATCATCCTGCCTCTACACTGGGATCAGGATCTAGCCCCCACTTGCCTCTCTTCTCCCCTCAACCTGCACTCCTTCCCATGTACCACCTACAGCTACTCAGGTGGTGAGTGTTCACAGGCATCAAGACCAAACCTGCCCCAGGGCCTTTATCCTTGCTCTTCTTTCTGTCTGATATGATCTTCCCTCTTGTCCTTCAGGTCTTGGCTTTCTCAGAGAGGTCTTTCCTGACCAACCTGATCTGCTCGGGCCCCACCTTGTCTCTGTCTGCCTCTGCTTTGTTTCATCTCCAATGTCTGGTGTATGAATTTGCCCCTTGCTTATCTTATCCCTGCTTCCTGTGGTAGAATGGAAGTTCCTGAGGGCAGGTGCTTGTCTGCTTAGTCATTTCTGTTCCCAGCACTACCACAGTAGTAGCTAATCTTTCTTAGCTAACTGATTGGCTGACTTCTCTCCTGGCATTTGGAAGGTCTGGAGGATCAATAAGAGACCTGGGGCAAGGTTGGGGGGCGATCCTGCCTTTGCAACCTTGGGCAATCTGATGCCCTCTCTTACTCACGAAACCTTCATTCAACACCTACAGTTTGGTTGCCTAATGCTGAAGAACTGGAAGAGGTAGGAACCAGATGTGGTTCCTGCCCCGAGGGGCTCTGAGCTTAATTGGAGAAACAAGTCTAGATATGAGGAAAAAAGACCAGCTGTCTAAGTCAGGACTGGAACACAAGGGTGCATGGAGGGAAAAAAAAAAAGGAACTAACAACCTGTTTGATTCCCCAATGCCATGAGACCTCAGACCATCATTGAACCTCAGTTTCCTCATCTGTAAGGCAGGCCATAATCCAAGCCACCCTGGCAGTTTCTGGTATCCAACTCCTCCATTTCAAAGAAGGGTAAACCAAGTCATTGGGGTGGAGTAAAGTCTTGCCTAAGGTCACAGGGTGAGTTAGAAGCAAAACTAGGGCAAATGCCCAAATTAGGGACTCTGTGTTTTTGCGTGGTGACAGGCCCAACATTCTCCTCTGCCACCAACCTCTGGAACAGTCCCAGCTTCTCTAGGGTTCCAACTGGCCCCTAGCCCTGCCCCCAAAGCTTAGAGAACAAGCTAAGACCCAGAGCATACTCTTCGATCCTTCGCATGTCTGAATGACTGCATCTCTCTGAGTACACTCCTTGAGCCTGGCCAGGAGACATTTGGAAAGTGGCTGATGGCCACTCCCTGGGTTTTGGCTGAATAAAACTGAGCTCATTTCTCTGTAAGATGCAGCATAGGCAGCCAGCTTGGCCTTTCCTCTCTTTACTTGGCCTAACTCCCAGGAAGCTCACCTCTACTGAACTGACCCAACCAAGCATCCCCTGATACAATGCACTGTCCTAGAGGCAAGAGAAGCAATGGGGAAAGGGCACATTTCTCCTCATACAGCACACTTGCCCTGGACAGAGATGCCCTGTGGCTGCTGTAACTATTGTAGAACATGTGGATGATGGTCAATACTGATGAGATACAGCCTAAGCTAATAGAATGCTTGGTATATTTGGGGACCAACCAGCAAGAAGTCCTGTGTATGTCTGTGTGTGGAGGGGGGAATTAGCTAGTAAGAGAGCAGGAGGAAGAAAGGCAAGGTGGGAGGGAGGTGAAAGGAGGAGGGAGGAAGGAGAAGGAAAGGATAAAGCATGAGAGGTCCTGATAAGGACTTCAGGTTCCACTCTGTGAGACATGGGAAGCTGTTAAGAAATGACATGATCCAACATAGTTTTTAAGTGATTCCCCTGGCTGCCATGTGTATAAGAGAGAAGTACCAGAAGTACTAGGAGACTACTGCAATGGTCCAAGCAAAAGATGATAGAGTCTTAATGCATATATGTTGAAGATATGAATGATAGGGTTTGCTTCACCTATAGGATTAGAAAGAAAAAGAGAAACAGAAGGTTCTGAGGCTCCTTCTGTTTGACACTTGGGTAACGGGCCAATTCCTTCCTAAGACACCATCTTTTCTAGCTTCGAACCATTACAGGAATGGCAGGGCCATGTCATCTACTCACCCCTGGTCCACAGGGTAAGAGCCCTCGTCAGGATGAAAACCTAAAGTTCCTGATGGAAGCCATGTTCTGTACAGTGAGTTCCATCTCCACAAGGCTTCGACTAGTTCTCATCCAACAAACCTCCACCTTCATTCCCTCTGGGATCCTAGCCTACCTCCCTTCAAAGACACAGAGCTTGAGGAGTTGCTTTTTTGTTGTTGTTGTTGGTCATAGGGTTTGAACTCTGGGCTTGGGCGCTATCCCTCAGCTCTTCAGCTCAAGGCGAGCGCTCTACCACTTGAGCCACAGCACCACTTCCGGTTTTCGAGTGGTTTATTGGAGATAAGAGTCTCACGAACTTTCCTGCCGGGGCTGGCTTTGAACCATGATCCTGAGATCTCAGCCTCCTGAGTAGCTAGGATTATAGGTGTGAGCCACCGGCGCCCGGCTAGGAGTTGCTTCTTGAAAGAGCTTGTGGTCTTCAGAGCTGAGGAAGCATCCCCAAAGGCAGGAGAGATGGCTTGCACTGGACACCTAGCCCTACACTTCAGTCAGCCCTCCAACCCTCAGCCAGGTATTCAAATGAGATACTTGCCAAGTCCCCATAGAGCCCTTTGGTAGTCCTTCCTGGCCTTTGTACACAGCCCAACAGATCAAGAAGCAAGTAACCCTTTCCCACAGGATGCGTGCCCTGCCATGGCCTCTGATTGGAGATGCACTGGAATAAATTCTGGGGCTTCTGTGGTGTGTCCCTCCAGGTCCCATGAACTCAGACACCATTTGCAATGCAAACTATCCTCAGTTGGCAGAATAGGAGACTGAAGCTTAGGAGAGTTAATAAATCATCGAAGAATGCAGAATTTGAACCCAGTGACCAGTG
>NW_012267329.1:4431046-4446452 GCF_000151885.1 Dipodomys ordii
ATAATTGTTATGCAGTGGGTCTATTTCTGGCAACTCTCATATTAATTGTCTGCCCGCTTTAAACTTTTCTGAGGCCTGGGAAGGAGAAAGGAGGGAGAAAGGTTTGGAGGGACGCTGCTGCCCACAAGAGTTGGAGGGACAGGGTCGTGGAACCAAGGGTGATGGCAACTGTGATATGTTTGTGACTGATGGATTCTACCTGTAAGGACGAAGGCATGCAAAGGGTGGAGCTCCTCAGCCTTCAGTAGCCATGGCTGCTTCTATTCTATGACCTGGAGGACCAAAGAGCCCAGGTTGCGGACTCCATACTCCTAAAGAAGAAAGATTCATCTCTCCTCGCCTGGGAGCATGAGTTGACACGGCTCTTGAGTGTAAAGCGGGCACCTGTGGACACTGCCCCTTCCGCCATAGACTGGAGCTTGGCCACAGCACCCAGAATATCAAAACAGAAGGGACATACACGCATGATCACACGTAATCTTTTCTACAGGAGGTTCTGAGAGATGCTGTACTCATTTTTGGCTAGAGGAGTGGGGGCATGGTGCCAGGCTGGATGCCAGAGCTGGTGGCAGCCAAGGGAGGATGTTAATGGTCCAGGGAGTCGGGGAGCATGCGAGAGATGAGCAGGAATCACACACTCAGATAGCAGGACACTTAAAGGACAAAATTGTGTGGCCTGGCATCATTCATTTATCCATCCATCCACTCACCCATCTATCCATCCTCCAAATTTACCTATAACACAGCCAATCTGCGTCCACTCATACCAATCCACTTTTTCTCATGATGCCTTCACACATTGATTTTCCAAATGCTCAACTTTCTACTCTCAACTTTCCTCCCTCTCATCTATTCACCCACACTTTGTGTACACCAGTCCTTATACCATGGGAAACACCTTTAGGAAACGCCCTGGTAAATTTAATTTTTAAAGAACTGAGGTTATAAGGCCCTGCTCCTATGATTAATTCTAAAACGGGTCCCTCTTCTTAGAGTGACATAAGAGTCTGGAGATAGAGCAAACAAATAAGGGTCGGAATTATATGGAAAATTTCCTGGAGAGAGATTAAGCCAAGCCATGGAGAATGGATAGAGCTCTACACTACTGACAAGGGGGTATAAGGAAAAGGAAGGGAAGCCAGCTTTAGAAATCCAAATTTTTTTTTAAAAATGGGCACTATTCTCTTTGTTTAGAGCATCATTACACAAAAGTAGGCCAGTACAGAGACATAGCCTCTAAGATGCTCAGAGCCTCCTCCTACAGGAAGCCCTCCAGTGTTCCTAGCCAAAAGTAAGCTTTCCTCTATTGTCAGCCCTACAACTCCCTCAGGGTGTCCTATTAAGGCTAGAGCCTTTTATGGCATCCACAATCATTTGTATGTGTGTTGAGTTTCTTTGGGTTGCCAGTGAGGAAAACTCAGCTTACTCTTAGTACATCCAAGTCAAGGGGAGAGTAGGAATGGAACTAGATTTCAAAAACAAACAGAACCAGGAGGCAGAGCGTTATTGGGGCTGCGTCTCTCGCCTCATTCTATGCATGTCTCTTCCTGCTGGCTTAATCTTTGTCTCTCCACAGAATGGATTTATCTACAATGGCAGAGAATGAGTCTTGACTTTTACATTTGACAACCTCAATCACAAAAGAGAGACTAACTCTTCCAGTCTCAAGTCCAACACTCCTGTGGTGAGACGCCATTGGCCTACCTTGGATCAGGTGTTGACCCAGGGTTTATGCAGCCTTAGGGATGGATTGCATAAGAACTGGAACTTTCACAGGTGCTAGGAATAGGGGGCTGGGTGGAAAGGAAGTACTCACACAAGAAGGGGAGGGGGACATCAAACACATATTCTTACGTTTGTCTAAGACAGTGCCCGTGAACCTTGGCACCCAGCAGGAAGGCTGACTTTAGTTAGCAGCAGCACACTGTTGTCTAGAGACAAGAGAAACCTGAGAGAAGATGGAGACTTTCAGTTCAGACTAGCAAGTTGACACTCGGACCCCATCTTAACATCCGGATATGGTTCTGCTGGCCTTAGCAGGTCTGAGCTTATCTGAGGCTATTTGATTCTAGGATCGTAGCTTCCAATTCTGAATGTTCTATTAGGATCACATCTAGTCAAATGCTCAGTGTTGGGCTGGACTGGACCAGGCTAGAGGGCTGTCCTCTGGGCATAGGTTTGTGTATTATTATTGCTGGAAGAAATGCTGAGCCAGCTGGCTCAGACATGAGCTCAGGGACTCTGTAGGAAAGTCTGAGATTCAACATCCCTAACCTGATGACTCAGGTGCCCATCTGGGGTCCTGTGTGGTAAAGCTCCAGAAGAGCAGCTTTTTGGCTTCTTGTGTGTCTGTAGACGTGGACCATATTTTCAGTTTTGGAGTCTTGTCTATAAGAGCTGAATGAGAGTAAAGGGTTAGGCAGAGCCCAACCAGAGACTCAACATACAGTTGAGATGTTTAGACAGGCTAGGATCAGCATAAATATCTGACTGTGCTTACCCAGAAGGCCCTGAAATGGGAAGCTGCCTTAGAGGCAGAGGCCTATCTTAATTCCCTTGCCTTTAAGCTTCCTACCCCAGCTGTGAGCTCAGCCAAGAAGAAAGGTCCTGGATGCCTCTGCGTGTAAACTCCTATCCCTCCAGATCTTCATTGAGCACCAGAGAACATCTTGAAGTACGAAGGGAGCAGGGGCACACCAAGGCTTAGCCTTGACCTCAGACCAAGATCCAGTTCCCATCCTTGGGCAACTTTTTAGAAAGCTTGACAAAGCCAAGACTGCAATTGGAAACTTGGAACTTGAAGAAAATATCCAGAAAGTTGTATTGCTAGAGAATCCAACTCTTCATATATCAGTTAAGGAGAAAACAAACAAACAAAAAATTGAAAAAAAAGAATCCTCAAACTACAATGGTTTCAATGAGATAGGATTTTGTCCCTCCTTTCCTGTCCCTCTCAATGGGAGATTTATAAGTCCAAGTTGGGAGCCAGGCATGGTAACACATGCCTGCAATTCCAGTAATCTGGAGGCCAATGCAGTAGGAAGGAGAGTTTGAGGTCAATGTGGGATACATACTGAGATCCTGCTATCCACTCCCCCCCCAAAAAAAAGTTCCAAGTTAGTTGGCAGGACCACTCCACAATATCACTCAAGGATTCAGCATCCTTCTATCTTATGTCTCTGCATTTCTTGGGTGTGTTCTCAGATTCCAGCTGCTGAAAGAGGAGAAGACAGCAAGCTCTGGACAAGCAACTTCCTTGTAAGCAAGACAGGCAAAGCAGCTTCCGTCTCTTCTGATTGTCAATAACCTGTCTATATCTATTGCAATGAGACTTGGGAAATAGGGTCTCTAGCTGGGTAGCTGTGTGTAGGAGGACAGATGTTGAGGATAGCACTGGCATTCTTGCAGTCTGTCATAAGAAGGGACAGATTCCTGAGATCTGCAAGAAGGAGAATCAGAATTAGAATCTAGGATTGCCAGGCACTGGTGGCTCATACTTATAATCCTCTCAGGAGGCTGAGATCTGAGGATTGCAGTTTGAAGCCAACCTTGGCAGGAAAGTCTAGCTTTTATCTCCAATTAATCACCAAAAAGCCAGAAGGGGAGCTATACCTCAATTGGTAGACTATCAGTTTTGAGTGAGAAAGCTTAGGGTCTGTCTCTAAGGACCGAGTTCAAGCCCCTAGTACTGGCACAAGAAATTAAAAAATAAAATAAGAAAAAGAATCCAGGCTTTAGCTTTTGCCACAATGTCAGAAGCCCCCATGGCTTGCAATGTGCAGTCACCCAAGGTGGTAACTGAACCTGCTGGACCTGGGTACATCTAGTGCAGCCTCTAAGCGGTGGCTCACTGTGACCTCCAGTACTGCAAGGACTCAGATATTCTTATGACTCACTGGAAGAAATGCCTGCACACAGGGGCCCCAAGCCTGGCATGGAGGAGCCCAGGCAAGTCCTGGGTACCCTTACAGGAAAATGCTCTTCCAAGGATGGCTGTTCTCCCAAATATGTATCATTTGGGAGCTGGCAGAGCCTCCCAGGCAGCTTTGTATGCTGAGTGAGGGAACCCCTTTGACTTACAGGATCGCGGGGTATAGGTGGCAAGGAGGGAGACAGGGAGTGCCCCAAGAACGGCTTCACATACCTCAGCCCTGCCTGCAGCACAGAGGAGGGCTGTTTGAGATGCGTGTGCTGTTGGGACATGTGGCTGTAGCTCCGAGGGGACCACCTGCATGTGGGTGTGTTCACTCCCGGCGAGCTTGTCGGGAAACAGACTGTTCTTTGGGCATGAGTCACATTGCTCAGCCCCACAGTCTGGGACCAGTCCATCCGTTAGAGCCTAGGAAGATTGTGGACCAGCATCAGCAGAGGGAGTACTTGGCCACACCGAGCCTATCAGACACAGCCCAAGATCACACCAAGTCTTGGGTCTTCAGTGGACAGGTGAGGAGGGGGTGGTGGGGGCGGATGAGGGAGAAGGTGAAAAATATGAAAATTATGAAAAATAAGGGTTCTGGTGCGGACTCTGAGCTGTGGATCCTGTTGGGTTTGGGTTGCTGGTAATTGTAGCTTCAGAAATGGTTATGAGGGCTCTTGGTAAGGCCTCTGAAGGGTGGCAGGGGCAGCAATGAAGCTGTTTAGAGATTGGGAGGGACTCCCTTCCACCTCTCTCAAACTGTCTGGGGAAGTTGCTCCCCAGCAACTCACAGGGCTTTGTCATAATCAATTCTCAGAACAAGCTAGTTGGCTAGATGCATAAAAGAGTAGGAGTGGGGGATCTTTGAACTAAGTGATGCATAGAGGCTAAGGTAAGTTCAGAATCTCTGAGCTGGGAACCCCCCAGAGACTGTGACCCATTTCCTACCCAAGACAGGGGAGGGTAGAGGAAGGCTGGCAAAGAAGTTGCAAGCACTTCTGGCATAATAGTTTTTTCTTTCATCCCTGTCACACAAATAATTATACAAGTAACTGTGTAATTAACTAGATCATTGTGATAAGCACCACGGAGGGAAGGGAAAGTGCAAAAGGGCTGTGCCAGACTGTAACAAGAAGGTCTGGTCTGGGCTTGTGGGGAAAGGCCACCCTAATGCAAAATCCCAGACCTCAGGGGTGAGTAAGGGGTGGTCCAAATGAAGAGGTGAGGAAGGACATTCAGGCAGAAGAGGGAGCATGTCTTGCAGGCTGAGAGCTGCGGGATGTTTCAGATCAGGGCCAGAGGCTGATGTGAGTGGAAGGATGGTGTCAGTAATGGGAGATGTGTCAAGAGAGTCATCTCCTGAAGAGCCCAGGGGGACCCTACAGAGACTGGAGAGGGTGGCTCTGGTGGAGGCTTCAGGGTAGGTGGATGAAATCTGATTTGTATTTCTAAAATAGGTCCCAGCTTTGTGCTGGCATGGTGCTCTACCCCATGGTCTCTGCCATTGCCCTCTGCCTGGGGCCCAGGGTGGATGCAGGAAGGTCAATAAAAACTCTAGCAGCCAGCACTATTGGTTTACCCGTGTAATCCTAGATATTCAGAAGGCTGAGATGTGAGGATCATGGTTTGAACCCAGCCAAGGTAGAAAAGTCTGTGAGACTTTTTATTGCCAATTAACCAGTACAAAGCCAGAAGTGGAGGTGCGGTACAATTGATAGAGCTCCAGCCTTGAGCGGAAAAAAGCAGAGCAAGGGTGTGAGGCCCTAGTATCAGAAAGAGAAAGAGAGGGAGAGACACAGAGAGACAGAGAGACCGAGGATGAGAGAGCATTGTACCAGTTTGCAAGAGACTGTGGACACTTGGACTAGGACAGTGAGTAGGATTGGGAAGAGTGTCAAAAATGTCTCTCTGATCAGTTACCAGTTTTTAAAAGTCATGCATTAGTTAGGTATCAATATTAAAAAGATTCGAAAAGGTGTAGGCTTACCTCTTCTCCTCCCCCTCCACTGACCTACAAAGGTCCCCACCAACCTAGACAGCCTGAAGAGAGGCTTCTTTTCAATGGGATGATGTGACTTGCTACTCTGCCAGCTGGTTTCTCACCAGCATTGCCTCATAGACATGCTCTGTGAGTAACTATTACTAGTTGCATTCTATTCCTCATACAATGCATCCAGTCATCCATCAATGCATTGCAGCCATCATTGATTGACACTGGTCCTGGTGTCCTGGAGTGGTTTCCTGTTTTCTGTGGCCTTTATGCACACAACTGACATGATAAGGTTATCCTTACAGGTAGATGATTTTCTTCTATGAGATGGATTCCCAAAAGGAAGAATTTAAGGTCAAAGGTATCTGTGTATTTAATTTTAATAGATGATGTCGAATGGCCTCCTCACTAACAAAGGAGATTACCCTTTTTCTTGACTATTTAATAAATGTAATTTGACTCTTTTGCATCTTCTTTTGCAAATCTGATGAATTTTACATAATGAAAACTTATCTTGTATCTTTCAATTATATAATAAAAATACACATTTTATTAACCATTAAAAAAACCTCCCTGCTCTAAATGGACTGCTCATATCCCTTTCCAATTTTTTTGGAAGGGGTTATGGGGCTTGAACTCATGGCCTGGGTGCTGTCCTTGAGCTTTGGCACTCAAGGCTAGCGCTCCACCACTTCAAAGTGGTAGTTCCACTTTCAGTTTTCTGGTGGTTAATTGGAGATAAAAGTCTCATGGACTTTCCTGCCAGGGCCTTAGATCCTTAGATCTCTGCCTCCTGAGTAGCTAGGATTACAGGTGTGAGCCACCAGCTCCTGGCCCTTTCCTAATTTTTGTCTTTTGGGTTTTGTGTCTTTGCAATTTTCAGAAAGTCTTTGTATGTACAGCATATTTGTCCTTTTAATTCCCACAACTTTTGCAAGTGTTTTCTCAGTAGATTATTTGTATTTTTTCATTGTTTGTGGTGTCTTTTGCCATTCAGGTCTTTAAAAGCAATTGCTTATAGTATCTCTTTCTTTTCCTGGGTTATACTTCCATCAAATTTATTTAGGTTGTTATTATTCAAATCTATTAGATTTTTCTCTAACCTCCCAAGTATCTAGGACTACAGGCATCAGCCATCACACCAGCCTATTTGCTTCTTTTATATGGACAATCAGCTATGATAGAACAAGTTTGTTTGTTTTTTTTGGGGGGGGGTAGGTCCGGTCTGGGCCTGGGCACTGTCCCTCAGCTCTTCAGCTCAAGGCTAGCGCTCTACCACTTGAGCCACAGTGCTACGTCTGGCTTTTTTCTTTTTGCTTATGTGGTGCTGAGGAATCGAACCCAGGGCATCAGGCATGCAAGGCAAGCGCTCTACCACTGAGCCACCTTCCTAGCTCCGATAGAACAAGTTTTTAAAACAACTTTACTGCAGTGTCATTCACATACCATATATTTGTCCATTTAGAGTATGTTTCAGTAGAGGCACAAGTATGTGAATCACCAGAGCCAACTTTAGGACATTCCTATTACCTCAGAAAGAAGCCCATACCCTTTTGTTATCACTCCACTACTATGCCCAGTCCCTGGCAATCACTAATCTGCCTTCTGTCTGTGTAGACTGGCCAAGTAGGGCATCTCATACCAATGGAATTATATATCATGTGGTTTTTGTAACTCTTCTCATTTAGCCTAATGCTTTCAGGGCACATGTCAGTATTTTATTCCTTTTTTATGGGTAAATAATATCTAGTTTTAGTCAATGGACATTTGTTTTCTTTCCATCTTTTGGCTATTGTGAACAATGTTGTGATACACATTAATGTTTTCCTTTGGGCATATGTTTTTAGTCCTTTTGGATATATGTCTTTTTCCTGGTTACAGAGTGACTCTATACTTGATCTTTTGAGTAACGTCAGGCTGTCCATCCTAACTTTCTACCAGAAGTGAGTGAAGGTTCTGATCCCTCCAGCTACTCAGCAACCCTTTTATTCTGAGAATTCTTCTTTTTGGCTTCCTAGCAGGTGTGCAGTATGTGTTACTGTGGTTTTCCATGCATTTCCCTGATGACCAATGATGTCAAACATCTTTCAGGTGCTTATTGGCATATTTTGTATAGCTTCCTTGGAGAAATGTTTACAGATGGCAATGCCACGTGTTCATTATTTTCTCTGATGAATTGAAATAAAAGTTTTTTTCATATATTAAATTTCTTTCTGTAATTGGATCTGTTAATTGGTACTCTGTTCCTCTGATCTATTTATCTCTCTCTGCTTATTCCATATTGTTAGATTATGGTAGCTTAGTGGTAAGTTTTATTGTCTGATGATGTAGGATCCTGTCATGATCTGTTTTCTCAACTAGCCTCAAATGTATTACAAGTTAAAGTCCTAAAGTTTTAAAATTTAAGGCTCTAATATAAATCACATGAAATCTATATATTTTGGATTTTTTTGGTTTTTTGTTTATATGTATAAATTTTGAAAAGATGTGCTTTAAAATAATCTCTTTAGGAAACATTGCTGCTTTTTTGTATATTCAGATCCTATTCTGTGTCCTATGCTATAATTTTATGGCTTGCTTCAAAGGAAGATTTTAATATTATACTGGTTATTTTTGTTGGTACTAGTGTTTGAACTCAGGGCATCGTGTTTTGTCTTGGCTTCGTTGGTTGGCTGGTGCTCTATTACTTGAGCCACACCTCCAACCCAGCATTTTGCTGGTTATTTTGGAGGTTCATGAATTTTTCTTCCTGGTCTGGCTTTGAACCATGATCCTCCAGGTCTCAGCCTCCTGAGTAGCTAGGTCTGAGCCATTAGCACCTAGCATAATAGTTCTTCATGTCATATTATTCCTGGATATTTTATGACTTTGTAGATAATCTATTTCTCCACTTCCATTTCTAATATACAGTTGCATTCAGAAAAAAACTACACATTTCTATCCATTTCTAATATTTAGTTATCTTCTCCATTTTCTAAATAATTCTAGGTGATATTAGACTAAATGTATTGGACTTTCTTGAGATATAATCACATAATTTCTAAGTAAATCTGTTTTGTCCTTCCTAAACCCAGCTAATTTGTTCTGGTTAGAACAATTTCTTGTCTTATTGAATTTAAAGTCTCCAAAAGTGTGGAATAGTAGTTCTGGCAAAGGGAGGCTAGTGGTATAGCTCTTCGGAAAAGCTCTTTCTATGCACCTGTGAGGCCCTAGGTTTCATCCCCAGCATTGCAAAAAATAAATAAGTTTTAAAAACAGCACTGATTGTAAGCAGCCGTCTTTGGAAATAAGTTCAGAATGTCATTGTTTATGATTTCCTATTGAGTTTTGGTAAATAGTCTTAATAAACTGAGATCATTTTATGTATGTTTTGCTTCTTACTAGTGATGTGTTCTGAACTGCATCAAATGATTTTGATGTTATTATAATTTGTTCAGTTTACTGGATGATGTAGTGGTTTAATGCAGATAAGTCTCCTAATAACTGAATCATGTTTATAGAGTTAAACTCATCTCAGTCACAGGATATTATTATTTTGATACTTTTCCTATATCTGGTTAGTTGATATCTTATTTCAAATTTAATACTCATATTCAGCCTATTCTGTGATGGTTTTCTTCCTTTCAAAACTCAATCTTTTTAAGATTTGTGACTTAAGAAAAGAGAAACCAAAAGTCCTTCTAACTTTTTCTCTTGACTGGAATAGTTTAAATTAAGTTGTGTTTTTAAAGGTTCTATGAACTTAATACTCATGTCCAGCCTATTCTGTGATGGTTTTCTTCTTTTCAAAACTCAATCTTTAATAAGATTTGTGACTTAAGAAAAGAGAAACCAAGAATCCTTCTAACTTTTTCTCTTGTCTGGAATAGTTTAAATTAAATTGTGTTTTTAAAGGTTCTATGAACTTGTTTTAAAGTAATCTATGCCTTGTGGTTTTAAAATTTTAATAATGATAAAATACATGTAACATATAATTCACCATTCTAATCATGTTTAAGGGCTCAGTAATATTCAGCATCACATTTCTGCAACCAATCTTTTTCATCTTGAAAACCTGAAAGGCTCTCCTCCCAGCCTCTGACAACTACTGCTCTACTTCCCATGGATTCAAATACAAATATTCCAGGTGTCCCATGTAAATGAACTCATGCAGTGACTGCTTATGTCTAGCTCATTTCACTTAGCATCACATCTTCAAGGTCATCCATGTTATAGCATTTGTGTGTGTGTGTGTGTGTGTGTGTGTGTGTGTGTATAGGTGTGCGTGCATATGTGCTGGTACTGGGGCTTGAACTCAGATCCTGGGTACAGTCTCTTAGCTTTTTTACTCAAGACTAGTGCTCTTACCACAGCTGCAATTCTAGCTTTTTGCTGATTATTTAGACATCAGCATCTCCCAGACTCTCCTTTCTAGGCTAGCTTTGAACTGTTATCCTCAAATCTTAGCCTCCATAGTAGTTAGGATTACAGGCGTGAGCTACTGGCACCCAGAAACATGTTCCTTTTTTAAGGCTGAATAATGTTCCATTGTATAGATATACCACATTTTCTAATTCATTCAGCCATTGATGGATTCTTAAGCTGCTTCTACCTTGTGGCTATTGTGTATGATACTGCTGTGATCCTGGATGAATCAATAGCTCTTTGGGAACTTGTTTGAGTTCTGGGCATATATCCAGAAGTGGAATGCTGAAGCATATATGCCAAAGTGTTAATTTCTTTTTAAGTCTCTTCCATTTATTGGCGTAGTCAGGATTTCAACTGTTATGCTAAGTTTTGGTGATTTTACTTATTTTTATAGTTATGCATGCTGTAGTTATAATTGCTTAATTTTTTTCTATACTTATAATGTTTCTTTTTGCATATAATATTGTGCATTTTTTGCTTTCTTTATTTCCTTAACCAGGTTGCCTGATAAGATTTTTCTGATTTTGTTGATCATATTAGAAAAGCAGATTTTTGGTACTAATTTTTTCTTTTAGTTATTTTGTTTGACATTTATTTCCTATTTCATTGGTATCTAACTTTAACTTGATTAATTTTCTTCTTTTTGGTTTACTTGTTCCTTTTTCTGTTTTCTTAGGTTACATATCGAATTCATTGACTTTTGGTCTTTTTAAAACATTAAAAGAATGTAAGGCTATGTTTTTTTCCTCTGAGTACAGCTGTGCTCTCATGAGTTCTGCATGGTATGCTGCCTTCTCTTTTTCATTATTGGATGAGTTTAAATTTCAGTTTTGATCTCACTTTTTTTAATCATGAAGTAATTTAAGAGTCAGTTTGTGTTTTATCCTTGAAGTTAGCTTTGACATTGACATTGCTGTTCTTATTCCCTCTCTGCTTACAGCTGCTTGGTATATTTTTTTGCCTTTTGCTTTATTTTCTGTCTTTTTTTGCCACCTTGTTTGGGAGTATTTTTTTGTAAACAGCATTTGGCTGTATTATGTTTTTTTTTTCTCCTGCCCAGACAATCTGTTTTGTGCTAGGGAAATCTCTTCCTATTTAGTTTAATATACAGGTGTACCCAGCCCCATGCCATCAGGGAGACCAGTGGTTGCAGTGGCCTCTTCCCCTGCTACTGTTACTCAGATGGCCTTTCCCATCATGCTTGTTATGCAACTAAAGCATATTGGAACATTAAGGTTATACAGATACCAAGTACCAGATCTTACACATTTATAACAATTAGCCTTAGATTCTGATGCCCAAGTCTCCTTATCAGCATTCTCCTTGCCAACACAGGAGACCTGCCAAGCTCTAGTGGCTCACACCTGTTATCCTAGCTACTCAGGCAGTTGAGATCTGAGGACCATGGTTCAAGCCATGGGCAGGAAAGCCTGTGAGATTCCTATCTCCAACTAACCAGCCAAAAACTAGAAGTGGAGCTGTGGCTCAAGTGGTTGAGTGACAGCTTTGAGTAAAAAGCGAAGGGACAACACCCGGGCCCTGAGTTCAAGCTCCAGTACTAGCATACATGTGTGTGTGCATGAACACACACACACACACACATACAATATGAGACTTTATAAGAATGCTTACTTACGTAAGTTCAAGAGAGTCATTTTCTAACAATCCCAGGGTTGAGAGCTGGGCGTTGAGGGAATTGATGCCTCCTTTATAATTACAGCAGGTGCCTGCTGTTCTTGCCATCTTGCTCAAGCTGCTGTCAATGCCATTATGATGCTGACTCTGCCTGCACATTTCCTGCTTGGCCCAGCAAGGTGATCTCTTACCTTCTAGTGACCAGCTCCTTTACAGAGAGCTCCCATAGAAAGCTGCAGGGCTGCTAGTAGCAGATCATCACATGCACTGCTGTTAGTTTAGAGTTCAGCTCTGCATTGGGTCAGGCCCAGCTTGTCTAATCTGCCCAGAAGATCTACATCTCCCCTCTGTGCTATGGGAACCTCAGTCCTTATGGCAGGTCTGTCCATGTCTCAGCCCCAGCTGCAGAGTTCATCATCTTTCACCAGAGATTTGGGTCTTATACAGATTCACAGATGGGGCTAGGTGTTTGTTGTAGTACCTGACCACTCCATGATGGCTGAACTCTCTGAACACCCTCTCTTCTCCGTATGATAATCAGGAAGTTGTTTTCTTTTATTCTTCTGTGTATGTGTGTGTTTGTGTGTACACAGTTACTGGGGGTATATGCAGGTATTGCAGTTTGAACTCAGGACATAAGCACTGTTCCTTAGCTTTTACACTCAAGGCTGGCATTCTACAGCTTGAATGGTTAATTGGAGATAAGAGGCTCACAGACTTCAAATTATGATCCTCAGATCTCAGCTTCCTGAGTAGTTAGGATTACAGGTCTGAGCTACCAGGACTGGGCAAAAGGTTGGTTTCTTAAGTGCTCACCCAGGCACTTGCCAGTCACCAGGGCAAGACAGAGGCTGGGGACTCACACCACAGGCTGACTCCTCTGAGTGTGAACTCTGGCCAAGCAGAGACGCTCAGTTGCTGAGAGCCACGCTAGGCCATATGGTGCTTTCATGTAAATGAGCAAAAGGTGCCCTCCCTGAGTGGATGCAGCCTGTGCCAGACACATGGCTTAAAAAATGGAGAGAAGGAAGAATTTCAGGTCTCACTTGCCCCCTTGAGCAGATAACCTAGTGCAGGAACCAGCTAAAACCAATCTGGGCATTGGCCTTGCCTGGCTACACAGAGAGATCTTGGGGATTCAAACATTGAGCCTGCTGAGCAAGCATGATGCTGGGCTCTGTTCCCAGGCCATCTCTCTGAAATCCTAGGGGGTCAGAAGGCTTTCTTTTTGAGCCTTTACTTTTTAAAATTGAAAGCTCAGAGAAGCAATGTCCCCTGTCCTCAGCTCCCATGTTCTTCAGTGAGCCAAAATAGAGGCTTTGTATGCCATGTGTCTCTCCCTACCCCCTGCAAGGGAGACCTGTAACCCTGCTCTCTAGACTCAGCTTCCCCCTCTGGCCTCAGTGGAATAATGTACCCATCACTCAGAAACCTCAACCTTCATGCAGATGGCTATTTGGGGAGACAAAGGAGAGGCTGTTCCCTTAGAAGAAGGACTGCAGAAGCAAGGAGGGGCTCTCTCTGGAGAGAGGTGTGAGAAGTCACTGGGGCAAGAGGCAGCAGGCGTGTTCATTATAGCACAGCATTCCATAGGGGCAGGAGCTAAAGTAGACAGAAGTAAGCTATCAGCTGAGCTGAAGCACTGGCTAGCGGTGGTAGCTGAGACATCCCCAGATCACAAGGAGCCTTGATGCTTCTGACTTTATCTTACCAATAAAGATGGTAGGAGCAGGGTAGATCTTAGCACCAGGAACATGACTAGTGGCTGGGCAGGATGGTAAAGGAGGAAGACCCCAAAGCCAATCCCCAGGATAACACAGCAAGTTCAGTAGCTGTTAGTGGGCCACGAAGAGCAACACAGGAGAGCATGCCCCATCTCTTCCCTAAACTGAGCATAATTCGTGCAATCATTTCACAAACGTTCCCAGATCCTCTGAGGGTCCCTGTGCAAGGATCACAAGCACTCCCACCTCTCAATCAGAATGTGTTTTGATAAGTGGGGGCCCGGGGACAGCATAAGGGGGACTAACTGCTCCTCCCCAACCAATTAAATTTTTTTTAAAAAGCCACTATGGAAAGAGCGAATATTAGTTTCCTGATTTATAAAGCCAAATGGATTAAGCTCATTCATTGCCCGAGGAAACAAAAAGGAAATCTTCAATACCTCTGTGCACATTGAGAACAGGAACAATACCGGTCTTTAGAAAGCAGAAACCTAATTTGGGGGAATCAATTACCCTCTGTGTCCCAGCCTCTATGGGCTCTCTCTCTCTCCAGCTCTCTAAATAGAGATTTCCTGGGAGGTAAAATGTGGAGAAGTTGGTCAACCATAGGCACACCCTCTGTACAGCCTTGAGTCACAGGCGAAAACTAGGCTAGGCCTGAGGTGGGTGGAGTTGGGGGGGGGGGTTGTGCCTGAGTGTCAAACATGTGGAAAAGGAAGTGGGAGCTTTAAGATAAAGGTGGAGTGTGGAGGCAGTATTGAGAGGGGTGGTGAGAGTGGAAAGGGAGGGACTGGGTACTCAGGGTTTAGAACTGGGCAGTGAAGAGAGGATGGGTGTGTGTGGGGGGGGAGATGGAGTGGGGGGGGGGAGGTGGTCAATCAAAGCTCAGCCAGTGCAGGAGCAGGTGCCTGGAGTAATGGTGGGTCCCGTAGCCCAGCCTGGGTCCAGCATCGCTCTCCATCTCTCCTGTACCTCTTCTAACAGCCTGTACCTTCCCCGTGGGTCTGTGTGTACAGTGTCATGGCTGGGCAGTAGTGCAAGAAGAAAGCATGGCCTGTCTGTGGCGCTATCTAGAGCCACACTGGCAAAGGCCACACATTCCTGTGCTGCATCCTAAGGCCCCAAGGCTACACCCGGCCGGAGGCCCTATGGGAGCCTTCCACTGGGTGCTTCTTAATCTCAAGGTAGGGAGTCCCAAACTCACGGTGGAACCATTCCTGGCTGCTGGCCGCCCACTCCCACCCGCGATCGCGCACACAGGCCAACCCTGGTCTCCCGTCTTGAGTTCACACGATGGCCTGCCCGTCCTCTCCCCCCCCCCACTCTGGCATGCGGGCACACACACGCACACACGCACGCGAGCACACACACACACACACAGTCCCTCACACGCACACACTCTGGCTGTGCTTTTGTGTTTTGTCAGAATTAATGAGAAAAGTTCCCGTGCCCTGCGGGTAATTAGTGTCCTTGGAGTTAAATAAGCTAATGGCGGGCACCTCTGGCCCAAGCAATTATGTTTGTGTATTGAATAATTGATTCAAAGGGGGGGAAGGGCCGCTAATCAGATCTGAGCATAATGAATTGATTTAATTAACAGGGGAATCTGAGGGGCCCTGGGAAATGCTGCCTGCACTCTGCTGAAGCCGGTGCGGCCGGCTGCGGGAGAACCGGTGCGGCGGCTGCGGCGGCAGTGGCTTCGGCTCCGGCCCGGGGCAGCGGCCGCTCCCGAGG